>NC_057398.1:65665958-65965958 GCF_019320065.1 Cervus canadensis | reverse complement strand
ACCTGTGTTTGGTTGACTCATGCATACAGAACCTATGGATACTGAGTGCTGAATGTATTTGTTAAATACCAGCAATTCATTAACTTTTTAAAGCTCAACTCCCACTCAACATTTTACTTAATAAATATTAGAGAAGTCAGCATGGTGATTCTTTGTGCTTGGTATTTGAGAATGTATACCTCACTAGAGAATTTTGAGGATTGGATGAAGCAGGTAGTATTCTCATTTTAAACTTGAGGAAAGTGAGGCTCAAAGACATTTTCATGCTAAAGGCAAAGAACTTAAAGGCATTGCTAGGATTACAACCCAGGCCTCTAGAATAATTGCTTATTTTTATTTCCATTATAACCTGCATTATTTGAAATTGAATGTACATAAAGGGAATATTGGGCTTCCCTGGTGGCTCAGATGGTAAAGAATCTACCTGCAATGCAGGAGACCCGGGTTCGATCTCTGACTTGGGAAGATCCCCTGGAGAAGGGAATGGAAACCCATTGCACTATTCTTGCCAGGAGAATTCAATGGACAGAGGAGGGCCTTTGGGCCACAGTCTGTGGGGATGCAAAGAGCTGGACACGACTGAGTGACTAACACTTTTACATTTTCACAAGGAGACTATTAGATATTATTAGATAGATTAGAAACATCTATCTCCTTATACATCAAATTGGGTACTGTGTTTTCCTTTTACAGAGATGTGCTTGTGTCTAACATAAGGTTATTTAAACATTGCCACCACTTGAAATTATGCCTTTGCAAAAGATTTTGGGACTCTTAGTGACTTTTGTCATCGTGTTTTTGTGTGATATGAGCAATGTTTTAATGTTTGGCCTTTTTACAGTAGATTTCCAGTAGCATAACCAGTGTTAGCAGTTGCATCACTGCCCTTTTGTGCCCTTTTCTGACACTGGTATAATTATAGGTTCAGTTTCATAAGGTTTTTTTCCCCAGCTTAATTATGTGGACATCTAGCAACATGTTGTACACGTGTGGGTTGTTTCTAGTTCTTCTCTGCTACAAATAACAGAGGGCCTCCCTCGTAGCTCAGCTGGTAAAGAATCCACCTGCAATGCAGGAGACCCCGGTTTGATTCCGGGGTCAGGAAGGTCCCCTGGAGAAGGGATAGGCTACCCACTCCAATAATCTTGCCTGGAGAATCCCTGTGGACAGAGGAGCCTAGTGGGCTACAGTCCATGGGGTCACAAAGAGTCGGACACAATAGAGTGACTAAGCACACACACAAAAAACATAGTAACTCTCCTCGTACCTGTAACTTTAATGCCTGAGTGGGTGCTAGTAGATATTCGCTGAACAGAGCAAATTGTGGTAGTAAATGGTATAAATTTACTGCCCAAAGTCACAGAGTTGGTTGGTCCAATTTTTTTTTTTAAACCAACTCAGTTTTGCAGTTGGTCTAAAAGCTTCTCCAGCTCTGACTGGAAAATAATCTGGAGTATTAGAAAAATGCCCAGACTTTGGAACCAGACATGTTTTAATTAATTTTTTGGCATATGTTAGTGTAGTGAATTTAGGCAAGACACCTACTATCCCTAAGCCTCTTTCACATAATACTTGCTTTGTAGGAGTTAGAGAAAATCCATTTAAAGCACTTTACCCATTGAAGTTACTGGTAAATATGACTGTTTTTTTTGTTTTTGTTTTTTTCTCTTGTGATAATACTACTACCTGACATTTAGTGAACCCTTAAAGTGTGTGAAAGTGTTAGTCACTCAGTTGTGTCTGGCTATGACCGCATGGACTGTAAGCCCACCATGCTCCTCTGTCTGTGGAATTCTCCAGGCAAGAATACTGAAGTGGGTTGCCATGCCCTTCTCCATAAAGTGTGTGGAGGCACTGTATTGAATGTATGTCATGCATAATAAATTATCTTATGAGATAATAAGTAATCTTTATTCCTAACAACAGCTCTATGAGTATGGGGGCAAGAAGTTCAATGGTAATGGAGGCAGGGTTCAGACCCTGGCAATTTGGAGGCCACGTTTTAACCAGAATACAGTTACCACCATATGAACTACTAGAGCTGGATTCTCCACCTTGGTCCTCTTGCCTTTTTGGGATTAGACACTTTGGGTTTGATAATTCATTTTGTTTTGACACTTTGGGCCAAGTAATTATTTGTTTTTGGGTGCTGTCCTGTGCAGGTAGGATATTCAGTATCTCTGGCTTCTATGTACTAGATGCTACCTGCCCCCCCAAGTGACAATAGTGGCAGTAAAAATGTCTTCAGACATTTTGAAATGTTCTGCGAGGGAGAGGGGGATTATCTTGGTTGAGAACCATTGGGGGACTCTGATGTAGTTGACATTAAATTAAAATTTTAATTTGTATAGTATAAAATTTTAATTTGTATAATAATTTGTATTTTAAAATATATAGTATTGGAATTTTGGAAAGGGATCAGATCTGAATATGTGATCTGAAAGTCACTGTTAAGTGGTAGTTATGTATTCCCACCTTATGGATCAAGTGGACAGTAAGGAAGAAAGAGGGCCACGGGCAGAATTGTGGAAACTTAGCAGCTGAGTGAAGAGGGTGGATGAAGAGGAGCCAGAGATAGAGAGAGACTGAGAAGGGACAGTCATGGGTGGTGCTTCAGTGAAAATAAATGGGGAAAGTTTTTAAAGTTGTCAAAGTAATATACTCCCTTTGTAAATAATTAGAAAATAGTAAAGAAAGGGCTAGGATTTGACTGTGAACTTGATCAGTTTTACCATTTTAATTTGTCATGTTGTATTGCCCCTAAATGTGCATTTCTTTCCATTGGTATTTTATTTAACGGTGAAGGGGAAAATGCGTAGTTCTGTCTCCTGAAGAAATAATTTCTCATTTCAGGTTGCCGAGGCGCCCAAGTAGAAGAAATATGGAGTTTAGAGCCTGAGAATTTTGAAAAATTAAAGTAAGTGTATTTTAAATTATGTTAAAAATATGTCTATACTTAAGCAAACTTAAGCACATTATCTCCTTTATTTTTTTCAACTGTGTAAGGGGCTTCCCTCATAGCTCAGTTGGTAAAGAATCCTCCTGCAATACAGGAGACCCCGGTTCAATTCCTGAGTCAGGAAGATCCCCTGGAGAAGGGATAGGCTACCCACTCCAGTATTCTTGGGCTTCCCTTGTGACTCAACTGGTAAAGAATCCTCCTGCAATGCAGGAGACCTGGGTTCGATCCCTGGGTTGGGAAGATCCCCTGGAGAAGGGAAAGGCTACCCAGTCCAGTATTCTGGCCTAGAGAATTCCATGGACTGTAGAGTCCATGGGGTCGCAAAGACTGGGTGACTTTCAAAAACAGAAAAAAGTCGATATTATTCCTATTTTATAACCAAGAACCTGATGATCATAGATAAGTAATTCACAAGGGATTCAAAACTAGGTCTGTATAATTTCATATCAACAAAGTACTGATTGGTCAACTTTTTTTTAACAACATTCACTTTATAGATCAATAGTGTTAGAATGTGGAACACATTTTAACACAAACACATGAATAATAGGTCAGTCTACAAAACTCTATTTAACAGATAATGTATTTGGCTAACGCAATATATTGATAATAATTCAGAACTTTTTTCCCCTACATTATTACATTGCCTCGTGGGGAGGTGTCAGTTCAGATTCCAAATGTTGATGCCTGGAAGTACCTTCCTCTTACCCCGTCCTTCTGACTGGAGTCACTTGTCTGAGTCTCTCCCTAGCCCTGAAACCTCTGTGTCCACAAGCACCAACCCTGTATTACAGATGGAAGGCTAGAAGAGTTTTCAATGTGGGGAGCATTCTTAGAGTCCTGGAATGGGGACTCTAGGGATATGCTTTTAATATCTTTAGTAAGGAAATAGTTTACCACCCCCCCCCATTTTTTCCTTCCCCACAAAAGGAACAGTCATTTTAGATGAAGTAAGAGGATGATCAGGGAAGGTTAATTAAAGGTGTATCATTTAAGCTGTCTTTGCGGAATAGGAAAGAATTTGTTGTGTGGAAGGTAGTGGTGAAAAACTGGAGAGACTCCTCACGTGGTGATTTAATTGTTCAGTGGTAACAACCATTGTAGGGAAGTGGGTAACTTTATTATGTGTGAGATGCAGCATCCATCCAATAATTACATAGTTTGCAGTATATATGCCATCAGCTGATTTATCTGTAAGCATCCTACGTGAATTTTGTTCCTGTATATTGGAATTCACTCTAGGGCTAACAACTTCTAGTTTTGCAGCGTTCATTCTGTTTTTAAGTGAGGGTGATAAGAGGTAGAACTGAATAATTCACAAGACCCAGAGGAATCGGGTGGAGAGGGAGGTGGGAGGGGGGATCGGGATTGGGAATACATGTAAATCCATGGCTGATTCATATCAATGTATGACAAAACCCACTGGAAAAAAAAATAATAATAAAAAAAAAAAAAAAGAATATACCTTTCATTATAATTCCATTTTAATTGATGTAATTTTAAGTTTTGTTAGCCTTATCTTGGGCAACATTCTAGTAACTATGAGTAGCAATAGAAATTGTAAAAAATTTTCCCACATTTACTTCATTTTCACTGTATTTCTTAAGTAAATGACTAAAACTTAATATATTGACAATGTTTTATAGGAAGTAAAGAATCTTCCCACAATGCGGGAGACCTGGGTTTGATCCCTGGGTTGGGAAGATCCCCTGGAGAAGGGCATGGCAACCCACTCCAGTATTCTTGCCTGGAGAATCCCATGGACAGAGGAGCCTGGCAAGCTACAGTCCATGGGCTCACAAAGAGTTGGACATGACTGAGTGACTAAGCATAGCACATATAGGAAGCAGGGTTTGGTGTCACTAATTTATATTTTATTTTGTAGGCCAGTTCATGGGTTGATTTTTCTTTTCAAGTGGCAGCCAGGAGAAGAACCAGCAGGCTCTGTGGTTCAGGACTCCAGACTGGACACAATCTTTTTTGCCAAGCAGGTATGTTCCTTGGACACTTTGAAGTCTCAAGAGCAACGCTTTTTATAAACAAGATTCTTTTCCACCTGTGTGTCTCTAGTGTAGCAGCTCTCAAGTTTCTTGGTCTTAGGATTCCTTTACATTCTTAAAATTATTGAGATCCCAAAAGATCTTCTTTATTTGAATTTTATTTATTAATATTTATCATTTAGATATTAAACTGAGACATTTAAAATATTAATTGATTTAAAAGAGTAAATTCTGTAAATGATAACATTTTTAAAATAAAACATATGTATATTTACCAAAGCAAAAAAGACTGCATTGCTTTACATTTCTGTAAACCTCTTTAATGTCTGGGTTAATAGCACACAGCTGGCTTCTCCTATCAGCTTTATTCAGTCTGTTGCAATATTTTTGTTTTGTCTTGTTTTCAGTTGAAATATATGAAGAAAATTTAGTCTCACACATGTACATAGTTGAGGCGGGAGGAGTATGTTCATTTCTTTTCCAGGAAATTATGGATATTCTTTGATATTATATCAAAACTCCAAAAATGTCCCTCTTCTAAAGATTGGTTGCAATGTGAAATCTGAACTCATATTAGTAACCTTTGTACTTCGTTTTATTAAAATCCTTACTCCTGTAGCATGTGATAACATTGTGCGTTGGTCATTTTGAAAATTTACCGACTGATTTTGATTTTGTAAATGTTAGTATATATGAGTATACACATTATAACAAGTCACATTTATTAATATTATCATCTGTATCATCAGAAAAATTGTTAAGTATCATGAAACTTTTAAACTCACAGTGGTGGATCTAAGTCTTAGAAAATTCTAGTTTTCACTTGAAAGCTCAAATTTTATCAAGAATACCAAATATTATCAGGTGTTTTCCTTAAAGTGACAGACTCAATTCACACATTTCAAGAGAATATCTGCCAGATATAGCTTGAACAACTATTTATCTGCCATATGTCCTTTCAAGTAAAAATGATGTTCCTGGAGAAAACTTAGCTGACAGTTCAAACAGTAACAAGAGTGCCTTTCCTGGAATTGGCTGGCATATTTTGGTTTACAGTAGAAGTGCTTTATTTGTACTTCCTGTTTCACTCAGCAAATATTAAAGAATTGTACTCTGAGGTCAAAATGCAATAAAAATAATTTTTACTGCTTTATCAAAGACGTTCTTCAGTAAAAACTGGTTTTTGTTTTGTTAGTTTTTAGAATTATGCCTATGTGTCAGTGAAAGAATTCAGTGCCACTGCCTAGGTATCTTAATAAAATACCAGCAGTGTTACCCACGGTTGCGATTATGCTGCAGTGGCAATATGAAAGCAGGGGAAAACCAGCGGTCCATGTATCCCATTTTGAGAACTGCTGTTGTAATGTATACAATAAACATTTAAGCAACATTATTAGATGCCTACATATTTTAGAGTCCATTGTTTGGAACAGCTGGAAAAGAGAATGCTGAGAAAAAAGAGAAAGAAGCTTGATTAATATATAAAATCTGAGCTAAAGATGATTGCATTTGTTTGAAAATAGCATTTCTTTCTAAGACTCAAAAGATTAAACTGTTAAACCTTTAGAAAGGTGGAAACAATAAAACTGCTAATTCTCATTACTGCCCTTTTAACCAAACGTTTCCTGTTCCAGTTAGTAGCTTGTTTTTCTTTTTGCTCTTCTTTTATTACTTCTTGTTTTCCTCCCAGCTTTTAAGAACTGAGTGTTTTTAGAGAAATTAGAATTTTCTTGCTTTACTTCAAGGATTAGAAAAACATTATTTTATCATTGTGTAGTTAAAGTACTTAAGTTACAGAAATGTCATGATGAATATACACCTGTGTCTACTAACCCCACCCAACAGTTTGACTCATTCATTTAATCATCAAATAGCTGTTGAGCACTTCCTTTGTGCCGGACTTTACTTTAGATACTAGGGGTATAATGGTGGGTCAGACGGGCATGTCTCTTTGATGTGTTATTACTGCCATGGTAACGGTACCAATGGAAGCCAATGTTTACCATTCCTGTTGTGTGCCAGATGTTGTGCTTTAGACTATATTATTTATTTAATCCTTGCAGCAGCCCTGTGAGGTTGTTATCCTCATTTCACAGATGAAGAAATTGAGGCCTAGAAAAACTTACTTGGCTGAGGTCCCACAGCTAGTACATGGTGGATCCAGAATTTAAACCCAGGTCTAAAGCCCAGGTTTGTGGTTTCACATTCTGTACTACCTCCCACATTCTCTATGCATCTGTTGACACATTCTTATTATCAGTTTTTTAACTGAAGTTGGACTGTTGTGCAGAATATTTTGCTTCTTTTTTCACTTAAAATTTGATTTTGTTCCCTTTCAGTGCACATAACAATATTAGATAACATATTGAAGGTTTATTAGGTACTTATATATATCTTATTTTTTATTAATTTACTTGTAGTAACTGATCCTCACAACCCTATGTGGTTTTACAGCTTCCTCGTTATTTCACAGATGTGGAAACTGAGTCCCAGAGAGATTAAGGAACTTGCCCAAGTCAGTGGCAGAGCTGGGTGCAAACCCAGGCACTGCTACCTTGAAGTCCATCCCATGTCACACCACCACTTCTTTTAAAAGCATTATTAGTATAGTCAGTTCGGTCAGTTCATTCGCTCAGTGGTGTCTGACTCTGTGATCCCGTGAACTGCAGCACGCTAGGCCTCCCTGTCCATCACCAACTCCCGGAGTTTACCCAAACTCATGTCCTTCGAGTTGGTGATGCCATCCAACCATCTCATCATCTGTCGTCCTTCTTAATATAAGTGTCCTGTAATTTTTTAACTCACTTCTTAAGGATAAACATTTTGAGATTCTTCTAATGTGATGCAGATAGTCCATTTATGAGTTGTAATATTTTGTATTTGTGTAAGTACCATTGTACTACAATAATTATAATAATATAATTATAATCATAGTGTGTGATATTCTAGATAGTTCAGAAGACATAAGGGACAGATAATTTCATCCTTCAAGTGATTTTTCTAATTTTTAAGAACATTTTTGTTATTTTTTAAAGGTATATAAGACTGTATACCCATTATACAAAAATGTAAGCATAATGATTGTATGATGTAGAAAATAAAGACCCTTATAATCCCTACTGCAGAGATAACCACTTAAAACAATTTATATTTTTCAAGATGTTTTTCTTTGTGTATGTCTATTATTTAATTATATTTCTTCCATACTAAATTGTAAACCCAGGAGTCAGGTGTTTTGTTTTCATGTATAGTTCCTAGCACATGGTCAGTATCCAATAAATGTAGAAAGAATATTGTAACTAAAGAGCACTGGAATTCACTAACACTAAAACACTAATGATGTCTGACTTATAGAGGCCTGGGTGTTTTTTTTAAGGTATAAGAAAATCCTCTATAAAGAAAAAAAATGTTACTAAAGTATGAATTTATACTTTTTGGAGTCCTGTGATATTTTTCTAGTTCTGTATTGCATTTCTACCTTACTATAATTTAATGTTTTATTTATATTACACTATTACTGCCATGTTTACTAATATTCCAGATTAGTGATTTCCTAGTTATGTCATATTTTTTATTCTGTACTGTGCCAGCAGTTCCTGGTCAGTAATTCAACATTAATATCAGTTCCTTTGATATATGTATCCTATGAGCCTGTGTGGGAACTTTAATAGTATATATTACCTAACATATAATCCTATGGTTCTAGGCTTTACGAGCTTATAGTAATGATTTCTAATCTGGACTCTGAGGAATATTTTCAGACATTAAAAAAATTAAAATTGTATCTATTTGTGATAAGGTCACATAGATTAACTAAATATATAGTTTTGTTATTTCTGTATGGAATCGCATCAATTTAGAGACTGTTACTGCCTGTCTTAGGCTAATCATATGCTGTAATTGAAAGTATGCAAGTGTGTGGGTCATTGA
Organism: Cervus canadensis; assembly: GCF_019320065.1. NCBI lineage: Eukaryota > Metazoa > Chordata > Mammalia > Artiodactyla > Cervidae > Cervus > Cervus canadensis. The sequence continues at coordinate 65,957,066 of NC_057398.1, read as the reverse complement.
TTAACAAAATATTGAGAAAAGAAATTGTCTTCTGGTAATTATAATTTGTGTTTAAGGATCCAGGAATGACCTTTTTGATAATGCTTCTCTGCAAAACATTGTTGTCGTGTTACTGTTTCGCTGATGAGAAGCTGAGTTCTGTCTGATGTACTGTTGAGGTCATGCTGTGGTGGTGTTGGGTGTGTGTGTGTCTCTGCCTGTTCAGTCTTTCAGGGAAGATCGGTTGCATGTCTGCAATGTGCCAGATACTGTGACAGGTGCTTGGGAGGCAAGCTGCAGTCAGCATCCCTGCCCTCGAAGGTGTTCAGAGTTTAGTGGAGGAGATAGGTTAGGCAGTGAAATGAAAAACTATAGTGGAAATAAATGCTACATGGAGTGAACCATCTTGTGAAGTTTGAAAATAATCTATTAAGACTACGCTCACTTTGGACACTGACTGCAGAGTTTTGGGTCTTCAGTCCACCTTCCCTTCTGACGCTTGCCAGTTTGGGGAGTCCCCAAGACCATCCTCAGGTTCTGTAATTTGTTAGAAAGAGACACAGACCTCACCGTAAGCTATGTAATAAACTGTTATAGTCACACGATGGCTTTATTACAGTGAAAGGACACATTAAACTCAGCCATGTGAAGAGACACATGGGTCAGAGTCCAGGAGCGTTCTCTGCACACTGCTTCCGGCTGTCTTCTCCCAGGGGAGTCACAGACAGCGCCAACTTCACCGGCAGTGATTGTGACAAAGTGCACAGCATTCAGGCCGTCTCAACTGATGCCTGGTATTCAGTTTTTATTGGTCCTCGGTCTCCAGCCCCACGAAGCCTGAGCTGTGGATCCAGAACCCACCCCAGTCACGTTGTGAGACTGTCTGCGTGGTTCCCAACCCCCAGGTGAACACGGACACTTTACCAGGCATGCTCTTCAGGAGCTTAGAGGTCACCGCCCGGGGGCCAACGGCCAGGGCCAGGCCTCTCTTAGGCGAGTCTAAATTCTTCACTACACATGTGAAAATGGGACTGACCTTTCAGGGAGATCTGAGGAAGCTTCTCTGAGTGAGTGACAATTCAGCTGAAATCTAAAGGTTAAGTAGGTATTAAGTGGGGGAAGGAAGCTGAGGATCATCCCCGATTACTACAGCTGTGTGGTAGAAGGGAGCAGGGCTGGGAGCGTGCACTGGAAGAAGGCCAGCGCAGCTGGACTGGCGAGAACACGGCAGGGTGGCGAGAGATACACGCAGCGCGTGAGTCGGTTTAGTGTGATCAACTGTAGAGAAACAGCGGTTTATGAGAAAGACAGGTTTTCCCATCCACTGTCAAAGCCAGCAGGGTGGCAGGCTTTTTTGCTTTGTTCCTGTGCTTTCTATTCCAGAGTCACTTCTTGGTCTGAGATGATAGTTGGAGCCTCAGCTGTTTCGTCTCAACTCCACATTCTCGACAGTAGGAGAGGACAGCACACTCCTTTTTGACAGACGTTTTCTAGAATTTTCCTGTGTCGCCTGCTTTCTTCTCTTTGGCTAGAACTAAGTCACAGGACTGTACTTAGTGGCAGAGGAGAGTGGGGAGCTGTCTTCATTCCAGGTGAATGTGGACCCAGATATATGTGAGTCCTTGGTTCTGGAAGAGCGAGAAGGTGGATATTAGAGACTGACTCTCCGCTTCCTGCCAAGGTGCCGACAGAGGCGGATCATGCTTGAGCCCTTTGTCTGTATCCTAAGAGCAGTAGAAGGTTACTGAGGTGTTTTAAGAAGGGTGGTGTGATTAGATTTTCATTTAGAAGAGATCACTTTGGCTCCAGTGTGGGGAATGTGTTTGAGGAAGAAGGAGTGGTATAGGGTATGAGATGACATAGCAGTTAATAGACTTCTGTAGAAGTCCATGCCAGAGTGGGTAACACTCCTAGTAGGGATAGATGTGAACAGATTTGAGTAACACTCGAGATAAAGCAACTAGCACCTTTAATGTGTAACGATTGGGAATGACTAAGGAAGAGAGCTTATCAGTTAATGATGATGCTTGTGCTTTTCTTTTTTCCTTTTTAAAAAATTGACCTTCCAGTACACAAAATGAACGTATTGATTATCCCTGATGGATGACATACATTCCTGCCCTCCTTTACTTTAGTTATTCATTTGATTGGCTTTCCTGGTGGCTCAGAGGTTAAAGCATCTGCCTGCAATGTGGGAGACCCAGGATCCCTGGGTTGGGAAGATCCCTGGAGAAGAAAATGGCAACCCACTCCAGTATTCTTGCCTGGAGAATCCCATGGATGGAAGAGCCTGGTGGGCTACAGTCCACGGGATCGCAAAGAGTCGGACACGACTGAGCGACTTCACTTACTCACTCAGTAAGCACCTTAGAACTCACCCTAGTAAACCTACCCAAGTAAACCTGTCATCTGTCATTCCCTGTGTCCCCCCACATAGCTTTCATCCTCCCTCCCTCATCTGAGTAACCTGCATGCTGAATTCTGTATCTCATTTCCTTGCTTTCTACTTTCTGTATTTTTTCTAATCCTGAAACGGCTGTGTATGTATAAAATTTTAACTTTATAAAAAGTATCATGTTCTGTGTATTTATTAAGATTTATCCAGCTTATTTTGCATGGTGTACAATAGTGATTGCATAAACATGCATGCAGAGTAAGCAATTGTTTGCTGTTGTTTAGTCACTGAGTGCTGTCCGACTCTTGTGACCCCGTGGACTGTAGCCCACCAGGCTCCTCTGTCCATGGGATTTCCCAGGGAAGAATACTGGAGTGGGTTTCCATTTCCTCCTCCAGGGGATCTTCCTGATCCAGGGATGGAACCCATGGCTCCTGCATTGGCAGGGAGACTCTACCAATGAGCCACCTGGGGAGCTTAAATAATTGTTTCCTCTTCATAAGTTAGTGTTTTAGTTTTCATTTGCATCACTCTGAACTGTGCAGCTCTACTTATTTTTGTACATCTATTGTATATGTGTGAATTTCTCCTGGTGTGTAACCAGAAGTACCATACTACATCTGATAGGTAAATGTAAAATTTTAGGAGGAAATACCAAAGTGCTTTCTGAAGTAGAGGCTCGAGTTTATACCTGTACTAGCAATATCTAGGTTACTGTGTAGCCATGTACTCCAATATGTGGTATTGTTAGGCCTCTTTGATTTTTGCCAGCCAGCTCATTCTAAAATGGTACTTCTTCGTGGTCTGGGTTTACATCTCCCTGGTCACTAATCGTGTTGAAAGGGTCTTGATGCCTAGTGGCATATGTGTTTTTTCTGTGAAAGTCTTAAGTTAACTTTTCTGTAGGGTTAATGTACTTTTCTTTTTGATTTATGGGCATTGTTTATATATTCATGATACTGCTTCTCCAAGTTGGTACTTTATTGTTTTACTTGTTATGGGTGTTTTTTGATGATGGAAATTTGTATTTTAAAGCCAGTGCTTTTTGTATCTTGTTTAATAAATTGCTATCTATCTGAAGTTATGAAAGATATTTACCTATACATTTAAGTTTTAATTTTTGATATCTATGTCCATAATTCATCAGGAATTGGATTTTGGTATATCATGTGAGGTAGGGTTTCAATTTTACCTTTTTCCCACATGGATCACCCTTTTTTGAACATCCATATTTCCTTATTTATCTGACATGCCACCCCTGTTGTATATGTGTTCCATACGTGTGTATGTGTTTCCTGAATTGTACTGATCACTTTGTCTGTCTCTGTGCCAATAGCACCCTGACTTAATTCTTTTCACTTCTTTATAAGTTCTTATATCTAATAGATCATGTCTCCCCTACCTGCTCTTTTTTAGAAATATCCTTCCTGTTCTTGACCCTGGGTTCTTCATATAAATTTTAGTCATCTTATCAAACTGTACGAAAACTTCTGTTGGAATTTTGACTCGAATAACATTGAATATATATATGTGAACTTGGGGAGAATTTATATCTTCATGATATTAAGTCTCAAACATAATATGTTTCTCTATTTAGACTGGCTTTTATTTATTTACTTTTATATTTGCTTTTATTATCTTTAATATGTTGCATAATTTTCTTGATAAAGATCTTTTACATTTTTTGTTAGAGTTTTTTTAATTCCTTGATATCTCTGTTATAAATCATCTTTTCTTCAATTGTGTTTTCTAGATGTTTGCTGCTAGTATAAAAGATAATTTTTTTGTCTTAATATTATATTTAGCCATCTTCCTAAACTCTGTTATCTCTGTTATTTGTTGGTTTGAGAGAAGTATTTCTATCTAAATTACTATATCAAATAATACCAGTTTTATTTCCTTATTTTGAATCCCTGTGTCGCTAATTTATTTTTCCTATCTTATTGGTTTAAACCTCCAATAAAATCATTGTGATTTTAGAGGGAATGCTTTTACCATTTCCCATTTCAGATTTTTTTTCCTTAATAGTCTTTTTCAGGTAAGGACATTCTTTTAATAATTCAGTAAGTGTCCTTATTATGGAAAGACTAAGTTTTTTCAAATGTTTTACTGCATCTATTAAGATGATCATTTTTATTTTCCCTCTTAATATGTTAATATGATTAGTTACATTTATGAATTTTTCTAATATTAAATCATTCTTTCATATCTAAGATAAGCCCAGTTGGTCATGATATATTCTTTTTTTATGCACTGTTGAATTTAATTCGATATTGAATTTAATTCAATATTTGTTTAGATTTTTTTTAACATGTATATTTTTGAATGAAATGGGCCTTAATTTTCCTTTCTTGTAATGACTTTGGCTAGTTTTAATATTAGGGCTATGCTTGTTTCATGAATTGGGTTGAAATTTCTTCTTTTTTATAATTGTCCTGAAGAATTTGTATAAAATTTAAATGGTCTGTTTCTTCAGATTTTGGTAGAATTGGCCTATGAAACCATCTGTGCCTGGTATTTTCTTTGTGAATGTATTTTTAACTACTGTATCCATGTGATAGTTAAAAGACTTATTTGGGCTACTTATTTTTTCTTGACTTAGTTCTGGTAAGATTTTTTTTTTAATTTCTCCATTTTAGTTTAAGTTTACAAAATTGTTTTGTATGGTTGTTATTAGTATCCCCTTATTTTGTTTTAATCTTGTGCTTAGTTGTATACCTGACACGTTGAGTTCTGACTTGCACATTTGGGTGATCCTGGTTTTGTTTGCTCCATTAACCTATCGCCCTTTATTATTTCATACTAGCATTAAGGTGGGGCTTCCTTGGTGTCTCAGTGGTATAAAATCTGCCTGCCAGTGCTGGAGACATGGGTTTGATCTCTGGGTCAGGAAGATTGCCTGGAGAAGAAAATGGCAACCCACTCCAGTATTTTTGTCTGGGAAATCCCATGGACAGAGGAGGTTGGCAGGCTACAGTCCATGGGGTCACAGAAGAGTCAGATATGGCTTGGTGACTAAACAGCCACGAGCATTAGGGTTGGAGAAGGAAATGGCAGCCCACTCCAGTGTTCTTGCCTGGAGAATCCTGTGGACAGAGGAGCCTGCTGGGCTGCTGTCCGTAGGATCTCACAGAGTCGGACACGACTGAAGCGACTTAGCATGCATGCATGCATTGGAGGAGGAAATGGCAACTGCTCCAGTATTCTTGCCTGGAGAATCCCAGGGACAGAGGAGCCTGGTGGGCTACAGTCCATGGGGTCGCACAGAGTCGGACATGACTGAAGCGACTTAGCAGCGGCAGCATTAGAGTAGCAACCTAGTGGATCTTGTTTGTTTTTAGCCATTTTCAATCCTTTCTGTAAATTGTATTAAACCGAACCTTTCTGAATCACTGTTTTTACTGCTATTTCCTATTTAAAATATCTTACTCCTAGGGTAAGCTCCTAATTGCTTATCAATACTGATTTAGTAGATGACAATGACCCCATACACTGACTAAAAGCATACTAATACAGGCAGACCAATATACTTATTGTATCAAACATCTCATCTTAATTTGTTTCTTTTTGTACCCTTTTCTCTGCCTAGAATGAATTCCCTTCTCTGTTCTCTATGTTCTATTATGTTTTCCGTGCTCTCTTAAAATTTCACATTCATAGAGAAATCTTAGATACTCCAGTCCAAGATGATTTCATCATTTATTATTTTGGTTTTCTATTCATCTCTTTTTCATGTTTTATATTTCTAAATTCTGAATAAGCAGGACATTTATCTTATATAATTGCCTCCCCTTTAGGAACCTAGTTTCATCCTCAGTCTTTTTTTCTCTTGACTACTTTTTTGTTGTTCAGCCACTAAGTCATGTCAAACTCTTTGCAACCCCATGGACTGCAGCCAGGCCTACCTGTCTTTCACTGTCTTCTGGAGTTTGCTGAAACTCATGTTCATTGAGTTGGTGATGCCATCCAACCATCTCATCCTCTGTCATCCCCTTCTCCTACCCTCAACCTTTCCCAGCATCAGGGTCTTTTCCAGTGAGTCAGCTCTTCACATCAGGTGGCCAAAGTATCGGAGCTTCAGCCTCAGCGTCAGTCCTTCAGTGAATATTCAGGGTTGATTTCCTCTAGGATGGACTGGTTTGATCTGTTTGGTGTCCAGGGGACTCTCAAGAGTCTTCTCCAACACCACAGTTTGAAAGCATCAGTTCTTCTGTGCTCAGTCTTCTTTATGATCCAGTTCTCACACCTGTACATGACTAATGGAAAAACCATAGCTTTGACTGTATAAACCTTTGTTGGCAAAGTGATGTCTCTGGTTTTAAAAAAATTTTTTATTTATTTTTAAGTGAAACAAAGATGAATATTTTTAATGCTAAAAGTACAATTTACAAAGAAGATAGAAATCATGAACCATTAGACAGTTGACAACGAAGAAAAAAGATACATAGAGCAAAAATCAGAAAAAATATAAGGGAAGAGAAAAATGTATATAATCATAGTGAGACATGTTAACATTTCTCTGAGAATATTTTATCCAGTGCAGAAAAAATAAGAATAGGAGCATCTTACCAGATCTGAAAGAGACACGTGCACCCCAATGTTCATTGCAGCACTGTTTGTAATAGCCAGGACATGGAAGCAACCTAGATGCCCATCAGCAGATGAATGGATAAGGAAGCTGTGGTACATATACACCATGGAATATTACTCAGCCGTTAAAAAGAATTCATTTGAACCAGTCCTAATGAGATGGATGAAACTGGAGCCCCTTATACAGAGTGAAGTAAGCCAGAAAGATAAAGAACATTACAGCATACTAACGCATATATATGGAATTTAGAAAGATGGTAACGATAACCCTATATGCAAAACAGAAAAAGAGACACAGAAATACAGAACAGACTATTGAACTCTGTGGGAGAAGGTGAGGGTGGGATGTTTCAAAAGAGCAGCATGTATACTATCTATGGTGAAACAGATCCCCAGCCCAGGTGGGATGCATGGGACAAGTGCTCGGGCCTGGTGCACTGGGAAGACCCAGAGGAATCGGGTGGAGAGGGAGGTGGGAGGGGGAATCGGGATGGGGAATACGTGTAAATCTATGGCTGATTCATATCAATGTACGACAAAACCCACTGAAATGTGAAGTAATTAGCCTCCAACTAATAAAAAATTAAAAAAAAAAAAAAAGAATAGGAGCATCTTGAATGATGTCATTAATAATTTAAATATAATAGTTTTTTTGCTTAATTTATATTAATCTTATACCCTACGCAAATATATTTAAAATTTTGTATCTCATATATCTCATACATTGTTATTAAATTTCCATAGGACATTTAGAAAAATTGGCATAAAGATAAACATTACTAAATTTCAAAGAGTAGACTCCTTTTTTTGTGTGTGATTCAGTTATACATATACATGTATATTATTTTTGAAAGTATTTTCCATTATAGGTTATTACAAAATATTGGCTATAGTTCCCTATGCTATATAGTAAACCTTTGTTGCTTGCTGCATATCTACTTATTTAAAATTAGAAATCTAGCATTCTATTCATACTGTCAATTAAGTGGACTCAAAATGTCACAAATATTTTAGTTAGGCAAAAATTTGTAAGTTTTCTAAAATATATGTATTATACTTATTACCTATGTATATATATACAAAAACTTTTCTACTGTGCTTGATAAAGTCTTGAGAAAGAACACAAAAAGAAAAAAGAGATCGAGAAATTGGAAAACATAAACTAAATGAATGGCAACACTGAATTTGAAATAGAAAAAGTGAAACAAACTAGATAAAAGTGAGAGATCCTCATGTAGTTCAGTAGTTTTGAAACATGACTGCTCATTAGAAACATCTGGGGCTCTGGTGAAAAAAAATAATACCTAGGCAGCTGTATTTTTCAAAAAATTCCAAGATAACTGATACGCATCTGGATTTTAAAAAGTGTGATTACAGGTTTTTCTATTAAATGGTAGCTTTGGTGATGGAGAGTTCTGTTATTTTTCTTTTGACGAATCATGATACAATGGTTTTAAGTAATAGTTGCATAATCACAGTAATAAAAGATGTTTATCAATTTTCATGATCAATAGGTAGACAAAAAATAAAAGATAATTGCAATTGCAAGCCATAATGGGAACATGGTTAACCTACAATATAAAATAGTTATGTACAATTTGGGGGATCAAGCAGAGTGATGTGGTAAGTGGAAGTACACACATGCACATGTTTTCATCTCAGCCAGTCTGTGTCTTTTGATTGGTGCATTTAATCCATTTACATTTAAGATAATTATCAATATGTATGATCCTGTTGCTGTTTTAATTGTTTGGGGCTTATTTTCTACAGGTAGGTCTTTTCCTTCTCTTGTTTTCCTATCTAGAGAAGTTCCTTTAGCATTTGTTGTAATGTAATGCTGGTTTGGTGGTGCTGAATTCTCTTAACTTTTGCTTGTCTAGAAAGCTTTTGATTTCTCCATCAAATCTGAAGAAGAGTCTTGCTGGGTAGAGTATTCTTGGTTGTAGGTTCTTCCTTTTCGTCACTTTAAGCATATCATGACATTCTTCTGGCTTGTAGAGTTTCTACTGAGAAATCAGCTGATGGCCTGATGGGAGTTCCCCTTGTAGATTATTTGTCATTTTTCCCTTGTTGCTGTTAATATTTTGTCTCTGTCTTTAATTTTTGTCGTTTTGATTACTTATGTCTCCGTGTATTCCTTCTTGGGTTTATCCTGCCTGAGATTCTCTGTGCTTCCTGGACTTGGTTGACTATTTTCTTTCCCATGTTAGGGAAGTAAGTTTTCAACTATCATCTCTTCACATATTTTCTCATGTCCTTTCTCTCTCTCTCCTCCTTCTAGGACCCCTATAATGCAAACAGTGTGTTTAATGTTGTCCCAGAGGTCTCTTAGTCTGTCTTCATTTATTTTCGTTATTTGTTTCTGTATTCTGTTCTGTGGCAGTGATTTCCACCATTCTGTCCTTCCGGTCATTTATCTGTTCTGCCTCAGTTATTCTGCTGTTGATTCCTTCCAGTGTATTATTCATCTCTGTTGATTTGTTCTTTAGTTCTTCTAGGTCTTTGGTAAACATTTCTTGAATCTTCTCAATCTTTGCCTCCATTATTTTTCCGAGATCCTGTATCATCTTCACTATAATTATTCTGAATTCTTTTTCTGGAACGTTGCCTGTCTCCTCTTAGTTGTTTTTTGGAGTTTTATCTTGTCCCTTCAACTAGGACATAACTTTCTGCTTTTTCATGCAGATTAACTTTCTGTAATGTGGCTTTTGTTTTAGTTACCGTAGGATTGTGGTTCTTCTCTCTTCTGTCTGCCCTCTGATGGAGGAGGCTAAGGGGATTGTGTAAGCTTCTTTATGGGAGGGACTGGTGGTGGGAAAAACTGGCTCTTGCTCTGGTGGGCAGGGCCTTGCTCAGTAAGCTTTAATCCAAGTGCATTCCCTCCCTGGTAGTTTTTTTGGCCTGAGGCGACCCAGCCCTCTGGTCTTCGGGCTCTATGGTCTGGTTAATGGCGACCTCCAAGAGGGTTTATGCCAAAGGGGACCTTCCCAGACTGCTGCTGCCCGTACCCCCATCCCTGTGGTGAGCCCCTGCCAACCCCCACCTCCACAGGAGACCCTTCAACACCAGCAGGTAGTTTTGGTTCCGTATCCCATGGAGTCACTGCTCCTTTCCCCTGAGTCTTGGTGCACACAGGGTTTTGTTTCTACCCTCCAAGACTGGAGTCTCTGTTTCCCCTGGCCTGTGAAAATCTTGTAATCGAATCCTGCTGGCCTTCTAGGTCAGATTCTCTGGGGATTCCCAGTCCCTTTGTCGGATTCTTAGGCTGGGAAGCCTGACATGGGGTTCAGAACCTTCACAACAGTGGGAGAACTTCTTTGATGTTATTTTGTGGGTCACCCACTTTTCTGGAATGGGATTTGATTTTATCATGACTGTGCCCCTCTACTGTCTTTCTGCGGCTTCTTCTTTGTCTCTGGATGTGGGTGTCTCTTTGGTAGATCCCAGTGTCGCCTGTCGATGGCTGCTCAGCAGCTAGTTGTGACTTTGGTGCTCTCGCAGGAGGGGATGAGTGCACGTTCTTCTGTACCACCATCTTGAACTGGAAGTCCTGTCTCTGCTTTTTAGTTCACTGTCTAGGTTCGTCATAGCTTTTCTTCCAAGGAACAAGTGTCATTTAATTTCATGGCTGCAGTTACCATCAGTAATTTTGGAGCCCAAGAAAATAAAGTCTGTTAATAAATATTAAAAAATTACTAATTTATCCTATAGCTGTGACTCAGTGAAGATTGACTATAATTTATAATGCAGTACTTCAAGCAGTTTTAGATGTGTTTCTCTAGGCATCTGCCATGTTCATTTCTGTGCACCAGGATAAGAAGTTGTTCTTTAGCCTGTGTGTTGTGAAGTCAGGTAGCTGCAGGATCAGATTGGCAGCATGAATGTGTGAACTGGATTTTGTGTAAGAGGTAGAGAGTAAAAGAGCTGAGATGAACTAGAGAATATATGGCCTCTTCAAGGTATTCAGACAAAATTCTTCAGGTTCTGGGGCAACCATTCTTAGTGACCTCCTGGTCTAGCCTTCCTTCTGTTGTTAAACTACTGCTTTATTTAAGTGTGTTATAAGTCAGAATGCTTTTAGTAGAACACTAAGGACTAGGTAAAGATTTAAGCAGTTGGGGACTGTATACATAATTTATACTGCAGAAATTATTTTGTGAAATAAGTTAAAGTTCTTCCAAAAGGATGTATGTAAGGTGATTTTTGCATGTGTCATGAGGACAAGGACCACATCTCTTATGCTCACTGTGTGCTCAGTGTTTGTCACAGTGTCTGGCCCGCAGTGGGTGTTTCAGTAAATATTTGAACAACTGAATGGCTGTGCACTTTTTAGTGTCTGAAGAAGAATTTTTTGCTGCTTCTGTGCAGTATTCCCCCCATATCTGCTGTTTTACTTTCTGTGGTTTCGGTCGGCTCTAGCTGGAAATATTAAATGGAAAATTTCAGAAGTAAACCGTAAGTTTTAAACTGTGTGCTGTTCTGGGCAGTGATGGTCTCATGCTGTCCTCCACCCCACATGGGGTGTGGCGCGTCCCTCTGCCCCCCGTGGGAGCTACCAGCCCATTAGCATAGGAAAGAACGTTTTATTTTTCGGGGTTGGCACTGTGCATGTTTGAGGCATCCCCTGGGGGTCTTGGAAGAGCTCCCCCAAGAGTGAGACTAATGTGCTGTTTATAGCCTTACCACTTGGTGGCACTACACTCATTTAAAAACCTGAGGAGGTGTACTCACACCCGTGCACACGCAATGACTTCCTCACACAAACACAGAACAGACTGCAGTAAGTCATGGGCACTGTTAAGTCATTATTAACTCCAGAAGAGGAGTATCAGTAACCACATGATTTTCTCTCTTTTTTTAAACCCAACTTTATTGAAATATAACTGATATACAAAAAAACTGCATATTTAATGTATACAGTTTGATGATTTTGCATAGAGTTCTTTACTAATCCTTTAAAAAAATTTCTGAAGTGATAGATTACAGATTTGAAGTTCTTAGATCATAGGAGTGTTTGTTAGCATTTTCTGCTATAGCCTCAGTGTCTAGCGTAACATTGGGTGTAGAGTATATCTTTAATGTGTCATCATTTTGAAAGAATGTGTGAATGAGTATAAATGTTAACTTCTGTTGATTTCACTCCTACCAACCCATCCCCAGATAATTTTGGCCCAAGATAAGAGAGCCCTAAGTCTTGTTTTAGTTAATGACCTTTATGATGTCTCCTTTAATCATTACAAATTTTCATCCAAATTTACTAAAGAACTGTGATTAAGATCAGAATACATATTAAAAGAAGTCAGCGGCGATGTTAATTGGATTCTAGATCTACTGTTACTTTTCTTTAATCGTCAACCATAAGATAGATTTGAGGACAAAATACTGTAATAAGGGGAATTTCAAGAGTGTGGTGGTATTACTCTTTGAGAGTTGGGAGTAAGAGAGTGTTCTCTAATGGAAAAAGCAGGCTCATCAAGGAATTTCTTGAACATATTGCAGTCAAAAGTGTAAGAACTCATGGATATTTATAAGACTTCAAAAGTCTCTGACCACAAAAAAGTGTAGGAGTGCAAGAGTTAATGAAGGAAGATGATTGAAGGATTTTATTTTGAAATTAGGCAGGATAGAAATAATTTACCAAATTTTAAGATCATAAATGAATTAACATTTTTGGAAAATGGGTTTTAATTACAGTGTAGTAATGAAATATAGCAGTAGGAATAATATTTTAAAAACTAATTTATCAAGTTTAACTTTACAGTGAATCTAGCTGACGTTTGCAATGATGGTCTGAGGCGCTTCCCAGCTCTGTAATCTCAGCCCTGAATAGGTGCTGTAGGGAGTGTGGCAGAAGCCCTTGTCCTAAGTAGGTTATAATCTTGTTGGAGAGACCACAAGTGTGTATGGAGCCAGCCTCCAGTGTTGGCCAAGAACAGCCAATTTCTCACATCAGATCACCTGCCTCTTAGCTCTGTGCCCTCTGGGCAAGTTACTTAACCTCTTTGTTCCTCAGCTTCCACAAATGTAAAATGAGGATATTAATATTACTCCTCCTCCTTAAGCTTTTGACTGACAGGATTAAAAGAAGCCTAGAAAAGGACTTGGCACATAAGTGTTATCTAAATGTTTTCTTCTCTCACTAGAATGTAAGGTCCTCACAGTTGGTTAAATCAACAGTTAATAGCTAGAGGTCAGAGCTGTAAAGATTGCATTGAAAAATATGTGGACAGTATACTGTCATATATGCTGTCGTTTTTAGGAATTCAAATGAGGGAAGAAACTAATATAGATTGTAGCATAATTTTTCTAACAATTACACAGGTAAGTTAGAGTTTGCACTGGATTCTGAAATTTGGATTGAATGTTTGTAGGTAGAAACAGGCTTATTAGGAGGAAGTGAATAGGAGGGAAGGATAGGCTCTTTTGGTTTTATCAGGTATATTTTAGACCAGGAAAGATTGGTTTTGTTACTCTAACTAGATTAGTCTTCACTGATATTATGAGTTCATTTAATTTGATTCAGCTCCAGAATTGCAGAAAATTCCTGAAAATAGATTAAAAGTGGAAATTAATCATGTTTGTTATGTTTATGCTAATACTATATTAAATAAAATTTGGAAGCTGTTATTTTTTTCATATTTTAGGGGTCAGTGTCACCAGTTGAAAGCTGGGTTTTTTTTAAACACATTGATAATATATTTCCTTTAATATTTTATAGGTAATTAATAATGCTTGTGCTACTCAAGCCATAGTAAGTGTGTTATTGAACTGTACCCATCAAGATGTCCATTTAGGAGAGACATTATCAGAGTTTAAAGAATTTTCACAAAGTTTTGATGCAGCTGTGAGTACAATCTTATTATTCCTAAAATACCCTGTTTGTGGTGGTTCTTATTTTAATAGGCTACTTTTAAAACTTATTTCAGATGAAAGGTTTGGCGCTGAGTAATTCCGATGTGATCCGACAAGTGCACAACAGTTTCGCCAGGTAAAGATACTTTATATTAAATAAATATAATATTTGCAGGTTTATCTTTGCTGGTTTGTTTTTCACCATTTTTCTCTTCCCTGTAGACAGCAGATGTTCGAATTTGATGCTAAGACAGCAGCAAAAGAAGAAGATGCTTTTCACTTTGTCAGTTACGTTCCTGTTAATGGAAGGCTGTATGAATTAGATGGATTAAGAGAAGGACCGATTGACTTAGGTAACGTGGTTCCTATTCCTGGCATTTCAATTTTGACAAAGAAAAAAAGATCGGATGTTCACCTTTGTTTCAGTCCCAGTGCTGCATAGGTTTTGAAAGGGGAGGTGACTGAGGTGTGATGTCCTTAAGCTCTTCAGTCTTTTATGAAACTAAGTAACAGGCAGGGAGGACATGTTGACTACTGTAGTTTCATTGGGGCCTTTAATTTTTTCCTATGAGAAAAGTGTTTTTAGTCCCTAGATTACATAATTTATTTTTTATTTTTCAGTTAACTTTTAAAAACTACTTCTTTTAGTGAACCTAAGTTGTCATTGATAAGAAATACTGTCCCATCCCTGTCATCTGTGTTAAAATATTTTCCCTTGGATTTAGATCTTTCAGAATCTCTGTAATTCAGTGTTCAAGAGTCTATAGAAATGTTTTTCTTCAAAGCTGCTATTTAAATAGTGTAGTAATGTGCTGTCCTTTGTGCCAAAGGGTGAATTTGTCCTGATCCCACCCCAGCTCCAGCCTTGAGCTCATGATAAATGGTTATTGAGTGAGGCTGAGGTGGTTCTGATCTAGTAATGAACAGGCCCACCAAAGAAGTTTAACTCCATATTTCACCTCATTAAGTTTTTTTTTCTTTTTTTAAAGTTAGGTTTAAGTTCAGTGAAACCTGTTTTTATGAAATCTAATGTTATTTGCTGTTCGCAAAACTTTATACTTTCAGATTAAAAAAAAAATTTGCAGTTTTATTTTGCTTATTCTTATTGCCCACACCCATGTCTGGAACCAATAGTTCATCTAATGCAGATTTACATGTTTAAAAATATTTATTTTTCTATGTTTCCTAAAGAAAATTAATAGAATGTTCTTTTAATTATGTAGAAGTTGATTTTCTCTGGTTTGGGGGTTGATCTGATCTCTGCATTTTTTCTCTTGGCATCTGTCTGATCAGCCATTCTCTATTCATTGGATCCATCAGCTATAAAGGACGTAAACTATAAAACAGAACGGCCAGTTTTGCTACACAGCTGGTGGCTATGCTAAAATATAGGTAAAAATGGAGGATTAAAACAATTGGGTAAAATCAGTTTTGCATTGTGTGTGGATTTCAGGATTTTTTTTTCTATAGTTGTGATGGTGGGGAGTCAGATAAGGATTCAGTCCTTACTTTGTCACTAACATGTGAGCAGGCTTTTCTTAGCCCTGAGTTTCATCATCTGTAAAATGAAAGGCAGTCATCCGTATCTCACAGAGACAAGAGTTTTAATGAAATAATTCCCTAATTCATTGCTTTCTCAAACATTTGTCTAGCACCGCAAGTGACACAATAATGTGGCAGTGCAGATTATGATAACTTATCATTTCCTCCTAATCATCACTGAGAAAGTAAGAGTTGAAGCTTAACATAGTTATGCTGAAAAGTTTTTTCACTATACTGAATTTGCCAAAATATTAATAAAAAGATGCTTTGAATAAACTTTTGAAATAATATTGATGTCGGATCTGATATAAATGCTTCATTTCTTCCTAGGTGCATGCAATCAAGATGACTGGATCAGCGCAGTGAGGCCAGTCATAGAAAAAAGGATACAGAAGTAAATGCTCAGCTTATTTTTTTTGCCTAACGAATGTTCTCATTTTAAACATTTCTTTAAGCCTTTTTTTTTTATTGTTTTAGCTGTACTTACTGCACTTTTTCTTTGGATTGGATTAATATGTTCAGGAAATCATACAGAAAAATCTCTGAATTCTACATAATAATAAGTTATCTTGTCTTTATAGGAGCTAAACGTGCACATCTCTGTTTAGGTAGATACTTTTTACAATTATTTTGTGAAGTTTATTGTTTTAGGACTCTGTCTTTTTTATTAAATTAATTTTTATGTTGAGATAATTATAGATTCACATTATAAAAATAATTCAGAGAGATCCTGTGTACCCTATACCCTTTGGGAGGAACATCTTATAAAACTGTGGTACAGTGTTGCAGCCAGATACTGACGCTGATATAGTCAAGATGCAGGATAATTCCATCACCGCAGTGGTTCTTCATGATGCCCTTTTATAGCTGCAACCACTAAACCCCCCCTTCCACCCCACATCCTTAATCTGTAGTTCTATAATTGTTGTCATTTTAAGAGTGTTACATAAATGGGATCATAAAATATGTGACCTTTTTGGATTGACTTTTCACCCAGTGTAATTCTTCGGAGATTCATCCAGGATGTTTAGTATTATCAGTAGTACCTTCTTTTCTATAGATGAGTAGTAGTCCATGGTATGGATAGTCTATTATTGGGTTTTTTTTTTTTTTTGTCCATTCACCTATTGAAGGACATCTGGATTATCCTCTGGTTTTTGCTATTATGAATAAAGCTGCAGTAAACATTTGTGTACATATTTTTATGTAAACATAAATTTTTGTTTCTCTGAGATAATACCTAGCTGTATGGTAAATGCATGTTTAATTTTTTAAAAGAAATTGACAAACTCTTCCAGAGTGGCTGTACTATTTTATGTTACATTTCCACCTGCGGTATAGTATAAGTGATCCAGTTTCTCCACATGCTAGCTAGGACTTGGTTTTGTCAAAATTTTTTATCTTAGCCATTTTAATAGGTGGCTATTAAATCTGGTTTTCATTGTGGTTTTAATCTGAGTTTCCCTGATGACTAATGTTGCAAATCATGCCTTTTGTTTATTTTGTAATTGAATTGTTTTCTGACTGTTGAGCCTTGAGGTTCTTTATATACTCTTGATATCACCAGTCCTTCCTCAGACACTTGACTGAAAACAGTCTCTCCCAGTCCCAGCCACTCATCCTGCCACTGTGGTCTTTCACAGAGCAAAAGTGCTCCATTCCAGTCAAGTCCGGTTTGTCAGTTTTTCCCACTATGAATTTGTATTTTTGTTGTCCAATCTAAGAAATCTTTGCCTAGACCTAGGTCCCAAAGATTTTCACCTTTTTCTCCGGAAGGGTTTATAGGATAACATTTTATGTACAAGTCTGTGATGTATTTTGAGTTAATTTTTGTGTGATGTGAAGTTAGGTCAAGGTTCATTTTTTTGCTTTGTATTTTCAATTGGTTTAACACTATTTGTTAAAAAAGTCTATCCTTTACTGAACTGCTCCTGCACCCTTGTAAAAAAAAATCCAGTTGGGCACATTTGTGTGGGTCTGTTTCTGGGTTCCCTCTTCTGTTCCATTGATCTGTTTTTCTCTTCTCTGCAAGTACCTCACAGTCTTGATTGCTGTAGCTTTATTATAAGTCTTGAAATGCAATAGACTGATGCCTCCAACTTTATTCTTTTTCTTTAAAGTTGTTTTAGCTGTTATAGTTATTCTGCCCTCCATGTAAATTATAGTGTAATTTTATATCTACAAAAGTTCTTGTTGGGATATTGACAGGAATTGTGTCAAACATCAGTTTTAGGAGAACTGGTATTTTTTTTAACTCAGCTGATTCTTCCAATCCATGAGCATGGTATGACCTTGCATTTACTCGGATTTTCTTTAATTTCTTTCATCAGCATTTTGTGGTTTTTAGCATACTAATTCCATACATATTTTTTCAGATTTATACCCCAAGTAGATCATGTTCTTTTGACTGATAATGAATGATACTGTATTTTAATTGATTTCCATGTGATCATTGTTAGTGTATAGAAATAAAGTTTAATTTTTTTCTTTCTTTGTCTCGTATCCTTCAACCTTGCTGAACTCACCCACCAGCTTTAGAAGTTTTTTGTGAATTCCTTGGCATTTCCTACATAGATAATCAGGTCATTTGCAAACAGAGACAGTTTTGAATTTGCCTGTTCCTAATTTTAGTTTTATCAGTTTTTAAAGCTTTATATATTTTTGCAGGTCTGTTGTTTAGTGCATAAACACTTATGATCACTATTTCATGTTGGTGGATTGACATTTTTACCATTACACAATGCTGTCCCTCTCTAGTAATTTTCTTTGAAGTTTACTTTATCTCCGGTTCATAGTCTTTTCTTTCAGCACTTGAGAAATGTTATGCCTCTCCCTTCTGGTCTCCATGGTTTCTGCTGATAAATTCAGTTATTCAGTGTGTTTTCACCCTGTAGATGTGGTTAACTGTATCTGTTAACTTTATTCCTAGGTATTTTATTCTTTTTGAAGTAATTGTACATGGAATTGTTTTCTTGGTTTGTCTTTCTGATAGTTCATTATTAGTGTATAGAAATGCAGTAGTTTTTATTAGCTATTAATAGCTCTAATAGTTTTCTGATAGAGTTTTTAGGGTATTTTGTATTTAGTTTCATGTCATCTGCAAATAGTGAGTTTTGCTTCTTCCTTTCCTATTTGGATGCCTTTTATTTCTTTTTACTGTGTGATTGCTGTGGCTAGGACTTCTAATACTGTGTTGAATAAAAGTGGTGAAAGTAGGCATCCTTATCTTGTTCCTGGTCTTAGAGGAAAAGCTTTTTAGCTTTTCACCATTGAGTATGATGTTAGCAGTAGGCTTGGCCCTTACTGTGTTGAGATATGTTCCGTCTATACAAAGTTTGTTAAAGAGTTTTTAATCATGAGTGGATATTGAATTTTGTCAAATAGTTTTTCTGCCTCTATTGAGATGATCATGTGATTTCTCTCCTTTGTTTTGTTGATGCAGTTATCACACTGATTGATTTGTGTATATTGAACCATCTTTATATCCCTAGAATAAATCCCACTTGATCATGATGTGTGATCCTTTTAATGTATTGTTGAATTAATTTGCTAATATTTTATTGAGAGTTTCTGCATGTGTGTTCACCAGGGATATTGGCCTGTAATTTTCTTTATCTGAAGTGTCTCTGATTTTTGTATCAGGGTAATGCCATACTCAGAATGAGTTTGGAAGTATTCCCTCCTCTTAATATTTTTTAGAATAGTTTGAGAAATATAAGTATTAATATTAGCTGTTCTTTAAATGTTTGGTAAAATTCCCCTGTGAAGTCATCTGGTATTGGATTTTGTCTGTTGGGATTTTTTTTTTTTTTAGTTACTGATTCAACTGTTGTTACTGTTTGTTGTTTAGTCTTTAAGTCATGTCTGACTGTTGCAACCCTATGTAGCCTGCCAGGATCTTCTGTCCATGGGATTTTTCAGGCAAGAAAATTAGAATGGGTTGCCAGTTCCTTCTCCAGGGGATTTCCCAACCCAGGTATCAAACCTACGTCTCCTGCGTTGGCAGTATATTCTTTACCACTGAGCCACCAGGGAAACCCTACTCATTCAATTATATAATTAGTAATCAGTCTATTCAGCTTTTCTGTTTCTTCCTGATTCAGTCTTAGAAGGTTATTTCTAGGAATTTATCCATTTGTTGGCATATCATTTTTCATAGTATTCTCTTATGATTGTTTGTATTTTTGTGATATTGGTTGTAATGTCTTCTCTTTACGAAAGCTTTCTTAAAATGTCAGTTTTTATGGTTAGCCAATTGGTAGATTTGTGTTTACCCCAGAGAATAAGGGAGTAATCAAAATAGATTATCTTAATTATAACAGTGTTAGATTTCTTTATTACAGTATAAACTATAATTTTTTCTTAGGTACAGTGAAGGTGAAATTCGATTTAACTTAATGGCCATTGTGTCTGACAGAAAAATGATCTATGAACAGAAGATAGCAGAGTTACAAAGACAACTTGCTGAGGTTTGTGGCCATGTGTTTTATGTACAAAGTTCTAGTTATTCTCTCAGGGGAACTATTTTCTTTTCTTCTTTCCTTCCTTTCTTTTTCTAAACTATAGATTTAATCAAGTGTCCTGAGTGGTGGTTAAGATAATGCACCCTGGAGTCAGGCTTCCTAGATTCAGCTCCTGCCTTTGCCACTTAGTGAAAGTATGATTTTGAGTGTATTTCTTTGTGCCTCAGTTTCTTCATGTAAAGTGAAAATAATAGTCTTTACCTTAAATGTTGTTGTGAAGAATAACTGAGATAATATATATATATACAAACCACTTCAAAAAAATGATGGACAAAAGTATGTACTAAATAAGTGTTCACAATTAACTATTTACTGTAATTTTATTATATAATTAAGCAAGTTCAAATATATTTGTTACAGAATTAATTGGGTACATTAGAATCACATGTAATCTTTGTTATTCCTTATGATGATTATCTTTCTAGTAAATATGATTGGCAAAGAGAATTAGTAATAGACAAAGACTTTTGTTTACGTTTCTTTGATCACATTTTCCTGAGTATGTTTAAGCACATTTATTTTATAGCTAACAGAAGATTGTAACAATTCATTACATTATACAATGGATGGTTTTTAGGTAAAAATTCTGATATATTGTAGGACACAGAAATTTGGGAGAAATACTACTTCTTCCTTATACTTACTTATAAGCCCTAATAAGTATTTCTTTCATCCTTTAGTATTACAGTTATTAAGCTGATATTCCATCACCAATATTAAGATCAAAATTGGGAAATGACTATACTATGTTTATCATCTAAAAATGTTTTAGATTTAAGTCTCAGTTATTAGGGTGTGCTGTTTCTTTTTCTTTTCCCCAAGGAGGAACCCATGGATACAGATCAGGGCAGTAATATGTTAAGTGCTATTCAGTCAGAGGTTGCCAAAAATCAAATGCTTATTGAAGAGGAAGTACAGAAATTAAAAAGATATAAGGTAGGTATTTTTCTTTTGTTCCTTAACGTTTTAACATAGAGTAGGGTATTTTGATGTGAAGGTGTATTGACTGCTTGAACTCTTCTCCCCATCACTTACGTGTTTTCAGAATGTGTTATCTGCCTGGCATCCTACAGAGGTAACTAGTAAAGTTTCTTTCCTTTTTATTTTTTTTCAAGTATGACTGTGAACAGATATTTAACACATCTGTTGCTAATGTTCACTGCAGTTATTTTTAATGCTCAAATTACCCCATCTTTGGCCATTAGGAGGCACATCAGGCTGTCTACCAAGTTCTTTGGATTTGACTGTCTTCATGTCTAATAGCTTCCTTGCTTCCTAGCATGACAAGATGTTTCAGACTCTATCTTGTACATTTCCTGCTTCAGACTTGAAACTGGCCATTTTTTCAAGAAGTCCTAAGTGCTTTAGGTGAGAAGTAGTGTTTAGAAACCATTATCTGGTTGCTCAGGGTGCTTAGCAATATTGATTCTTCATTATTTCCAGGACTTTTCAGAGTCAAGAAATACGTTTTTACTTGTTTCTTGTTTTATCTTTGAAGAGAAAATACAATTTGAACTCATGTTAATACTCGAACTGAGAATTAAAGGGCTTTATATTTGAAGTTAAGCATTTGTGTCTTTTCAGTTGAAAATCTTGGTTCCTGTCAGCATTAACATAATTACTTACTTGCTTTCTGCTATCTGTGTATGTATTTATGTATGAAAAGGTTCAGAATAGCAATGCCAGTAGTGTTAACAACTGAGACGTGTTCTCTTAATTTTTTTCCTTAGGATATATTTCATTTTGAATGTGCAATCAAACTAGCATATTTTAAAATTCACTTGAGAAAATTTTCTCTTGGTGTCATTCTGTCAGCAGTTTAGTACATAGCTGGGTTCATTTTTTAAAATTTTCTTTCTAATTTGTTTAGGGTTTTAAAAATTTTAAATTATGTCAACCATTATATAACTCAGGGTGAAATACTAAGTAAGCCTATCTTCAATTATGTCATTTTTCTTCATTTGCGGTCTGTCTGATAAACTTTTCTCAGAGATGGAGAAGAGTGAAGGAAACTTAGTTTTGTGGGATGTTGGAAACAGTACTTAGGTGATCTATCATGTTTGTCACAGTAGAAAAAGCAGTTTTCACCTGAAGCTCAGTTAAGGGCAGGGATTGTTCTTCTTTCTCTTGTTTACCATAGTGTGAGAATGCTGCTCTGTAACATAATTAATAGCCAACAATGTGATTGTTAAAGTACATGGACCCTGGGCAAGTAGGATTTCTTCAGGTGGAGGTGGTAGGGGCTGGCTCCAGAGTGTTCCAGACAGGAAAAAGAAGGGCCAAATTCATGGAGACAGGAAAGTAAGGGATGGAAGCTTGAATGATTTTCTCTTTTATGTGGTATTAAAAAACTTCCTACTATTTATGTATTCTGGTGCAGTGTTGTTACATAATTAACTAATTTTTCATATTTGCTTTAAATATAACACTGAGTTTAGAATGTTTGCTTTGAGAATGCTTTGTTCAAAAATTGGGCTAAAGAATTTAGCCAAAAAGAATTCTCAGACCAGATATAAAATAAACATGCTAAAATTTTGTTTACTTCATTAATTGAGCAAACCTGTAAGATGTAACAACTAGTTCAAAGGAGAAGTCAAAGAAGCTCAAATTTATATGAACTGTAGGAATGCCGAAATGAATTTGCAAAAGGTGGAAACTTTTTTTTTCCTGTGGAAAGGAAAGTAAATTGAACCTCTACCAGAAGCACAGATTTTTGCCTACAGCTATTCCCTTTTGGTCAAAAATAATCAAAGAAAGATTGTTCTTAATCACACAATAAAACTGGCCTTATTGTTTGCAAAAGTGTAGTAGCAGGAGTATTAATTTATCTTGTGGGCCTTCTTAGTTTGCTTTCATGAGTTACGTTTTCTTTTTTGGGCGCCTGATGACCTCAGCTAGCGATCAGAAGTTGTTTTGTGAAGTTTGCTCTGCGTTCAGATATTCTTTTGATGAATTTGTAGGAGAGAAACTGGTCTCCCCGTCCTACTCCTCCGCCATCTTGGCTCCCACTCCATGAGTTACGTTTTCATAGATTATCTCCAATTAGACTTTTAAAAGCCTCTGTTGTTTGCTAAGCCAAGAGTAGGATGCTATACCCCAGAGAATTCTCTTCACATATTTAATTGTAATTAATCTTTATTCTCAGTGGCAGTGAAAATCTCATTATTTCTAATGCTTTTCTTAATGTAAGATTTTCTTTCATTTCTATTTCGAGCTGGATCCAAAAATTAAAATATCAGAAACTTATTGAAAATAGTGTGGTTTGATATGTGTTTTATTTTCAGATTGAAAATATCAGAAGGAAGCACAATTACCTGCCATTCATTATGGAATTGTTAAAGACTTTAGCAGAACACCAGCAGTTAATACCACTAGTAGAAAAGGTAAGTCTTTTACTGGTGAGTACTTAAATTAGATTTAGTCTCCAAAAAATGTTACTTGACTTGAGTACAGATAAAATTTGTTGAAGCTTTGCTTTTACCTGCTTGTTTTTCAGCTTGAGAAATGCTGGGTCAGTGTCATATTGCAAAATAAAAATAAGGAATTGCTTTGTTGCTTTAGCTTTCTGGAATGCTTAATGTTAGAAATTCAGATTGTGCTATATTAGAATGAAATTTAAAACATCTTTCTTTAGCTGAAAACAAATTTAATTATTGAAGTGATGTTTCTCATTTAATTTAGCAAAAATTTGAATTATCATAGAATTTAGAACTAGAATGAGCATTGAAAGGGGGAAAACAGCATAACCTAGCCTGAGAAATAGATTTCCTTATTCCCAAGCTGTTATCCTTTGCACTAAGGGAAAACTACTACAGGTTAGTGAAAAATTCTGATTACTAGGATTTTTTTCTTCCATATAAGGCACTTTAAGAAAAATTTTGAATAAATGAAGTGTAGTAGTTTTTTAAGTTTATACAATAAATCAGTGTTTCTGAAAGTGACCACTGGATACTCTTTTATTTATTTATTTTATTTTTAATTGGAGGATGATTGCTTTACAATGTTGTATTGGTTTCTGCAACACAGCATGGATCTCTTTACAACACATGTTACCTGGCCCCTCCCCAGATAGTCTGGTATAGGGAGGGAATCTGTAATAAGTTCTCTCAGGGGATTCTAATTAAGCTGGTCTGTTTACCACATTTTGACAAGACATTACTAGGCAAGTACCATTTTGGACCCTTAACTTAAAGACCAGAATACATTGTAGATGTTTTTTCTTATTAACTTTAAAGTTCATGAAGCACAGATATATTTCAACCCAACTCTTTGATACCATCATGCTGCTGCTGCGAAGTCGCTTCAGTCGTGTCCGACTCTGTGCGACCCCATAGACGGCAGCCCACCAGGCTCCCTCGTCCCTGGGGTTCTCCAGGCAAGAACACTGGAGTGGGTTGCCATTTCCTTCTCCAATGCATGAAAGTGAAAAGTGAAAGTGAAGTCACTCGGTCGTGTCCGACTCTTCGGGACCCCATGGACTGCAGCCTACCAGGCTCCTCCGTCCATGGGATTTTCCAGACAACAGTACTGGAGTGGGGTGCCATTGCCCTCTCCAGTACCATCATGAAATCTGAATAATTCAAGATGTGTGTTCAGCTTTTTGTTTATACTTTATTATTTAGATCCTGAACATGCTATGTATTGTACTTGGTCACTCAGTTGTGTCCAATTGTTTGCGACCCCATGGACTGCAGCCCGCCAGACTCCTCTGTCCATGGGCATTCTCCAGGCAAGAATATTGGAGTGGGTTGCCATACCCTCCTCCAGGGTGGTCAAACCCAGGTCTCCCACATTGCAGGCAGATTCTTTACTGTATGAGCCCCCAGAGAAGCCCAAGGATACTGGGGTGGGTAGTCGATCCCTTTTCCAGGGAAACTTCCTGACCCAGGAACTGAACCATGGTCTCCTGCATTGCAGGTGGATTCTTTACCAGCTGAGCTACCAGGGAAGCCTGAATTACCAAGGAAGTCTGAAGCATATGAACATGTGCTTCAGCTTTTAACATTAAAAGTAAAATTGTTGCAGGAACACTGCTAAATCTTCTCTGTATCCATATAGATTTTTTTCTATTTATGTATCTCAAGGTAGTAAAAATCATAAAAGTCCAAGATGTGAAACTAATTTTTAAAGGTTTAGATTAACAGTTAGGGTCCTGTAATCCTCAAGATTGCCTGGTTAACCAAATATCTAAATATTAATATTGCTGGTATGAAGCACTGTGAAATATTTCTCTGTTGAAAATACTAGAATATAGACTGCTGTGGCAAATTGTATGATATATCTGTTATTAAATGTAGATAAATATTATCAGGAACCAGACAAATACTTTCGAGAAATTTTAAATGTATGTATTTTGCTTTAAAATTGGTCCGTGAGTAAACTTTTTTGTGCAACTTAAGAATAGGACCATTTTTATATAACTTTAATGATAGTATACTTCCATAATTTTTTAAAAGCATAGTTAAAACACCTTTCAGCTTTTTGCATTAGAACCATAATTCCTTAATTCCTTAGTTCACATTATTTTGGACACAGGGTGGCAGTATATGAATGCCTAGTGTTGGTGGAATACCAACCCAGTCTGTTCTTCATCTGTATTTGTTTTACTGAAAGAGTAGTTACTGACTTTCTTGTTCTTTGACTAATAATACTGCACAGGCAATATTGAGATACATTTATTTCTTGTATATATGCACCATCTGTTATGTGCATAGATTCTGAAGGGAATTCAGATTCATTATTTGATTAGAGTTTTTGAGATGTTTTGATTATCCAACATTTATCTAACTGAAACTGTATTTGAAGCAGTCTGTTAAAGTCAACAGATGTACACATAATTAAGACACATCTCCTGTCTTAAGCAACCCAGTTGGGGAGAGGATAGGAATACATAATTATAGTACTGTGCTGTATAGTAGTATTCTGATAAGTGCCAGAATAAAGTCATGCTAGAGATTCTGGGGGAAGCACAGGGTAGCTCCTAAATATTAACTTTATGCCATTTAAAATTTCATATCCTCAAATTTTTAAATCTGTGGTTAGAATTAGATGCTTAATTTTGACCAGTGAATCAGCTTCTTTAGTACAAATATATTTTTGTTCATCTTATTTTGAAAAATCATATCATACTGAAATATCAGTTTCTGCTGATAACTGCAAATATTAAAAATTAAAAACAACAGATCAAGATTAAATTTTATAGTTATATCCAATATAAAGATTTTGGTAGTGAAAGTTACTTAATAAATAAGTGACACTTCTAGGAAAAAATTACATGTAGAGTTCAGAAATGGATTATTACATTGAAACCCACCCCTCTTCCCCGCAATGCCAAGTGAAAGAAAAATTAGGGACAAAGTGTGGAAGGGGTGGAAGGAACCGGACAGGAAGGTGTGGCTACTCTTGGCAGAGTTGCTAAGAGCTAAAGCTGTCCAGGATCAGATTTCTGAGAACAGTGGCATTTACTTACTGCCTGTGATGGCTTGGAAATATTTGAGCTGTGAAAATCTTTTCATTTTACAGAATAATAAAGAGTGCAGACTTTGATTCTCTCAAGGGCCTGTGCCTTTAATGAATTAGGTTAAGCTCTTGCCTTATAAGTGTTCTTGTTCTATGAAGCTTCTATTCTTATCTGATGAGTTCCTTGAGTGTATGTTACATAAAAACTGCTCAGGAGGTAATATAAAAATGTATAGTTATAAAATTTCTTGTGCCATACATCAAATCTGTTCCTTAAAGTATGAAATAAAATCAGCAGATTAACGTTTCACTTGTGAAACTTTTACTTATTCAGATATAATTCTTTAAAAATTTTATCCCAACTTTTAGATGTGTTTCTGAATCATTGTCTGTCTCAAGTTTTTAGCAACCACCGATACCTACCATAATTTAAAATCATAGATTTTGTTACTGTGGGGGGTTCAGAGCAACCTCACAGTATTGAATTTTGTCCAGATTTTACGAAGACATTATAATTCAACTTGTAATAAATAACTGATGTACAGAATTTACTTTTTCTATCCCTTAATAGAAACAAGGTAGAACATAGTTAAGTTGTTCACAATAATATCTATATTAATACCTATGATTACAGAATTATCTGACTTGAGTCAACAATTTTTAATATCTCAATAGCACACTAAATAGAAGGAACATATTTCTGAACAGTGAACATTTTTTCGATGCTATTTTGAAATACAGTATTTTTTATGCTTCAGTAAAGGCCAGAATACAAACTTGGTTTAAATCTCAGAAATGTTATTTATTGTTAGCTGTTGCTTTTAGGCAAGTTATTTATTTTACTATAGAATCTATTTCCTCATGTATAATTTGGGAATCATACTTAGTTCACATTCTTGGGGATTAAATGAGATCTTATTGGTCAAGGTATATAATTATTTTTAACTTATTTTATTTAACTTACCTTTAGTTTTATCTTAATTACATATTTTAATACATGAATGGATACTCTACATGTCTTTGGTTATTTAATTACGTTGTGAAATTTGTTATTAACCATTTTTTTCATTCTTATTAATCCTAGTAAGGTACCTGTGTATTCAGACATCATTAAGAAAAGAAGTACACATTTTTATTTCCCAGTTACATCAAAAATGGAATTGTGTTTTTATTATTTGGAAACAGAAAACTTCTTTGAGAAATCATATGCATCAAATTACAAATTATTCTTGTTAACTGAAAATGTTTACATACACAGTTTAAAAAACTATATGGTACATACAACATATTTACTTTAATATATTGTAAGGCCTAGCACTCAGTTTTATCATACAGTTGTGTAATAATTTTATTACCTAATGCAATATAAAAAAAGATTATAGTTCTAATCAAGGAAGGTTTTTCTCCTTAATTGTATAATATCAAGGGTTTAATTTATTTGTTCCTTTCTGATTCAAGTGCCATAGTGAAAAGAACATTATGTTCTAGTCTTGTAAAATGTTGCTTCTTAAAGTGTCGCCTGAGGGCCAGCAGAATTGGCGTCACCTGAGAGTTAGAAATTTAGATCCTCAGGCATTTTACTGAGTTAGTCTGCATTTTGACATGGTTCCCAGGTTATTAGTTTGATAACACTTGTTAGCTCTGGCCTCCTCATCTGCTAAAAAGTAAAATGGAATTACTGTGTTCAAGCTCTATACTTGTTATGAGCTTCAAGTGAACAACTCTTGAAAATATTTTTTGAGTCATTTTAGTGAGGTTTATCAACATTAAGGGTATGTGATCCTTTTAGTTAAGTTAAACTCATTTAAACTATTATGTTAAACTCATTTATTCAAATATACAGAAATCAGTGTAGGATTTTTCTTATACTTGGTTTGTATGAGTAATGGACACATACGTAAATATATTGTTGTGAAATAGTTATGAATGAATATGACTTTATGGAATGAGTAATTTTTTAGTTTAAAATTATTATCATTATAATAATACATTTTCAACTTCAGGTAAGAAATAACTGCAAACCAAATATGATCCTTTTTTATTGAGGACAAAGAGTCACTATATAATTGTCCAGGAGGAGTTCATTGTGAGTCTCAAGTTATAAAAGATAATACTTTAAACATCTTATAAACAATGTATTTTAAGCATTTTAGCTTAAGAGTGTCCTCTTAGACACATTTTAATATGACCTGAAACATACTTTTTTTTTTTTTTGAAACATACTTTTAAGATGTTATTGTGTGCTATCTTTAATTTCTAGGCAAAAGAAAAGCAGAATGCAAAGAAAGCACAGGAAACCAAATGAAGAGGACGCTTTGGGATGTGCATACATTTCTGCTTCTGCACTTATCTTCATGGAAACCATTAAGTATAAAGAACCTTGAGCAACTTTCTCACTGACTCAGTGCACGTTTGGCAATAGTACCAGTCTGTCTTGTCTTTAATGCATGGATTCATAAACTCTCCCTACCTGCATCATGTGCATGTGATGCGTACTAAATAAAAGCGGTGTTCAGAGCACTTGCCCAAATTCCATTATTTGACCTTGGATCTGAGAACTCCTGTTGGTTCTCTGGATAGATAACCGTCATAATGAACCGAGAAAATGGACAAATGCTATTCTCTACCTGTAATTGTTATAATTAATCTTTCATTCAATCTTCCAGCTCGGTTAAATGCTTAATATTTATAAATGTCAGATCTTGATTAAACTGAATCTGTTTTCTTCTCATCATTAATGGAAAAAAAATCAATATTTCTATCTTATAGTATCTTAAGTATTTTGAAGATTTAAAAATGATTTTATCTTCTATACCAATTATTTAAAAAAGCTTGATTTTTAAGCAGATCATTTGAAAAGAACAAAAGTATAATTTCTAGTGATTTTCATTGCTACCAGTAGAAAAAGTAATAAACATCCCAATTTTATTTTAGCAAACTTTTTTCAGTGTTTGGAATTATTTATGTATTGTAGAATTGTTTCAGGAAGGTGTATTATGCGTCAAAGCAAAATTTTAGGTAAAGAGCAAATTGTGAAATCTTCAAGATTTTGGGTGTTATTGTTTGGCAACATTTTTTCAAGCTGGTAAGCTCTATCTTTATAAAAAATCAAAGGTTGGTCAATTTTGGCTATTACCTGCTTTTTTATAAAAAAGGTGATGGTGGTGATGGAAGATCCTTGTTTGCCAATTTGAACAAAATTAGTACAGCCCAGTAGTTTATAAGAGCCATCTATAGTTTGCCCACAATGGAATTTGCTATTGCTTTGGAGAATTGCTTTGTTCTTTATTTTATAAAATGATACTGTATTCTTGCTCTTAATCTTCTTTTTCGAGTTAAACTTTATAAAGGAAATTTTATAAAACTTCTATTTATAAAGGAAATAATCTACTTTTTTTCTTTACTAGGTACTTTTATAAAATTGATTCATGACTCTTTAGTATTTTATTATGGAAAAATTTAAATATATGTAGAGAGACTGTATGCATCCTCTAATTTGAGACATATGAATTTTTTAAGATTTTTTTTGTTGTTGCTGCAAAAAGCTTTATTGTTCCCATTTGGTCCAAGGCTTGGAAGAGGGCCCCAGGGTGGTTAATAAACTGCCTAGTGGCTGCAGAGAGGGGCTTTAGGCAGAAGTCCTGACACCAGTGGAGCTCCTCAAAGGCCACTGGGCTCCAGGGTCTCCTAACTGTGCTCGAGGGTGGGCCTCTCAAAGAGATACTCATGCGGGTCAGCCTGGGGACCTCCAGCCTGGGGAGGTTAGCCAGGTGGTGGCTTATCTCCTGGATGTTTCACCCACTCGTCTAGGAAGTGGCTGTCTAGAAAGTCACAGAGGTGGGAGTCCACCCGGGCAGAACCCAGGGCACGCAGACCCAAAAGGGCCTGGTTCATAGCGTCCTGGGTTTTGCCCCATTCATCTTGGGATGGCTTCTGCACCTCATGGAAGAGGGTGTGGTCGCCCCTATGGTTTTGCACCCTTCAAGAGTCGCTGGGGGCCCTGTTGCTTCATCTTGGCCAATTCACAGAAAAAGTGGCCCACACTCTCCAGAACCACATTGTCGCGGTGGGAGCAGAAGCCCAGAGAGGTAAGTGTGGGAGACCTGCAGGTGCATGTTGACAGGTGGTGAACCATGGTCTCTCCGTCTGTGGAATCGGATGAATCTCGGATCTCATGACTATTCCGGTAACAAGGAGTTCAGTTCAAAAAAGAGAGTTGGCTGGTTCCGGACACCGAGTGACTGATTCTGAGGGTTGAAACTGAATTAAAGCTTGGAGGGTGGTCGAAAGCTGGAGTACAGGGGCGTCCCTAGGTCTGTTCTGTCCAAACACTGTTGAAATAAGAGACAAATCCACAAGTAGCCAAGCGCACTGCTTAAGGATTGTTTTTATGCTTACTATATTGTGGTATTTTTAAAATAATGTGAGAAAACCTGGTGGGAAATTGAGTAGTGAAATTAATGAAATATTTTTCATACATGATTTCAATTAAAGGTCATAAAGAAAATTGAGTTTTTCGTTTGTTCATGAGTAAATAGATTTTGCTTTGGATACAATAGTGATTATGGAGTGTTTTCAAAACCATGATAGAGTTTAAAAATGATTTCATAAGGATTACTTTAGGTCCGTCTTGATCTATACATTTATTTCAACTTTATATATTTTGAAAAGCAATGCTAGGAGTATTGTAGTAAGTAGTATCCAGTGATCAAAGACAGTGTGATACTGGCATTGTTGTCCTTTAGTTGCTAAGTTGTCCCTGACTCTTTGCGACCTCATGGACTGTGGCCTGCCCTGCTCCTCTGTCCAGGGAATTCTCCAGGCAAGAATGCTGGAGTGGGTTGCCATTTCCTTCTCCAGGGGATCTTCCCGACCCAAATTGAACCCACAGTCTCTTGCATTGGCAGGCAGATTCTATACCACTTAGCCACCAAATCTGTATTTATAAGGTTACTTGAGTTTTGACAGAGATAGCAAAGTAATCCAACAGAGAAGGAAACTCTTTTCAACAAATGGAGCCAGAAGAGCTGAATATTCCCATGGAAAAGATGAACTGTGATCTTCTACCTTACAAAAGTGATTTTGAGGTGAATCCCAGACCTACATGGAATAGCTATAATACAAAGCTTTTTATAAGAAAGCAACAGGTGAATATCTTAGGTCACAGAAAGCAGTGACCATAAAAGATCTAAAATTAGTGTTCATGATAATTAAAAACTTGTCATTGAAAGATTCTTTTAACAAAAGTAACTAGTATCAAATGACATTTAAAAAATGTCATAGTGAATTAAGTCAGAAAAAATATATTAATTCATTTATGTGGAATCTAGAAAAATGGTACGTTTCTGTCTCTCAGTCATGTCAGACTCTTTGCGGCCCCATGGACCATGCCAGGTTTGCTGTCCATCACCAACTACCAGAGCTTGCCCAAACTCATGTCCGTAGAGTTGGTGATGCCATCCAACCATCTCATCCTCTGTTGCCCCCTTCTCCTCCTGCCTTCAGTCTTTCCCAGTATCAGGGTCTTTTCCAATGAGTCAGCTCTTTGCATCAGGTGGCCAAAGTATTGGAGTTTCAGCGTCAGTCCTTCCAAAGAATATTCAGGACTGATTTCCTTTAGGATGGACTGGTTGGATCTCCTTGCAGTCCAAGGGACTCTCAAGAGTCTTCTCCAACACCACAGTTCAAAAGCATCGATTCAGCGCTCAGCCTTCTTTATGGTCCAACTCTCATATCCATACATGACTACGGGAAAAACCATAGCTTTGGCTAGATGGACCTTTGTTGGCAAAGTAATGTCTCTGCTTTTTAATATGCTTTCTAGGTTTGTCATAGCTTTTCTTCCAAGGAGCAGGCGTCTTTTAATTTCATGGTTATAGTCACCATGTACAGTGATTTTGGAGCCCCCCAAAATGAAGTCTGTCACTGTTTTTTGTTGCTTCCCCATCTATTTGCCATGAAGTGATGGGACCAGATGCCATGATCTTTGTTTTCTGAATGTTGAGTTTTAAGCCAGCTTTCTCACTCTTCTCTTTCATTTTCATCAAGAGGCTCTTTAGTTCTTCACTTTCTGCCGTAAGGGTGGTGTCATCTGCACATGTGAGGTTATTTTATTTCTCCCGGCATCTTGATTCCAGCTTGTGCTTCATTCAGCTCAACATTTCGCATGATGTACTCTTCATAGAAGTTAAATAAGCAGGGTGACAATATACTGCCTTGACATACTCCTTTCCCAATTTGGAACCAGTCTGTTGTTCCATGTCCAGTTCTAACTGTTCCTTTTTGACCTGCATACAGATTTCTCAGGAGGCAGGTAGGGTAGACTGATATTTCCATCTCTTTAAGAATTTCCCACAATTTGTTGTGATCCACACAATCAAAGGCTTTGGCATAGTCAATAAAGCAGAAGTTGATGTTTTTCTGGAACTCTCTTGCTCTTTCAATGATCTAGTGGATGTTAGCAATTTGATCTCTGGTTCTTCTGCCTTTTCTAAATCTAGCTTGAACATCTGGAAGTTCTAGGTTCACGTATTGCTGAAGCCTGGCTTGGAGAATTTTGAGTATTACTTTACTAGCATGTGAGATGAGTGCAATTGTGCCATGGTTCAAACATTCTTCGGCATTGCCTTTCCTTGGGATTGTAATGAAAACCAACATTTTTCCAGTCCTGTGGCCACTGCTGAATTTCCCAAATTTTCTGGCATATTGAGTGCAGCACTTTCATAGCATCATCTTTTAGGATTTGAAATAGCTCAAGTGGAATTCCATCACCTAGCTTTGTTCGTAGTGATGCTTCCTAAGGCCCACTTGACTTTGCATTCCAGGATGTCTGAGTGATTACACCATCATTTTTATCTGGATCATGAAGATCTTTTTTGTATAGTTCTTCTGTTGTATTCTTAATATCTTAAGAATTATTAAGATATTCTTAATATCTTAATAATTATTAAGATATTCTTAATATCTTAATACCTCTTCTTAACATTTTCTGCTTCTGTTAGATCCATGCTATTTCTGTCCTTTATTGTGCCCATCTTTGCATGGTATAGATGAACCTATCTGTAGAGCAGAAATAGAGGCCCAGATGTAGAGAACAGATGTGTGGCCACGGACTGGGGGAGAATGGGGCGTGGGATGAATTGGGAGGTTGTGAGTGACACATATATACTAACTGCCGTGTGTAACATGGACAGCTGGTGGGAAGCCTCTGTATGGCACAGGGCACTCAGCTCAGTGCTCTGTGATGACCCAGAGGAGTGCGGTGAAAGTCCAAGAGGGAAGGGATGTGTGTATACTTACAGCTGATTCATGCTGTTATACAGCAGAAACTCACATTGTAAACCAACTATATCCCAGTTTTTTAAAAAAAAATTAACTGTATAAAGCCACTGAATTAATAGCTATAAGGGTATTTTCTTATTAACCTAATTCTAATAAATTCCTTGATAGGCATGCACATACCTTAAGAATGGTTTATTTTATCGGCTCCTTCTTTGATGGAATGCAAATGCATTGTGACCCTGCATGATAATTTCTGGCTTTGAATAAAGAAGTATGTTATCCTTTCCTGTGTCCTAAATCATGAAGCTAGTGGAGAAAATTGAGGAATAGGAGCAATTCAACAATATATAAACTTTGGTTATGTGGAAATTTTTTTTTTTAAGTTTTTAAAAAGAAAGTCTTATTTGCTCATTTCACTTCTGCCCTTTCTTTTCTAAAATCTGGTTTAGTGATTGGGTAGATAAAGGCACTTCCATTCTGTTTTATTCCTTTTAATATAGCCAGTCGTAAGGGATATACTTCTACTGTTTTAAACAAAGAAAGCTTGCCAACAGCTGCGGTACTGGTTAGTCTCACTTCATATGTTTAGTTCCCAAGATAGCTGCCCTTTTTCTAGCAGAGAGCAGTCAGCTTGACTGTGTCACTGGAATAGACAAATATTTGTTCTGAGATCATGTGCTGTGGGGACTTGCTCCCCTATTTAGATCATGATGAATACTCCTGTGTGTCTTGTGGTCTTACATGTAGATTAATACCATTTAGTTACTAATCCTAGTTGCCTCAAACATTTCAAGGTACATT
The DNA here is from genome assembly GCF_019320065.1 of Cervus canadensis. Classification (NCBI taxonomy): domain Eukaryota; kingdom Metazoa; phylum Chordata; class Mammalia; order Artiodactyla; family Cervidae; genus Cervus; species Cervus canadensis. The sequence goes on along the minus strand of NC_057398.1, from coordinate 65,922,644 downwards.
AAGAAATTGCTGTTTTCCTGTAAGATGATAACTGTTGCTTATGTTTAAGGGGGAAAAATGGCTTTTAAAAGTTTTCCCCTTAAAAGAAAACTTAAAGAAAGATAAGCAAAATAAAATATAAATTATTCTTGATTCTACCACCAGAGATGACTACATTAACATTTTAGAACCCTGAATATTGATTGGAAGGACTGATGGTGAAGCTGAAGCTTCAATAATTTGGCCACCTGATGAGAAGAGCTGACTCATTAGAAAGGATTTCGCTGCTGGGAAAGATTGAAGGCAAATGAGAAGGGGGCAGCAGAGGGTGAGAGGGTTGGGTAGCAGCACCGATTCAATGGACAGGAGTTGGAGCAAACTCATGGAGATAGTGGAGAACAGGGAAGCCAGGCATGCTGTAGCCCCAGGGGTCGCAAAGAGTTGGACACAACTTAGCGCCTGAACAACGAAAGTGATCCTTTTCCCTACATGTTTTTATGTGTTGGTCTTACATGCCCTCTCCACATCTGAAATAGATTTAGGTAGTATACATTATTTTTAAAGTTAGTGGTACTTTTTCTGTATCATTGATGACTTCCTTGCAGGAAATAAACCACTCTAGCTAGTTTAAGAGGAATGGGAATTAATATTGGGAATTTTGAAACTTAGTCCCTTACAAAGTCATTAGAATGTATGGAGGAATGAGCTCAAGTTTGGGTCTCCAGAAATGACATGTAGGAAAATTGCTGGCCAACCAGGGCAACTGCCACTGCTGCAGTGTCAAGGTGTTCTCCACTGGGTTCCTGACATCAGAACAGGTTACAGTGGCTGTGTTCTGGGAGTGGGAACCTGCTGCACCGTCTACGGGCAACGAGTGACCATACATGGGAAAGCAGAAAACCGCCACCTCTCCATGGCTGCACATGCCATGGAGATGGCTTCCACCTTACCTGTCTCTTCCAAGTCTTAGATTTTCTGCAAAGGGAGTCTGGGAAATTAAGTGTTTAGCACTTCAGTCTGCAGAGTAGGAAGGCTTCCCAGAGATGGATGAAGAGATCGATGTGTGTGCTGGGTGCAAATCCATTTCATCCCACACTGCTGTGTTCTCCACCAAAATAAACAAGTCCTTTTTACATGAGTGAAACATGTTTATTTTAGAGAAATGAGAAAATACAGAGAAGGAAAAATGTGTAAAAATAAAATTTAATCCCATTAACCAGAGATTAATAGTGTGATACAGATTTCTCCAGAGACTGTGTGTTTACACTCACACATGTAATAGATTTTTTCTTTTTCTGAAAACGGGACTTTGTTGCATGTGTTTTCACCCCAAACATCTTTTCATATTGGTAATTATACTTATGTCACACATTTTTTCAATGGTTGCTTTGAATTCCACTATCTAAATATGTTTTAATGTATTTAACAAGCCCCCATGGGGGCTTATAAGGAATAAAACTTAGAAATAAAATGGGCAAACTGGATACCTCAGTTTTTAGGGAGAAATTTCATTTTTCATTTTTATTTTTTAAACAATGCATTTTTTGCCAAAAACCACTACAATATTGTAAAGTAATTAGCCTCCAACTGATAAAAATAAATGAAAAAAAAAAAAAAAAGAACCAACACAGTGGTCAAAAGAAAAAGAAAATGCATTTTTTTTTTAAGTCTGTTTTGAATTTGTTACAGTGTTACTTCTGTTTATTTTCTGTTTTTTTTCCTGCAAGGCATGTTGGGATCTTAGTTCCCCCACCGGGGACCAAGGGCCTCCTTGGTGGCTCAGTGATAAAGAATCCGCATGCAGTGCAGGAGATGCAAGACACGGGTTCAGTCCCTGGGTCGGGAAGATCCCCGAGAGAAGGAAATGGCAACCTGTTCCAGTACTCTTGCCTGGGAAGTCCCATGACAGAGAGCCTGGTGGGCTGCAGTCCATGGGGTCGCCAGAGTCAGACACGACTTAGTGACTAAACCACCAGCACCACCGGAAGTCAAACCAGCACCACCAGCATTGGAAGGCAGAGTCTTAACTACTGGACCACCAGGGAAGTTCTTATTTTTTAAAGTAAATTCAGCTCCTAGATCAGTCAATGATACATATCTTTAATTTGTTGTTTTCCTTATCACATGGTTACTGGCACTAAATCCAGTGACCAACTAAAGATTGATCACTCTTAGCGTACCTAGGACTTTTGATTTTGACTTGATATGTTAGTATCTTGACATATCTTTCTAGATACATTAATATCTTTGGTAATTTATTCTTATGGTCATTTATTCAGCATACCTGAGTTGTTCTAGATGCTGGAGATATAGTGGCGAAAGAGATAAGGCCCACTATCATGGTAAGACCAGTAATAGACAAGCCTGTATAATACCGTTTTTCAAGTAATAGTGAGAACTATAAAAAGAAACCAGGACAAAAGGATGAAGGGAATTGAGGCTTAATAGGATGGCCATGGAAAAATCCCTTTAAAGAGATGATATTTAAGCAGAGACCTGAATGAAGAGAATTTTCTTTCTGAAGTACTGACTCAGCAATATGAAAGTAAATTGCATATAAGCACAACTAATGTAATAATTCAGAATATTAATTTGCAGTAATGTTTGATGCTGTGGTTTTTCCAGTGGTCATGTATGGATGTGAGAGTTGGACTGTGAGGAAAGCTGAGTGCTGAAAAATTGATGCTTTTGAACTATGGTGTTGGAGAAGACTCTTGAGAGTCCCTTGGACTGCAAGGAGATCCAACCAGTCCATCCTAAAGGAGATCAGTCCTGGGTGTTCATTGGAAGGACTGATGTTGACGCTGAAACTCCAGTACTTTGGCCACCTCATGCGAAGAGTTGACTTTTTGGAAAAGACCCTGATGCTGGGAGGGATTGGGGGCAGGAGGAGAAGGGGATGACGGAGGTTGAGATGGCTGGATGGCATCACCAACTCGATGGGCATGAGTTTGAGTAAACTCCGGGAGTTGGTGATGCACAGGGAGGCCTGGTGTGCTGCGATTCATGGGGTCGCAAAGAGTCAGACACGACTGAGCGTCTGAACTGAACTGGACTGAATGTTTGATGACATATGATTTGGGGTGTCAAGGTGAAAATAATAGGTTGAATAAAAGTTACATTGAGAAAAGGCTAGGACCGCTGGCCTGTGCTTTTTAGGCTATCCAGATATTTACATAATAAACTTCTTTAACCCTTTATTGTAACAGTAATGTAGTACTGACTAAATTGTAAAATCTAGTGATAAAAGCCTCATGCAAATATATTTTTAAAAATAGTTTGAGATATGACTAATGATTTAGATGATACAACTAAAATTACTAGAAAAATATTTTATTTATAAATTTATAATATTTTATAATAAAATAATATTTTATTATTACTAGAAGAATATTTTATTATTTGGGAGTCAGGAAAAGCTTCTAAGCAAGAAATAAAACATAAAAAAACATTAAAAAAGAATCCAGAAATGAAATGCTTGATTCTATGAAAACTTCTGTACAATAACATACACCATAAAACTTTAAAAAGACAGCAAGCCAACAAAATCTTACCATAAAAAATGCAATATGTATATTAGAAGTATAATATCTAATATGCAGAGAGCTCTTACCAAAAAAAAAGGTAACCTAGGAGAAAAATTGGCAAGTGATATAAAACAAACAATTCACAGAAGAAATTAAAATGGCTAGTGATATTTTAAAAGATAGCAAATCCCACTAGTGATTAAGAAAATGAAAGTTAAAATAATAAAAGGATGCCTTTTTGATTATGAAGGCAGTTAAAGTGATTGCCAATGTCTTTTTCACAGTGTGGACATAAGACAGGCTCCTGAAACAGTGGTAGAAGCTGTTTTGAAAAGCAGTTTGGCAATTCTCATGTTTAAGAAAATTCATCATTGTATTATTTGTGAGTGTGTGTGTGTGTGTGTGTGTGTGTGTGTGGCTCAGTCATGTCTGACCCTTGTGGCCCCATGGATATAGTCCACCAGGCTCCTCTCTTCATGGGATTTCTCAGGCAAGAATACCAGAGTGGGCTGCCGTTTCCTACTCCAGGGGGTCATGCCAACCCAGAAACTGAACCTGAGTCTCGTGTTTTCTGTATTGGCAGATGGATTCTTTATCATTGCCACCTGTAATTGCAAGTAATTGGAGACATCCTAAACACACAGCAATAGGGAAGGATAAATGAGTTATAGTATGTTGGAATACTGTGCAGTCACTGAAAAGGAGGAGGTGAATTTTTATGTATTAAGATGGAAGGATGTTTGTGATATATTTTTGAAGACAGAACAAGTTGCATTATAGTAATGTAGCAAGAATCCATTTTCGGAAGAAAAATCTTATATGGATTTATAAGAAAAAATACTTTAAAGTATCATACCAAACTCTTTAGAGTTTTCAGTCTAGGAGCTTAGAACTTTAAGGGTGAAGTAGGGGGATTTTTCCATCTTAAATTTATAGGTTTCTGAGATAATTGAGGTTTTCCTACCAGAATATATTACTTTTGTATTCTAAACAATAAGTAAATTATCAGTAAATTAGCTAATTATTGTCATAAGAGTATTGGCAGAATTTTTTTCAATAAGATGCTCCCTAAGTACAGTTAAATATGAACAAAACAAACAAATGTAGCTATATGCATATATATATAGACACATATATAAATAAGACATATATTTGAAATAGATATATTTATTGTGCAATCTAAGGCATACCTAGAATGCCTTCTGAGCAATAATAATACAACGGATTATGGAGTTCTCCTCTCTAGTGACCATTCCCCTCGCATTTTAAAGATATTCTTTGATTTTACTTTCTTCCTCCTAGTTATTTTTTCCTTCGAAGCAAACCATCTATATATAGCTGAGCTACTCACAGACCAGCAGCATCAGCATCACCTGGAAGCTTGTAAGAAATGCAGAATCTCCTTGCCTTAGACCAGGGGAATCAGAACCTGCATTTTAACAAGATGCCCAGTTGTTCCTTATGCACATGAAAATTTAATAAGCACAGCCTCACTTGTTATGTTTATGGAAATGTTTTTATAATCAGTGGGCACTGGGCTTTATTTGTTGCACTTAAGAAATTGGTTTTAGGATTTTTACAGTTTCTGTGGCAAAATACAAAAGTGCAGTTGATTAGAAAATTTATTAGAAATCAAATGCAAAAGCATCCATAATGTGCCAGGCACTGTCCTGTGTATTTTTACATAGTAGCTCTAACCCCCTACGAGATTGAAAGTAAATCCTGTTATACCCGTTTTTCAGACGAGGACACTAAAGCACTAAGATAGTTCCTTGCTCAAGTTCACACAGCTAGTAAGGAGTGGTCCTAGGATTCAAACTCAAGCTGAGGCTGCTCAATTCATACTTCTTTCCTTCTCTCCCTCCCTCCTCCTTCCGTCTCTTCTGTTTTTCCTCCCTTTCTCTCTTTTCTCTATCTCCCTCTTCCTTTTTTTTCCCTATCCCACTCTTCCTCCCAGCCACCTTTTCCTTCTCGTCGCCCTTCTACTCTCTTTCTTCCTCCCCACCTCCCATTCTTAGAGGTGATGTTGCTGTTGTTGAGTCACTGAATTATGTCTAACTCTTTGCAACCCCCTGGACTTCAGCACACCAGGCTTCCCTGTCCTTCAGCATCTCCAGGAGTTTACTCAAACACATGTCCATTGAGTCGGTGATGCCATCCAACCATCTGATCCTCTGTCACCCCCTCCTCCTGCCTTCAATCTTTCCCAGCATCAGGGTCTTTTCCAGTGGGTCAGCTCTTTGCATCAGGTGGCCAAAGTATTGGAGCTTCAGCTTCAGTCCTTCCAATGAATATTGAGGGTTGATTTCCTTTAGGATTGACTGATTTGATTTCCTTACTGTCCAAGGGAGTCTCAAGAGTCTTTTACAGCACCGCAGTTCAAGAGGTGAAGTTGCATTATCACAAAGTCTCAGAGTGGAAGCACTCCCATGAGAAAATTATCTCTGGATTTATTAGAAGCTTTGCAGGAGATGCTGATGACCTTTGCTGGGTTATTCAGGAATGCACATAAGCGGTAACCAGAGCTCTGGGGCCTGGTTATTATAATGATTCTGATTAGAGACTAACAAACTCTCCAGCTTGGGCTGTGTCTCCTAGTGAGATTACCAAAGTCCAAGATCTGCCCTTTAGGCTTATGATTTGAGGCTTTGAGTATACACAGTGAAGGTGATAAGGACATTGGATAGTTGAGACAACTTAATAAAACTTGCAGGAGGCTAATGTACACCTGGAAGACAATTTATTAATTTACTTTACAATTAAAACTGCCAAGAGAGCCAAATATTCCTGATTGCCTATCAGTACATTCTCTCTCGGGTTACCAAGAAAACATAATTAAGACCAGGAGGTTCGTTGACTGTGGTGGTGTGGTTTAGTTGCTAAGTTGTACCCAACTATTGTGACGACTGTCCCCCCTCCCCTATGGACTGTAGCCCACCAGGCTCCTCTGTCCCTGGGATTTCCCAGGCAAGAATGCTGGAGTGGGTTTCCATTTTCTTATCCTGGGAGTCTTCCTGACCCATTAGAAGTGATCCCAAAGGAAAGTACTTGTGTTTTAGAGGTACTGGCTGTTGTAGCCTGTGACGTGTTTTGCCATACTTAATGTATGTCAACCAAATCTGCCTGGTTCACTACATACCTCCTTGGTCAGAGTTACTATATCCTTTTCCTACATGTTGCTAGGACTCAATGATAAAGTTTTAAACTCCACAATTATCACTGGTTGATATTTTCCTACTACTCATATCACATGTTTTCAAATATGTTTTAAGTTAGGTTTATTTATTTCAATGTTGTGCTAATCTTATTTCTAATGACATGTGGAGGGAACTCTTATATTTTTTAAAGTTTAGTATTTTAAACTGTCTCCAAATAAGGGGACTGTTTCCTATAACCTGTATAACATCTGGGTTCAGGCCCTGGGTTAGGAAGATCCTCTGGAGAAGGAAATGGCAACCCACTCCAGTATTCTCTGGGAAATCCCATGGACAGAGGAGCCTGTCCATGGGGTTGCAAAGAGTCGGACACAACTAAGCACACACACGTTTAACACCTATGGACAAGGAATCAGTGCTTCTGTCCTAACGTGGCCGGCAGGATCTTTCTTAATATCACCTTCCTGAGAAAATTTATGTCTAATTTATGTATTTGGAATGCCATGCACACTTCTGTGGAAAGTTTTTCTCTTAGAGCACACAAGTTTGTTAATTGGGATAGTTGTTAATACTGTGAACATTTGGTGACACAGTTACTTTTTCAGATTTTCTGGCAAACTTCATTTGGATGAACATTTTCAATCACAAACACTGATGTGTCCACGTAAGTCCCCTCTTTATATCTTCTGTGAATCACTTGATCACTGTAGCCTCGACTGTCATCCTAAGAACTGAGCGTAGTTGCTAACTTGCTTAAAGCTGGTAAACACAGCTTCACAGTTAAAACACTGACCTTTCTGCATAAAATTTTCTTCCCAGATTGTAACTTCCTGGTGCAAAATATTACCAGCTACTGTACTTGGACTTGAGAGGCCTAGGATTCTAGTCTTCCCACACTACTAACTATCGTGTGACTGTGACCTATATTTTGTTTTCTGCTTTTGAAACGTACTTTGTCCTTTGTTATACATTTCAAGTAGCCCTTCTGGGGCAAACAGATGGCTTTCACATCCGTTTATACAACTAACCCTTAAAACAAATACTGCTTTATTAAAGCTTCATTGTTTTAGACACACACTTCTGGCCCTCTCTTGCTCTCATGGTTGAGTCTAAACATAAGAAATCAAGGCTGTGAGTATAAGCTGTATAAACTATGTATTCTGACACAGCATCTCCAATCTGACCCTTAGTTGTTTGTATATACCATCTTTATAGCTTCTTTCCAAATGTATTCACCAAAATGAAAATCAGCTGCTTTCTGGATGTGTCTTTAAATAAATGCAAACAGTCTGGGGGCCTTGGGATAGAACTACCATTTTAAAAAATTTGAGGGACTTGGCTGGTGGCTAATAGTCTGCACTCCCAATATAGGGGGCCAGGTTCAGTCCCTGGTCAGGGAACTAGATCCCACATGCCACAGCTAGGAGTTTGCTTTCCACAACTGAAAAGATCCCACGTGCTGCAACTCAGACCTGGTGTAGCCAAACAAATAAATACTTAAAAAATTGAATTCTATATATTAGCATCAGTAAATGTCAGAACAGAAGCCCTGATTTTATAAATGCCACATGATAGTATTCTAATAGAAGGAAGATTGAGAATAGGCTTTACCCTCTGCTTGCCCGTTCACTGGCTCATTCAATCTGAGGTTCACTGCTTTGTTGGGAAAATATGGATGAAGAGACATGGTCTTGCTCTGTAGTCTTGGGCTGTGTTTTATCTTGAGAGATTATAATAGACACTGGTGATAACTTCCCCAGAGAGCAGGGACAACATGATGATAAGTAACTATTACCCACCCATTAGACAAAACAGTCTAAATGAAGTCTAGTTACTGCCGCACATGCAGTAATAATATTTATGTAGTTCGAACAAATGTTTATGAGAATCAACTTCCACTTCAGATACCGACTTACTATTATATGTTGTGGTCATGGTGTAAATACTGCTGTCAACATTTTTCTTTTTTCAGATTCAGTAACAGCTTCTTGTGGGGGGCAAGAAATAGGAGAAAAGAGAATAGAGGTGTTAGCTGGTCTTCAGTTTAGGTTCTAGATAAACAATATGTAACAATGGTGACTTTTAAGTTCTATCAGCATTTGGGGGCTAGAGAAATACTCCCCAGGAACTGGGGAATTAAGGAAATAAGATTGCATTCTGCACGTTAAATTGTAAGGTCAACACCTTAACAGAGTATTGAAGTAGACAGTCCCCAGAATGAGGCAGACTGTTTCCAGGCCATTTGCATATGACATATACCAGAGGTCACACTTGGGCCTGCAGACCCAGGCAGGTCATATAAAATAGTGAAGCTATTCAGGTTTAACATACTGAGCACAAAGTGATAGTCGTCACTTTTCACAAAAATACATGCTTTCTTCTGTTGTTCTTTGACATATACATCCCCCTTTGTTCAATTTCCTTTTCTCTCTCATCTGTGAGATACAACAGCACATGTTTTATTTTTCTCTCAAGTTTGAGGGGGAGAAAGAAGAACACAAACAGATTAATGGCAGGTGACCCGTGGCCAGAGTGGCAGAAGTCTAGTGAGCAGGAGAACTCCCACCTTACCTGAAGGGCACAGCCATTCCTCAGACATGGCTGATTATTTCAGGTGAAAACCAGGGCTGTTAATTGCAGATCTGTTTTTGAAAGAAGCCCCCAAACCAGGATTTACTAGAATTTCTCAATTTGGCAGTGTTGGTTTCCGTTTCCTTTGAAACACCATGCACCAAACAAAAACCATCTGTGGGCTGAGTTTGACCCAGTCTCCACTTTAAAACCTCAGCTATAACGTAACTGAATGTAGTAATATTTTATGAACATAGCTCACCCAAAAGGAGTTAGTCAAAAAAGAATGGCCAACTGTAGACATGCAGTTATAATACAGTCATAGTATATATTGAAGTACGTCTGGAGGAAGAGTCTTTCCCGCTAAATGCCTGGGTGTCTCTGATCTCAACACTTAGGTATATCTAATGTTAAACCCATCTTCCATTTCTTGGATAAAACCTAATTTGTTCCTGCTATAGTAGGTGTTTTTATATATTACTGAATCCTGTTTGCTAACATTTTGCTTGGGATTTTTGTCTCTATAACTGTGAGTAATATTGGTCTTATTTTATCTTTCTCTTACTACTTTGCTTTGATTTTGATAATAAGGTTTTGATGCCACATAATCAGTCTGATCATTCCAAAATCTGGAGTCTTAGTGGATCTTTTTTTAGGTTTCTGTTAGTTCTTGCTTGAGTTGCCGTGTGTGTTACTTATCTAATTGTTCTTGAAAAGTTATTTGTAGGAATATTTTGAGGCCTGGGCTGCAGGTTTCCTCCAGAAAAGGTTTACATTGCTTATACCAGGAACCCAGGGTTTCCGTGGTGGCTCAGGGGGTAAAGACACTGCCTTCAATGTGGATTCAATCCCTGGATCGGGAAGACCCCCTGGAGAATGGAATGTCAACCCACTCCAGTATTCTTGCCTGGAGAACTCCATGGACAGAGGAGCCTGGTGGGCTACAGATGGGGTTGCAAAGACTTGAACATGACTAACACACACACATATACCAGGTACCCAAGGCTCAGCAAGTTTGGAATAACTTTAATCTGTGTTGAAGACCAGAGGTTTCTTGAGCTTCCTGAATGGTGCAGACCTGGGCTATTGGACTGTGCAAAGGCTGATTTAAGTATGTATCATACTTTGGAGTCAAAATTTTTTTTTTTTTTTTTTTTTGTGGAGAGAATTTACAATTGAATCCTTATTGTACAGAAGACAGGGCTTTGATTTCTCTTCCTGTTGACCTGGGTGGCCATAACAATTAGTTTAAATTTTCAGAGCTTGACATATGTGTAGAGCAAAGGCATCTTTCATGGGTTCTTGTCTCTTTTTTCTTTGGCTTGGTAATTTCTTATTACCTTGTTGGTACTTTGATAATTTCATCCATTGTTTTTTGTTTAAAGTTGTTCTAAGCAGGAGATTTAGTCCACTACCAGAATAGCATTAGTAGACAATTAAGTTCCTGCTCTGTTCATTTCTACATGTAAAGACTGTCAAGGTTTACTAGTAGAGTTCTTTTTGTTTTAATTTAAATGTAATTGACATACAACATTATATTAGTTTCAACTACCCAATATAGTGATTAGACATATACTTTATGAGGTGATTGCCATGATAAGACTAGTTATCATCTGTCACCATATAAAGTTACTTTGATATTATTGACTATATTACCTATATTACATCCCTGTGACTTAATTATTTTAGAGCTGGACATTTGTGACTCTTAATCCCCTTTACCTGTTTCACTCACCCTCAGGCACCTACCCTATGGTGACCACCAGTTTGTTCGCTGTCTCTATGAATCTATCTCTGTTTTGTCTTGCTTTTTAGATTCCAACTAGTAGTTCTTACTTATTTTGAAAGTCACTCAGTCGTGTCTGATTCTTTGCAACCCCATGGACTATACAGTCCATGGAATTCTCCATGTGAGAGTACTAGAGTGGGTAGCCTTTCCCTTCTCTAGAGGATCTTCCCAACCCAGGGGTCAAACCCAGGTCTCCTGCATTGCAGGCAGATTCTTTACCAGCTGAGCCACAAGGGAAGCCCAAGAATACTGGAGTGGGTAGCCTATACCTTCTCCAGCTGATCTTCCCAGCCTAGGAATCAAACCGGGGTCTCCTGCATTGCAGGCAGATTCTTTACCAACTGAGCTATCAGGGAAGCAATAAAGAGGAGGAATATTGGTATGGGTGGCTTAAGGCTAATGATATTTGTCTCATTATAGTGCTGGAGACAGTGTCCTCTAAATATTTACTCACCATACTAAGCATCAGGTACTTAATGAAGTTCTGGGCATATAATAGTAAAAACAAGTTATGACCTTCATCTTCATTAAGTTGCTCTTTAGTGAGGTTGACAAACCTGAAAAAGTCATATGTATAGATACACACACACACCCACACATATAGATACACACACACATTTGTTACTGTTCAGTCACTCAGTCATGTCCGACTCCTCTCGACCCCATGGGCTGCAGCACATTAGGCCTCCTTTTCCTTCACCATCTCCCAGAGCTTGCTCAAACTCATGTCTATTGAGTCAGTGATGCCATCCAACCATCTCATCCTCTGTTACCCCCTTCTCCTCCTGTCCTCAATCTTTCTCTGTATCAGGGTCTTGTCTAATGAGTCAGCTCTTCCATCAGGTGGCCAAAGTATTGGAGCTTCAGTTTCACCATCAGTCCTTCCACTGAACATTCAGGACTGATTTCCTTTAGGATGGACTGGTTGGATCTCCTTGCAGTCCAAGGGACTCTCAAGAGTTTTTTCCAACACCACAGTTCAAAAGCATCAATTCGTGCTCAGCCTTCTTTATGTCCAACTCTCACATCCATACATGACTGCTGGAACAACCATAGCTTTGACTAGATGGACCTTTGTTGGTAAAGTAATGTCTCTGCTTTTTAATATGCTGTCTAGGTTCATCATAGCTTTCCTTCTAAGGAGCAAGGTTCTTTTACTTTCATGGTTGCAGTCATCATCTGCAGTCATTTTGGAGCCCAAGAAAATAAAGTCTGTCACTGTTTCCATTGTTTCCGCATCTATGTGCCTTGAAGTGATGGGACCAGATGCCATGATCTTCGTTTTTTGAATATTGAATTTTAACCCAGCCTTTTCACTCTTCTCTTTCACTTTCATCAAGAGGCTCTTTAGTTCCTTTTCACTTTCTTCCACAAGGGTGGTGTCATCTGCATATCTGAGGTTATTGATATATCTGCCAGCAATCATATGTATATATAAAATCAATATATTTCTCCTGGCAATTATATATATATAATTATGAACCAATGTAAGTGCTATATGAGTAAAGATCTCTGTGAGATTATAATAGATCATAGGAGACCTGACCTGGAGGCTTTCCTGATGGCTCATTTAAAGAATACACCTGCAGTGCAGAAGACACAGGAGATGAGGGTTCGATCCCTGGGCTGGGAAGATCCCCTGAAGGAGGAAATGGCAACACATTCCAGTATTCTTGCCTGGATAATCCCATGGACAGAGGAGCCTGGTAGGCCACAGTCCATGGGATCACGAAGAATCAGACACGACTGAGTGACAGCACACACCCCTGAGTTGACCTCTCTGGGGGAACTTTGAGCTGAAATCTGAAGGAGAAGAGGGAGTTTAGTAGACAAACCTGGGGGTTGTGTGTAGAGGGCAGTGTCCCAGACAGAAGGAAGGATGAAGGCTGTAGATAGAATAGAGCTAAGGAGGTTTAGCAATGCTATGGTATGCCTGGGGTGTACAAAGTGAACGAATGTGTTGAGTCTGGAGAACTAGCTACAGTGATTGTGCAGATTTTTGTGAGTTACTCCAAGGAGTCTGGTCCTCAAACTGACATGAATAGAAACCATTCAAGGGGCTGAAGCAGGAGAATGATGTGGTCGTCACGTTGGGATCTTCTTCAACCAGAGGTGACTCTGGCCTACTTAAGTCTCCATCTGTGTCTTTTTGGTGATACCTCCCTGCCACGATTGAGTTATGACTTAAGTGTCTTCTGACTCATGGCTTTCAGCTTCCCTGTTCTTCCTACACTTATCACATTCTGCCCCCACACAAGGGTGGGCCCTCCTCAGAAACAGGTTACTCTATTTCTTGTGAAGTCTGGGAGCACACTTCCTTTCAGCCACAGGAGCCTGTGATGACATCCAGGGAGAATTCAGGTTCCTGCATGAGCCATTGGGTAAATGATGGATGCAGTTGTCTACTACCCTTGAACTCTGCCACTGCCCAGTTCCCACTTACACATGCTCACTTCATTAGCATCTACATCCACTTCCCTTCTCCAACATAATAAGTGGGGAGCAACGCTTTTCATTTTGTTAGGCTGAGATTAGAAAAAAGATTCTACGACTTTTAAGAAAAATAACATTGCTTCTCCTCTCAGTTCAGTCGCTTAGTCGGGTCCGACTCTCTGCAGCCCCATGGACTGCAGCACACCAGACCTCCCTGTCCATCACCAACTCCTGGGGCTTACTCAAACTCCTGTCCATTGAGTCAGTGATGCCATCCCACCATCTCATCCTCTGTCGTCCCCTTTTCCTCTCACCTTCAATCTTTCCCAGCAGCAGGGTCTTTTGTAGTGAGTCAGTTCTTCACATCAGGTGGCCAAATTATTGGAGTTTCAGCTTCAGCATCAGTCCTTCCAATGAATATTCAGGACTAATTTCCTTTAGGATAGACTGGTTAGATCTCCTTGCAGTCCAAAAGACTCTCAAGAGTCTTCTCCAACACCACAGTTCAAAAGCATCCATTCTTCGGCGCTCAGCTTTCTTTATAGTCCAACTCTCACATTCATACGTGACTACTGGAAAAACCATAGCTTTGACTAGACGGACCTTTATTGGCAAAGTAATGTCTCTGCTTTTTAGTATGCTGTCTAGGTTGATCATAGGTTTCCTTCCAAGGTGCAAGTGTCTTTTACTTTCATGGCTTCAGTCACCATCTGCAGTGATTATGGAGCCCCCCAAAATAAAGTCTGTCACTGTTTCCATTGTTTCCCCATCTTTTTGCCATGAAGTGATGGGATTGGATGCCATGATCTTACTTTTCTGAATATTGAGTTTTAAGCCAACTTTTTCACTCTTCTCTTTCACTTTCATCAAGAGGCTCTTTAGTTCTACTTCAAAGACTTTCTCCCATAAGGGTGGTGTCATCTGCATATCTGAGGTTATTGATATTTCTCCCGGCAGTTTTGATTCCAGCTTGTGTTTCCTCCAGCCCAGTGTTTCTCATGATGTACTCTGCATATAAGTTAAATAAGCAGGGTGACAATATACAGCCTTGACGTATTCCTTTCCCTATTTGGAACCTGTCTGTTGTTCCATGTCCAGTTCTAACTGTTGCTTCTTGACCTGCATACAGATTTCTCAGGAGGTAGGTCAGGTGGTCTAGTGTTCCCATCTCTAAGAATTTTCCAGTTTGTTGTGATCCACACAAAGGCTTTGGCATAGTCAATGAAGCAGAAATAGATGTTTTTCTGGAACTCTCTTTTTCAATGATCCAGCAGATGTTGGCAACTTGGGCTCTGGTTCCTCTGCCTTTTCTAAAACCAGCTTGAACATCTGGAAGTTCACAGTTCATATATTGCTGAAGCCTGGCTTGGAGAATTTTGAGCATTACTTTACTAGCGTGTGAGATGAGTGCAATTGTGCGGTAGTTTGAGCATTCTTTGGCATTGCCTTTCTTTGGGATTGGGATGAAAACTGACCTTTTCCAGTCTTGTGACCACTGCTGAGTTTTCCAAATTTTCTGGCATATTGAGTGCAGCACTTTCACAGCATCATCTTTCAGGATTTGAAATAGCTCAACTGGAATTCCATCACCTCCACTAGCTTTGTTCGTAGTGATGCTTCCTAAGGCCCACTTGACTTCACATTCCAGGATTTTGGGCTCTAGGTGAGTGATCATACCATTGTGGTTATCTGGGTCATGAAGATCTTTTTTGTACAGTTCTTCTGTGTATTCTTGCTACCTCTTCTTAATATCTTCTGCTTCTGTTGGGTCCATACCATTTCTGTCCTTTATTGTGCCCATCTTTGCATGAAACATTCCCTTGGTATCTCTAATTTTCTTGAAGAGATCTCTAGTCTTTCCCATTCTATTGTATTCCTCTATTTCTTTGCACTGATCACAGAGTAAGGCTTTCTTATCCCTCCTCGCTATTCTCTTCTCACAGTGTTCTATTTTCTTTGTTAGGCTCCTCCATTCTTACAGGTTCAACACAGAGATCTAGATGACTTCCAAGGTACGGTTCCTCTCCCAAGTGCTGTCCAACTACTGCTGAACTTCTCTTTCTAGATAGTCTTCTGTAATCTCAAAACCATTGTGGCTAAAAATACACTCACATCTTCCTTCCTGACTTATCTGTTCCCTTACTGGTAATTAGACACCCAAAATGAAAAGTGATAGTCATGTTTGAGTTCCTTTTGCCTTCTACTCATTGTGGAGGTCTTGAGGAGATATTTCACCTCTGTAATGGCTCATCATCACTAGCTTGCATTTCCTATGCCACCACCCTGACACTGGCAGGGCTATCTTTAAAGCTTTAAGAACCATACTCAAGTTTGAAGCTCTGCCAGGACTTCTCTGGCAGTCCAGTGGTTAAGACTTTGCCTTCCAGTGCAGGGGGTGTGGGTTCAATCCCTAGTGGGAAGCTAAGATCCCACATGTCTCATGGTCAAAGAGTGAAAACATAAAACAGAAGCAATATTATGACAAATTCAATAAAATACTTTTTAAATGGTCCACATTAAAAAAAAAACCTTTAAAAAATAAAATAAAGTTATGTTCAACCCTAACATAGGAAGCTTAACTTGCACATTAAAATTTTAGAAATAATTTACTAGAATTTATTAAAGCAAAAGCAAGTGTCAGACACGACTGATGAAAGTAAAATTCTGTATATATTCACTGATAGTGAACTTTTTGTTTTCTTGCTATCTCAGCTTTATTGTTGCCTTAAGTTAGTGGACAGAGTTCAGCCTTACCCAGACTAATACAGATATTTTGCTTTTTAAGTCTGTAACTGCATATATTTCCCTTTGATTTATTCTCTTCTTTAAATTAATCTTCCCCAATCAGAACTCTTCTCAGGAAAATTGAAATGCTCTCTCTTTCACTTACCAAATAAATAAACTAACCAGACGGCTAAGACTTGGTGCTTCCACGGCTGGGCTCGCAGGTTTGATGCCGGGTTGTGAAACTAAGATCCTGCATGCCACAGTGGGGCCAAAAAGAAAAAAAAAGTGAGTGGTTTATAGGCTGCTCATGTTGAATTTCTGGGCTGCTCTCCAGAAGTTCACCAAGACTCAGAACCAAAGGTGTCCCAGATATTTGTTGGAATGCAAATGAAGCTGAGTGCCAACTTTTTCTGAACTTGAACTCTGGCTTGGGCTTTCAATTTCTTCCCACCTGTTTTAAGTAAGTTCTGCTTACCAGATTCTTCTCTTCCCACATGCTGTTGAATTTCAGACTAAGTGTCCACTGCTTACACATTTATAAAAATATTGAATTGCTCCCTCAAGAGAGTGTTGCTTGGACCTAGCAGATTTAGGGCAAGTGAGTGAGATTAATTTCCATTTTACTAAGCAGCCCAGAGCCCATCATTGGGTGCTCCTTTTCACTTTCCTTTTATTGTTATTTATCTTTTAAATCAAAAGTAAGTGGAGAGTATTTTTTCATCTGTCCTATAACACATTTTTCTCTTCTTTTCTCTCTGTGTCTTTTTAACACTGAAAACTCTTTGCCAACAGCTACAGAGCTGCCTGACTCTCAAACCAAAAACCCACCCCAGGACTGGGTGAGAATCTGTGAGACTGGAACAAGTTTGGGGTAGAAAGACTTCCAGAACCCATCTGTTTTAGGGAGAATGAGAGTTCCTTCCTTGCTGGAGAGAGGAAAGTGGATTTGAGGGAGAATGGGGAGTATTTCTGTCACAAACCAGCTGCTAAGTGTTGACTAAAGTCTTCTGGTAATTAGCCACATTGTTTATAGCATATACATCGTATAGATGTATTCTGCCCATTTCTGAGGAATTCAGTAGGTTTTCAAAAATCATCTCTTCTTAATTTTTTAAATAATTTTTAAGTCTTTGTTTGCCTTTTGAGATGGGAGAATAATCATTTTTTCAACACACTTTACCACTGAAGAAAACAGAGAAAGGCATATTTACATCAATTTCCCAAGGTTATGCAGAGACATGTAGAGCAGAGTCCTTTCTATATATTTCTTAAGTATTTTTTTAGGCTATTTCAGTGGACTCCATAACTTCCACTTGCTTTGTTGTTCAGTTGCTAAGTCGTTCCCAACTCTTTGCAACTCCATGCCATTGCAACATGCTAGGCTTCCCTGTCTTTCACCATCTCCTAGAGTTTGTTCGAACTCATTTCCATCGAGTTGGTGATGTCATCCAACCATCTTGTCCTCTGTTGTCCCCTTCTTTCTTGCCCTCAATCTTTCTCAGTGTCAGGGTCTTTTCTAATGAGTCAGCTCTTTGCACCAGGTGGCCAAAGTATTGGAGCTTCAGCTTCAGCATCAGGCCTTCCAGTGAATATTCAGGTTTGATTTCCTTTAGGACTGACTCGTTTGCTGGCATTTATACTTGCTACTGCAGAAAATAAAACAGTTAACACTTCCCCTCTCAACTCATCAGAATCAAAGGAAACTTTAATACTTTTTGTGTAACACCATTGTGGTCATTTAAAAAAATTAAATTGCAGGAGTAAATTATAACATCATAGCAAAAAGTAAAGGGTAGCTTCTCCCATATTACAAATGTTAATAATGCAGTTGTCTGCTCCTGAGAAGAACTAAGGAACACAGAAGGCAGTCCTTTTGTCAGTCAGTAAACCAGTGTTTATTGAACACAAACTACACTACTGGCCCAGGTCTGGGATCCAGCCTGACAAGCCTGTGGCATGCAGCATGCACGCCTGCTAGTGCACACAGTCCAGGAAGATGGGGCGTTCTTGGCTGTAACTTCCTTGTTGAACTTCAACATCCTTTCTGACAGTGTTCCAGCAGCCCCTGCTGGAGAACTGGCTAGGGAGGTAACTGACTTTCCTTCTCTATCTGAAGTAATCACTATTAATCACTGAATTAATCACTTTGTAAAAATAAAACTGAATGGTGTAGTACTGCGATCATAGACTTTGAAGAGAGATAAAGCTGGGTTTGGAAATTATAGACTTTGAAGAGAGAGACAGCTGGATTCGAGTCATGACTTTTTGATGGTTGTGTATCCGTAAGCAAGTCAGTTAATCTCCCTGAGCCTCAGTTTCCCCATCTGTAAAACAGATGAAAATAACCTCCCAGGACAGGCAGTGTGAACACTAGTGGTAATGGCATGTAGAAAGTGCTCAGTGAATGTATGAAATGGAAACTTACTCTTCATAAACATTTGAATGATAAAATGGGTTGATTAGTTTTCATCTGTGTTTGGCATCATATAGGTATCATTACTTTGCCAACGAAAGTCTGTCTAGTCAAAGCTATGATTTTTCCAGTAGTCGTGTATGGGTGTGAGAGTTGGACTACAAAGAAAGCTGAGTGCCGAAGAATTGATGCTTTTGAACTGTGGTGTTGGAGAAGACTCTTGAGAGTCCCTTGGCCTGCAAGGAGATCTAACCAGTCTATCCTAAAGGAAGTCGGTTCTGAATATTCATTGGAAGGACTGATGTTGTAAATGAAACTCCAATCCTTTGCCTACCTGATACGAAGAACTGACTCATTTGAAAAGACCCTGATGCTGGGAAAGATTGAAGGCGGGAGGAGAAGGGGATGACAGAGGATGAGATGGTTGGATGGCATCACCGACTCAATGGACATGAGTTTGAGTAGGCTCTGGGAGTTGGTGACGGACAGGGAAGCCTGGCCTGCTGCAGTCCATGGGTTTGCAAAGAGTTGGACACGACTGAGTGACTGAACTGACTGAAGTGTAGCCCTTGTGGCTCACCTGGTAAGGAATCCGCCTACAATGTGGGAGACCTGGGTTTGATCCCTGGGTGGGAAAATCCCCTGGAGAAGAGAATGGCTCCCCACTCCAGTATTCTTGCCTGGGAAATCCCATGGACAGAGGAGCCAGGTAGGCTACAGTCCATGGGTCGCAAAGAGTCAGACACGATTGAGTGACTTCACTTTCACTTTTCATTCTTTCCAACAGTGTATGAGGTTGCTGTTTACATGTGAGGACATGAAGCTAAATTTGGTTAAGGGAGTTATCCTAAATCATATGACTAAAAAGTGGTAAAATCTAGCTCCAAAACTTCTATCATTTTAAGTACTCATGTAAGATCAATGAATTGTTTATATCTAAGACATGAGTTTCTGAAACTTCACAATCATATGTCTGAATATTCAGGCAGTGAGGTATTGACTGCCTATGTCCACTGAAAGCTTCTGTCCCAACAAAGAGGCTTTCAAATTTGACAAAGGATCCTAATGGTCAAGTAAACCTTGATGATATAAATTGAAAAATAAAATATCCAGGCCAGCACCAACTATTTTAGTTTTCTTACAGTTTTTCAAAAAGTGTAAGTAAATTTGGAATCTTTGATACTTTGGGAAAATAATCAATGATGTTAAGGTGTATCCTTGGAATGGGGAAAATTTTCTAACTTTAGAGTCACTACTACAGGTATAAATAAAGACAGATTTCTCCTGATTATAAAAGTAATATTTGCCTATTAGAAAATGTTTAGAAATAAGGAAAATATAAAAAGTGCTTTTCCATTGCCCCAGCTCCTAAAGACTACTGTTATTATTTTGGTTATTCTGTATATTTAAAAATTAAAGAGTTTTTGAAAAAGTTAACTGGATAATTTTTAAGATTAGAAAACAAGGTTGAGAAAGCTTACATGCCTTACCTAAGGATTTGTTGTTGCTGTTTAGTCGCTAAGTTGTGTCCTACTCTTTGTGACCCCGTGGACTGTAGCCCACCAGGCCTCTCTGCCCATCAGATTTTCCAGGCAAGAATACTGGAGTGGGTTGCCATTTCCTTTTCCAGGGGATCTTCCCAACCCAAGGATTGAACCTGCATCTCCTGCATTGGCAGGTGGGTTCTTTACCATTGAGCCACCAGGGAAGCCCTACCTACAGATACTAAAAAAACAAGTA
Source organism: Cervus canadensis (assembly GCF_019320065.1). Taxonomy (NCBI): domain Eukaryota; kingdom Metazoa; phylum Chordata; class Mammalia; order Artiodactyla; family Cervidae; genus Cervus; species Cervus canadensis. The sequence continues at coordinate 65,902,310 of NC_057398.1, read as the reverse complement.
TTCATTTTGATCAAAAGTAAATAATCATGTGCTAATTTACATGACTTCATTGCAAAGATTGGAATGCATTTAATTATCATTAATAAGTGTATTGCCCTGTTTTAATACTCAGATGAGGTATGGAACTTTTACAGCAATCACTCCCAAGTCTTTCTTTTTTTCAGTTAATGAAAGCAGATAACATTTAGGGCCTTCCAAGAACACTCACGAGTGAGAAATTCCAAGTGAAATATGAAGTAACAGAAACAATGACCTTAGGGACTATTTTAATGGCCCATGTGGTTGTTCCCTTCTCCTACCCTCAATGTTCAAAAAGGCACTTTTGTTCTAGAATGAAAATAAGAAGCAATGTGCTAGATGAAATAGGATCTTTTTGCACCTTGACTCAGAGAAACAAGCTGCTCTAAGAAACTCTTCTGGGAACTACACAATTCTGTTCTCATAAATTTGCAAAATAATATATTTCTTAAAAGTTTGGTAACCTGAGGTTTAAAAAAAGGCCTTATTGAATCTAGGGTGAGTCAGAACACTTTTTATTTTGATGGAACCAGTTATTTTTATTTGTTCAAAAGCCATCTTTGTTCTAGTTAATTTGTCTTCTGTTTCTTTTCTATTTTTATTTTGTTTTGTGGAAATAAAACATGGTAAAGAGACGCGTGTTCGGTTCCTGGGTCGGGAAGATCTCCTGAGTAGGAAACAGCAACCCATTCCAGTATTCTTGCCTGGAAAATTACATGGACAGAGGAGCCTGGTGAGCTCCAGTCCATGGGTCACAAAGTGCTGGACACGACTGGGCAATTGAGCGCATACACATGCACACAATTATAGGGTGGAGTAGAACTTTGTTCATGAAAATGAATTCAAACCCTATTTTATTACACATTGGGTGATGCCAAGTCACTCACTTTCTCTCTAGGTCTCAATTTCTTTAATTTTAAAAAATTTTATTATTTTTATTATTGGTATATACTTACTTGCTTTACAATGTTGTGTTGGTTTCTGTTGCACATCTAAGTGAATCAACTATATGTAAACATATACCCCCTCCCTCTTGGAGCTCCCTCCCACCCACCTCCCATTCAACTTCTTTCAACTAGCGGTGATGTTGTCTACCTTGTAGAGTTATGGTGAAGATTTTAATCTCTGCTTAAATGACAAATGTAAGCTCTTAACAAGTGTTTTGTCCCGTTTCCCTTCTGAATGAATATAATAGCATCACTATTGTTGTGTTGTAAGTCTTGGTCATGGGAAGCAAGGCTAAGTTAACATTTTGCCTTTGTTTCCATTCATTTTCATACAGAGGACTATCCTATCACTATATATACATAATAATGATTACTTGAAACTGAAAGTAGTCACACATGAAGAGTAATGGCTTAAAAAGGACACCTGCAGAGGAAGGTAGGCCTGAGCAGTATGGTGTTTCCATGGAATCAGAAACAGAGTTTCTTTCTAGTTTGTTTTTCTGTCAAACATGGCTCCACCTCCCAAGGTCACCTTTTTGGGAGCTCTACAACAGGAAGGGGGACCCCTTTCAGGGTCCAAGATTGGGGTCTTGTCTAACACTCGGAAATGAATTGTCTGAGGAAATACACGTGCTGACGAAGCAAGAGACTTTATTGGGAAGGGACTCTTGGGCAGAGAGCAGAAGCATAAGGGAACCCAGGAGAACTGCTTTGCCCCATGGCTCACAGTCTCAGGTTTTATAGTAACTGGGTTAGTTTCTGAGTTGTCTCTGGCCACCTAGGATCCTTCCTGGTGACACATACATCACTCAGCCTAGAGGGATACCAGTGAAGATTCTGGAAGATTGGTAGGACATATGGACTGGAGTCTCCTTTCTCCATTTGACCTTTCTGGAATTCTGGATGGTGGTAGCTTGTTAGTTTCACACTTCTTACAGGACCTCCTGTTTACGATAACTCATGCCAGCAGTTACTACTGGGCCTGGCCAGCATGGGCGGTGTCAGTCAGTGGTTCCCCTAACAGTTCCACCTGGATGTTGGAGCCTAACTCATAACAACCATGGTCCCGGAAGGAGGAAAGGGAGTGTTAGGAGATAGTTCTCCCTCTCTTTTAAGTAAGGTCCTTCCCGGGAAATACCGCACGGTGTTTATTTTGATTGTTCCAATTAATCTAGTTAATAAAAAGAGGTCAACATATAGTGGCAGGTAGGTAGGACTCTGCTCCATGAAGTAATCCAAGGCACCCAGGCTAGTGAGGTGGCCCTGCCACCATCAACACAAGGGTTAAAAGGCTGCCGCAGATGTTGCCTGTGGCTATTTCTTAGCCAACAAGGAGACAGGTAGTTGTAGTGAGACCAGGGCAATCGTCCTGGGAGGCTGACACATTGCTCCAGTCTTACTGTGATGGTCAAACAGTGTAATGTCTGAGGCTGGCTGTCTGTGACTACAATTTAACTTGGTGAGAAGTTTGTATTACCCACAGGAAAAAGAGAACGGTTACTGGGGTATGGTCAGCAGTCTTCATTCCACGTGTCAGTGGCCAGAACTTAGACATCAGTCCCTCCCACCTTCAGTGGGGGCTGGGGAGTGTAGTCTTTGGGTTGGGTGGCAAAATATATCTGAAGAACAGAGGTACTTTTATTATAAAAGGAAGGCAGAATGAATAGGGAGAGGAAACTGACAATCTCCATCACAGTATGTGATTAAACTGCTGGATTACTAACACTTGCATTACTAGAATCTCAAAAAGTTAAGGGCTGGGTTTTTCAAACAGTGAATCAGTATTCTCAGGTATTTAGATCGAAGGCAAAATGACTCGTGATACAGTAAAACCTGTGAGTCTTTAAGATACACACAGTTTATCTATTATCACTGAAAATAAGTTGATTTCCATGTTGATTTTGATACAAAGTAAAGCTATTCTTACTAAGTTTATTGACTTTTAAATTGCCATGTCCGTAATTACCTGTCATTTCTTGTGTGACTTTACCTTGCTAGTGAACTTGGTGTTGATTATTTCCTCCTCAGGAAACATCCTACCCCTTGTGTTTCTGAATTTGACTTTCTCTTTGCTCTTCTGAAACTTCTGAGATTGCTCCTTTTAAAGGCCACCTATTTTTTAAATGTTTGTGCTCCCTAAGCCTCTGTCTGGGGAGCTCACGTCTTCCCATGTGTTCTCTGTACAGTCTCATGCTCATGGCTCTGCTGCTGCCTTCAGGGCATAGCTCCAGTGTTGGCTTCTTCAGCCCAGGCTTCTCCTCTGAAAATCTCATCTGGACATTAAACACCTAAGTTACAATTGCTGGTCTTTTAAAATGTTTTTTAAAATTAAGGAATGCAAAATATATTATGCCAGAAAAGTGCACAAATCATAAATGTGTAGTGTGCTACCTCTTCTTTATCCATTCATCTGTTGATGGACCTTTAGGTTGCTTCCATGTCCTGCCTTTTGTAAATAGTGCTGCAAGAAGATATGGTACATATACACAATGGAATGCTACTCAGCCATAAAAAAGAATGAAACTGGGTCATTTGTAGAACTGTGGATGAACCTAGAGTCTGTTGTACAGAGTGAAGTAAGTCAGACAGAAAAATATCATATATTAACGCAGATGTGTGAAATCTATAAAAATGGTACTGGTGAACCTATTTGTAGGGCAGGAATAGAGATGCAGACATAGAAAATGGATGTGTGGGTCCAGTGAAGGGAGGGATGAATTGGGAGATTAGGATTGACATATACACTATCATGTGTAAAACAGATAGCTAGTGGGAACCTGCAGTATAGCACAGGGACCTCAGCTTGATGTTCGGTGATGATGACCTAGATGGGTGGAATGGGAGGGGTGGGTCCAAGAGGGAGGGAATATATGTATATACATATAGCTGATTCAGTTCATTGTTGAGCTTAAACTACACAATGTTGTAAAGTAATTATGAAAAGTGAATTTGTTAGTTGCTCAATTGTGTCCAACTCTTTGTGACCCCATGGACTGTAGCCCACCAGGCTCCTCTGTCCATGGGATTTCCCAGGCAAGAACACTGGAGTGGGTAGCCATTCCCTTCTCCAGGGGATGTTCCCATCCCAGGGATCGAACCTGGGTATTCTGCATTGCAGGCAGATCTTTACCGATTGAGCTACCAGGTCTAAAACAATTATACTCCAATAAAAAAGAAAACAGCGATAGATGAAAAATAAATGTGCAGGGTAGTGAACAGTTAAAACACAGACACCTCTGGAAACATACCCTTCAAAAGATAGAACTTTTTCAGCCCTGCTGAAGGCTCCTGGATATTCCTTACTAACTATATGACCCTTTCTCTGTCCTGGAAGTATTATTGTGGTGTTTGTGATAAAGTCTTTCTTGCTTGTTCAATATAGTCTTAGAAACTATGTATGTACCTCTAAAGAATAAAATGCAATGTTGTCCATTATAACTCTTGTAAATACAATAATACTGTATTTATTCTTATGAAGCATGTTATTAAGCACATATAAATTTAAAATTATTAATCCTCAGAGTACTAAATCTTTTATCTTAATGAAGAAAACCTCTTTATTGTCAGTAATGTATTTATCTTGCTTTTGATATAATTACTACAACATTATTGTAGTTAGTATTTGAATTTTTCCCACTTTAAAATTTTCAATACTCTGTACAATTATGTTTTGGAAGTCACACATAGCAAAAGTTAAATCTAGGGTCTTAATATTTGTCTTCTACTTGGAGCATTTAGTACATTTAATGTAATTGCTGATATGAGGAATTTTAAATCTGCCACTTTAGTTTCATTTTCTACTTGTCTCATCCAATTGATGTTTCTTTAATGTCTTTTTTCTTGCCTTCTTTTGATTTAAGTTGGGTTTTTTATTTGTTATATCATTCTATTTTTTTCTCCCCCTGTTGGTTTTTGAAGTTATAAATTCCCTCCTTTATTTGCTTGGTAAACACCTTCTGATCGTTCAAAATACAGCTTAAGTCTATTTCTGGAGAACATCTCTCTTGAATCCTGGCCGTTCCCCACCATGAACTAAACAGAGATGATTGTAGTTCCATTGTTCCACACTGTACATAAGTCATGTGTACTATATGTATATGTGTATGTATATGTGTATATAGTCATGTGTATACTTATCAGCCTTCCCTGACGGCTCAAATGGTAAAGAATCTGCCTGCAAAGCAGGAGGCCCAGGTTTGATCCCTGTGTCAGGAAGATCCCCTGGAGAAGGAAATGGCAACCCACTCTAGTATTCTTGCCTGGAAAATCCCATGGACAGAGGAGGCTGGCTGGACAGCCATGGACAAATCCCATGAAAACCCCATGGACAAAGAGCTGAACATGACTGAGTGACTAACATAGCATAGCACTTATCACCCTGCAAGTCAACCGTCACTTACATGTCTTTCTCTCCTAACAGACAGTGATATATTTAATGACAGAGAAAACACCTAATGTATCCTTGTCAGTCTTTTAACATAGTCATTTTGGGACCAGATATTATATAAATGGAAATCATGCCTCTATCCAAGTAGCTCAGTGGTAAAGAATCCGCCTGCCAATACAGGAGACACAGGTTCCTGACCCTGGGGTCAGGAAGATCCCCCGGAGGAAGAAACGGCACCCACTCCAGTGTTCTTGCCTGGGAAATCCCATGGACAGAGGAGCCTGGCAGGCTGCAGTCCATGGAGTCGCAAAGAGTCTGACATGACTGAACGACTGAACACACAGACACACACACACATTCTATAAATAAATTTCAGTTGAGACCAGCAACTCAACTTATATCAAAGTACTTATATCAAAAGTACTTATATTAAAACTTTGAAGTACTTAATCAAAACTTTAGTCCTAAGTAAAATGTACTTTGTGTGTGTGTGTGTGTGTGTATATATATATATATATATACACACATATATATGGCCTTCTCTCGTGGCTCAGCTGGTAAAATATCTGCCTGCAAAGTGGGAGACCTGGGTTCGATCCCTGGGGTGGGAAGATCCCTTGGAGAAGGGGAAATCTACCCGCTCCAGTATTCTGGCCTAGAGAATTCCATGGACTGTCTGAGTCCATGGGGTCGAGTTGGACACAACTGAGCAACTTTCACTTTCCTATATATATATATGTATATATATATATTGCAATTCTCTGAAATTTTAAATACTTGGCCATAGGGTAAAAATGAGCTCTTTCCTTTTAATGATCTTTTCCCATCAATTTAGATGTCATAATTTATTATAGTGCTATATTTCCCAAATATCTAAATGAGTGGTTCTCAGATTTTAGTTTGCACAAGAATTACTGGGGAGAGTTTGTTAAAAAGGGTATGCTCCTGGGATCATCTCCAATCTCCTTTCTTCTCTTCTTTACTTACCCAAATTATGCTAATCCTCAAGGTCTGTTCACAGGCAGCTTCTCTGCAAATCCCATTTCTCATGGAATCCTTTCTTCCTACCCACCGCCTCCCTCAACCCTTCAAGTCCCTTTCCCACCTGGATTCCTAGCCTGAGCTGACAAGTGCTGCTGCTGCTTCTTGTTCCCAGAGGAGTGTGCCAGGTGAGATTCCAGTTCACATTTTATCCTCAGGGCCTAATCTATATTCTTCCTGTTCTCAGGTCTCCAAAGCTGACTATCTCTCTCTTTTTCTCTTACCCTTCCTTGAAGGTAAATGTAGTGTTGTCAAGAGTAACTGAACCTGGAAAAAGAAAAATGGGTTTCAGATCTCAGCCCTCCTGCTGCTATCTCTGTGTCTCTGTCCAGCCACATTCATCTCACTGGGTTTCATTTTCCTCCTTTCATCATATGTTGGAGGAATATTATGAAATTATTAAATATATGGTAGCACATTAAAGGTACACAAAAGGTTCTAAGTAAATATTACTTCAGTTTAAATATTATTTGACTTCCTGATTAAAGCATGAGGGTGGAGCCTACGTCTTACTTATATTTGTGACCCCTCAGGTTTTGCAGTGTTGGTAAAAATGAACTAAATGTAATGAATCCAACTGACTATAAATAATTAGAAAGCATTTGGAACCCTGTGTACAAATCTGAGAGGCTGTTAAGCCACAAACTTAGTTTACTGCTGCTGCTCCAGAAACACAAGATAACATGAAACATTTTGAAATGGAGGTTTAATTATGGCACTTGCATTAGAGAAGTCTTGAAAATAATGTTTTATCTCAAGTTGACATTTTCTTCATAATTTTTAGAAAAAAGAACTTCATTTTTCTTTTAACTTGATATCCACCCTCCCCCCACTAATACCAAATAATCTACCTTGATTTTTTTTACCCCCATTTATTATTTGCTTAATGTAATATGAACAAGCCTTAAGATATTTAAGTCCCTGGGGTTTAGGGAAACACATATAACATCACAGGCCTTGTTCAGATTTCTGCTGACTTAAGAACATGTCTTCAACATTTGGCTTAACTTTGCTACCCGTAGGGAGATGCAGTTTCAAGATAACAAACAAATTGAGGATAATCTGTTGTATAATCTGTGACAATAAGACTCACCATTATTTTAATCAATTATTCATTTAGATTCAGAAGAGTAAGAAACTGCTATCATCAGAATTGAATTATTCAACCACTCAAGTACCAATTAACTAGTCTGAGGGTGATCCATGTCTTTGACTTAATTATATATGTCCTTAGAATTGTTCTCTAATTATTTAAGGACTGTGAATTTATCTGTTCTTGACCAACCAGACATGCTCCTTCAGAATAGGGATTGTATTTTCCAATGCAGTTTCATGGAAAAGAGCCATAAAGTGAAACTTACATACTTGAGTGTCTGTTCTTGACTCTGCCACTGACCAGCAGTGTGGAATCAGACAACTGCCTTGGAACTTGGATCCCCTACTGTACAATAAATGTGTTAAAGAATGATCTCTAAATTCATTTATTTTTACTTTTTTCCTACTTTTAAAATAACATTATACTCTATATAACTGTGTGGATCACAACAAACTGTGAAAAATTCTTAAAGAGATAAGAATACTAGACCACCTTACCTGTCTCCTGAGAAACCTGTACGTGGGTCAAGAAGCAACAGTTAGAACTGGACATGGAACAATGGACTGGTTCATCCTGGGAAAGGAGTATGACAAGGTTTCTATTGTCACCCTGCTTGTTGAATTTCTATGCTGAGTACATCATGTGAAATGCTTGGCTGGATGAATCACAAACTGAAATCAAGACTGCTGGGAGAAATATCAACAACCTCAGATTTGCAGATACCACTCTAGTGTCAGAAAGTGAAAAACTAAAGAGCCTCTTGATGAGGGTGAAAGAGGAGAGTGAAAATTCAAGCTAGCTTAAAACTCAACATTCAAAAAACTAAGATCATGGCGTCTGGTCTCATTGCTTCTTGACAAATAGAAGGGGGAAGTGTGGAAACAGTCACAGATTTTATTTTCTTGGGCTCCAAAATCACTGCAGATGGTGACTACAACCATGAAATTAAAAGATGGTCCTTCTAGTAGTCTTGTACAGATGTGAGAGTTGGACCATAAAAAAGACTGAGTGCTGAAGAATTGATGCTTTTTAACTGTGGTGTTGGAGAAGACTCTTGAGAGTCCCTTGGACTGTAAGGAGATCAAACCAGTCAATCCTAGAGGAAATCAGTTCTGAACATTCTTTGGAAGGACTGATGCTGAAACTGAAGCTCCAATACTTTGGCCACCTGATGTGAAGAGCCATCTCATTGGAAAAGACCCTGATGCTGGGAAGGATTGAAGGCATGAGGAGAAGGGGCAACAGAAAATAAGATGGTTGGATGGCATCACTGACTCACTGGACATGAGTTTGAGCAAGCTCTGGGAGAAAGTGATGGACAGGGAAACCCTGGCATGCTGTAGTCCATGGGGTCACAAAGAGTTGGACATGACTGAGTGGCTTTCACTTGGTGTCAAATAAAAAAAAATCATCACCAAGACTATTGTCAGAGAGCTTACTGCTTATATTTTCTTCTAGGGGTTTTATAGTTTCAGATCTTACATTCAAGTCTTTACCATTTTGGGTTCGAACCCAAGGGTATGAACCCAAAGGTAGTGTTCTAGTTTCCTCTTTTGCATGTAGGTGTCCAGTTTTTCCCAATATTTTTTATAGAAACTGCCCTTTCACCATTGTATATTCTTGATTCTGTAGTCATAAATTAATTGACTATATATATGTGGATGCATTTCTGGGCTCTCTAATCTGTTCCACTAATCTGTTTGCCTGTTTTATGCTAATGACATACTATTTTGATTACAGTAGCTTTGTAAACATAGTTTGAAATCAGAGAGTTTGATGCCTCCAGCTTTGTTCTTTCTCAAAATTGTTTGGCTATATGGGATCTTTTGTGTTTTCATACAAATTTTAATATTGTTTGTTCTGTATCTGTGAAAATGCCATTACAATTTCAATAGGGATTTTATTGAATCTATTGATTGCTTTGGGTAGTATGGACATTTTATTTTGAACTTTTTATTTTGTATTGGAGTTTAGCTGATTAACAATGTTGTATCAACATTTTATTTTGAACTTTTTTACTTTGTATTGAGGCTTTTTTTTTTTTTTACTTTTTAAAACTATTTGTTTTATATTGGAATATAGCTGATTAACAATGTTGTGATAGTTTCAGGTGAACAGATGGGACTCAGCCATACATATATATGTATCCATTCTCCCCTAACATTGAAAAAGCATTTCCACACATAATATTGTGTGTTATGTGTACACATAACATTTCTACATGTAACTTTCTACAAATAACATTGAGTAGAGTTCCATGTAGGACCTTGTCAGTTATCCATTTTAAATACAGGAGTGTGTATATGACCACCCCAAACTCCTTTCACTGTCCCTTCCCCCCATCAACCATAAGTTCATTTTCTAAGCCTGTGAGTCTCTGTTTTATAAGTAAGTTCATTTGTATCATTTCCTTTTAGATAGCATGGACATTTTAACAATATTAATTCTGATCCATGAGCATGGAATAACTTTCCATTTATTTGTGTGTTCTTACAGTTTCTTTCATGAATGTCTCATGGTATTCAGTGTACAGGTCTCTCATCTCTTTGGTTAACTTTATTCCTAGGTATTTTATTATTTTAGATGAAATTATAAATGGGATTATTAATTTCTTTCTATGATAGTTCATTATTAGTGTATAGAAATACAAGAGATTTGTGTTTATTTATTCTGTATCCTGCAACTTTACTAAATTCTTTCATTAGTTCTAACAGTTGTTTTGGTGGCGTGATTAGGTTTTATACATTTGATATGTCACTTGCAAATAATGACAGTTTTACTTCTTCCTTTCCAATTTGGATGCCTTTTGTTTCTTTAATGCTTTGGCTAGGAATCCCAATACCATGTTGAATAAAATGATGTGAGTGGGCATCTTTGTCTTGTCCCTCTTCTTAGAGGAAAGCTTTTAGTCTTTCATCATTAAATATGATGTTAGCTCTGGTTTGTCATATATGGCCTGTTATACTGAGGTACATTCCCTCTGTACCCACTTTGTTGAGTTTTTTTAAAAAAGATCATAAATAAAAGTTGATTTTATAAAATCCTCTTTCTTCATCTATTGAGATGATCAAATGATTTTTGTTCCTCAATTTGTTTAGTAGTGTATCACATTGATTGATTTGTGGATACTGAACCACCCTTGCATTGCTGGAATAAATCCCAGAGATGATACACTTGATCATAGTGTATAATCCTTTTCATGTACTATTGAGTTCAGTTTGCTAATATTTGGTTGAGGATTTTTGCATCTATGTTCATGAGGAATATTGGCTGTACTTTTCTTGTAGTGTCCTTGTTTTGGTAATATTTGCCTCATAAAATGAGTTCAGAAGTGTTCCCTCCTATTTTATTTCTTGAAAAAGTTTGACAAGTGTTGCTATTAACTCTTCTTTGAATGTTTGGTAGAATTCACCAGTGAAGCCATCTGATTCTGGACTTTTGTTCATTGGGAGATTTTTGATTACTGATTCAGTCTCCTTACTAATAATTGGTCTGTTCAAATTTTTTATTTCTTCATGAAACTTTCTAGGAATTTATCCATTTCTTCCAGTTGTCCAATTTGTTGTCATTTAATTGTTCATAGTGTTCTATTATGATCCTTTGTGTTTCTGTGGTTGCAGATATACTATGAGACTTTTAAGGATCTGCCCTGTCGCCTTTGACAGCACTGTAGTCCCATCAGACCCTCTGTTGTTTACATTCCAGCAATCCTGAATCACTTATATTTCCCCAGAGAATGCCATACCTAGTTATTTTCCTTGGCATCGACTTTGCTGTTTTTGCTTAGCTTTATTTCTTCTTTGCTTCTTTCGTAGTGTCTTCTTTTCCTTGTGTGTGCATATGTTCCTTTCTCCACACTTCTGTCCTGGGCTTCACTGTAACCATTTTTCTTGAGTGATCTGTCTCATTCGCTCCTGAGGGTTTGATTGCCATCTATATATTCCTCCCTTCACACTCTTAATTTCCAAATGGATGTTGCACAGACGTTCTAATCTTAATGTGTCAAATACTGCTGTTTGTTTATTTAAAACTCATTCCTGTTTTTTTCCACATTGACTGTAAGAGATTTAAGACTCAGTTTTCGAGCCTCCTCTGCAGTTAAAGGTGGCCATGTTAAAAGTTCTACAAATGTCACACATTTGGGAATCTCTTGGTGCCACTTCTTGTCCTTACTTCTTTCCCTAGAACTCTGGAGGCACAGGAGTCACTTGGGATCACAGGAAATGAAAACTATGCAGTAAGGGTGGAGAAGAGAAAGACTAAAGGAAATGAGTCCCCGGTGGCCTTATTTAAACACAGAATCCAGCCTGTGTTGTCTGCTCCCAGGTGTTTTGTGTGAGTAAACAAGAATTGGCCACTACTGTAGAGCTTCTTGTATCTGGTTGAATGCAGTCCTAATGCGACACTCAACATATCTCATCCTTCTCCTTAATTCTCACCTTTTCTCATATCAGTGAGTGATACTGCAATTAACCCAGGATCCCAAATCAGAATTAGGGAGTGAAACTCAGTTCTTCCCTTTTCTGATGATCCTGTCCTTCTGAATATTACATCTTTAATATTATTAATATTAAATATAATAATCAGTCCATCTGCCTCTCTTTATCTCCACTGCCATAGGTCCTGTGGGGACATGAATTTTGTGAAGACATTATTCAACCCATCACATAAAGTTGAGAGTCTCATAAGGACTTTTTAGTCAAGGCCTTTTAAAATACAGTGTATATTTTTGCAGTGTATCCATCCTGCAAATCTCTCTTACAAATTTACTGTCAGGAAGTAGCAGGATAGGACTCAGATATCCTTTTTTACTTGCTGCCCTATGGTAATAAGTATATCTAACTTTGTCATTCCTTAAATTTCTTAGGTCTGGCCTAATTTATTTATATCTAATGTGCAATTTGGTACTTCCCTGGTGGCTCAGTGGTAAAGAACCTGCCTGCCAGTGCAGGAGATGCAGGTTCAATCCCTGGGTCAGGATAATCTCCTGGAGAAGGGAATGGCAACCCACTCCAGTATTCTTGCCTGGGAAGTCCCGTGGACAGAGGAGCCTGGGGGGCTCCACGGGGTCACCAAAGAGACACAACTGAGTGACTAAATAACAAATGTGTCATTTAAATATTTTCTACTGACCAAAGTCAATGATTACCTAGCAAAATACCATCTAAACAAAAGACTGGTGTAGGCTTATTAAGGGCTCATTAAATATGGATGATGATAAATATTAAGTCAAGAGAATCAGCCAGATAATAAAAGAGGGGGCCTAGTGCTTTATTCTCAAAACTCAAACCCACATTTCTCCTATTTGGGCATAAATACTTCATCACCCCAACCTAAATTTGTTTTAGAGCATTATCAAAGAAATCTCAAATACTTAGAGGGGTTTTCTTTTTAAAGTAGTGATTAAAAAACTCAGGAATTCAGAATTGCTGGTTTTGTTAGTATTTCTTGAAGGGAGCTAGATAAAGAGGGTTTTGGAACCAGACTTCTAGTGGGAGGCATTACTGTAAGCTGTACCTCGGGTGTCATCTGGAGTGATTTGAAACCATAGAAACAAATCAAGGCTAATGCTGGTGTTTGCCTTGAGCTGAGATTGCATGCACATGACTGTTCACACTGCCAAAAATGGTGAGAGTGTTCACCAGCCAAAAATAGATTCAGGTACGTTTGCCCTGTCTCTATGCATTTATAGTTGCTGAATTACTTTAGCATTTATGCAGTCATCTCTCTGGTCTCCTGACATGGTTGAAAAAGTGACTTTATTTGTCTTTTACGGTAATTTCAGTTGAGGTAAGAAGAAGCAAGACTGTAAAGCTGAGCTGCAGGATGACCATTAGTACTGTGTCTCTTAAGCAAAACACCCCTTAAAGTGGCATAGGAAACTACTCACACCTCTTTGTTTGAATATGGTTGGCACATGGAGTACAGAGTGCTTAAAGAAGAGTTGGAAAGCAGTCATCGTTGATAAACTGAATAGAAAAAATAAACCATATTAAATTTCTGCTAGATCCAATACCACTCAAGTAGAAATAAACAATATGATTGAATTTCCTAGGCATGAAAAAATCTTACTGTTGAGGAACGTGAACTGCTTATTTTTTTATGTTGAGAATCAGTCTTGAAAACAAAACTTTGGGAGATAATAGTTTAGGGAATCTTTTTATATTTTACATTATATGTGAAATGATCCATACAAATGAAATAGAACCTAACAGAACTCATTTTTAATATATGGAAGTTGTTATTTTCTTTTTTCACAATAGTTTTTTTTTCTTTTTTTAAAGATTAAACTTTAGACTTTTGCAAATGTCTCTCCATTTGACTCTACTTGACTAGAAATTATTCTTCAGTGACTCTCTTCAACTACTCTGTTATTAGTAACATAGTGACAGGCCAAGGCCAAATCTGGCTCTCAAGTGTGTTTCTTTAAACCTGTTTTGAATGTGAATGTACTTCATTTCAACTTTGCTCTTTGGTTGCCCATATTTTGCCCAACTTTCCTCATGTGTTCATTCCCATTTCCTATGGTAGTTGAAGTCTATCTGATGCCACTTTCTCTATCTCAGTCTTCCTCAGTCTTCCAAAGTGATGCTCCTCTTCTTATTAAATTCTTGAAATCTGTTTTCTCCATTCAACTTTGTATGTCATAACTCTGTACGTCTTGCTCTTCTGTTTCCCAGCTTGGCTTCTCCCTGGAGCAGCATGATAGCAAAGGAACAAAAAACCCAGGATGCTGACAAAACTCAAAATACCTTTTCTAGGACTGACAAGCTGGACCCTGAACTGGCATCAATACATAGTTTGTCCTCTTCTTCCATCAGGACTACCACCTTTGTTGATCATTGCTCCTGAGAGGCGAGACTGCTGACAGAGACACAACAGTGAGAAAGCTTATGGCAGCAGAATCCTCTGAGTCCATCCTTCCTAATTTCGCTCAAGCATCCACCCCTCCACTATACACTTAAGCATGAGGAAAGTCTGGCTCCATCTCCAACTCAGGTTAATGTGTCCTGATTGTTTTTTTATAGCCAGCATTTAAAAAAATGTTTATTTGTCTATGCTGGGTCTTAGTTGTGGCACTCCGGATCTTACGCTGTAGCACGTAGGATCTAGGGTTCAATCCCTAACCAGGGGTTGAACTCAGGCCCCTGGCATTGGGAGTGCAGAGTCTTACTGCTGGACCACCTGGGAAGCTGCCATCCTGATTATTTTATTTTACTTATTTATGTATTTATTTTGGAATTTAGATTTAAACATTTTTGTATTGGAGTATAGTTGCTGTACAATGTTGTGTTGATTTCTACTGTACAGCAAAGTGAGTCAGCTGTACATTTACATATATCCCCCCTTTTTGGGATTTCCTTTAGGTCACCACAGAGAATTGGGTGAGTTCCTTGTGCTAGACAGTGGGTTCTCATTTGTTATCTATTTTATACATAGTATCAATAGTGCATATATGTCAATCCCAGTATCCCAATTCATCCCATCCCACCCTTCCCCATTGGTACCTGTGTGTTTGTTCACAACGTCTGTGCCTCTATTTCTGCTTTATAAATGAGATCATGTATACCAATTTTTCAGGTACCTTTGTACTGATTTATTTTAAGCCATTTGTAGTACTTCCATGGTATCCATTTCAGGCCACAGAAGTACGAGGGGCGTTCTGCTGGTATGATTTCTTCAGTTTTAAGTAGGTGACGCTGAAGAAGCAGGGCTTTTCAACCTCTGAACTTTACCCCGTCAGGATATGGTGGCTGGAAAGGTTGCCACCATCCAAGAAGAAGCCAATATATGGAGGAGGGTGGAACCAAGAGAATCACAGAGATGCTGAACTGAGACCCTGACAAACCCCAGCTGGAGTTGCCCGACCTCCATCGTTTCAGACCCTGTGAGTCAGGTCTTCTTGGTCCCCTCAGTTCAAGGCACCCTCAATAGTAAATCTTCCAAATTCACCACCTCTTTGTTTAATGGGTAAAATACTCTTGACTTACGACACAACCTCCAGAAATCTATTTATTCATTTGTTGTCCTTTGAAATGTCAAACTCTTCTAGATACGTGTTCTCTTTCTAGGAAGAAAGCCTGCAGACAAAGAGCTCAGTGTTCTGCTGAGAACAGTTAACTGCAGCTCGCTGTTACCTGCTTTTTCCTTTTATACCACTATTACGATGTGGTTAGAATTATTTCACTTTGCATCTGCAAACTGATTTATAGTTTGCAAAGTGCTTTGTGTCACTTATTTAGTTCCAATGACAGCCCTGTGAGATAGAAGAAAAGTTGAAGAGACAAAAAATGGAGCCCAGAAAGGTCACGCGACTTGACCAGGGTCACACATCTACAAAGTGTCAAGGCTCGGGCTTAAATCTGGGTTCTATAACCCAAGACCTAGTGCTTTTGCCACAAAACCACAGCTAGAGTTTGGAGCTAACCTATGGGTTATGGGGAAGGAACAGTTTACGAAAGGGAAGTAGTCAAGTGGCTCCAGACATACTGCACAGAAACTGTATTCTGCTCCTGGCTGTGTCAACCGCTAGCTGTGAAATATCAGGTGAATCATTTTATCTCCAAGAGCCTCAATTTCAAAGAATTACACTAGGTAATCTATTATGTGCTTCCTGATTCTAGTATCCTGTGATTCTGTAACCGAGAGCTGCTTATGCAAATAGAGTACAAATCGTGCTTTATATGAGCTGTAAAGCTTCCCCAGTGACCAAAGAGGAACCGACTTTGTGTGTTTGGCTTGGGGTTCTATTTTCGCCTTCACGTTCATGCCTCTTGAGCACCCGTGAAAATGTCAGCAGTTAACAGATGGGTTGAACATCAACATAAACTCATAACCCAAGTCACAGGAGTTTTTGTTTGCAGAACAGTTTTAATCTAGAGCTGCAAAAATAATCTGTTGATGAGCTAATCTTGTCACCATGATTCTTGGGGCGTATTTAAGATGGTATATAAGTCATCCCTGTCATGTTTTGGGGATGCTTCTTTATTAGGCACTTGAACGGCAGTTTTCCACAATTAATTGTCCCATGACTGGCTTCACTATTTTAATGAAGCATGTGATATTTGCTGCCTCAACAGATTTAGGTTTGCAAATTTAGCACTACAGGGGCTATTTTCTCCTAAGCAATATGTCAGCAATTTGAGAAAACTGCCATCGGGGAAACTGTGTTGCTTTGGTTGCAGTTTCATGATCCTAAAACTCACCTTGCCACAGGCAAATTATTATTAAAAAAAAGAAAAAAAATGTAGCACACCAGGAGGTAGGTCTCTTAAATAGAAACTGGTCTATTTCAGAAACCGGGAACTATTTGCTGCAAGGTTATAAAGTAGTGCTTTATGAAGATATATAAGCACTGGCTGAGTAAAAATGTCACGTACTATGACCACATAAGGAAAACAGCTAAAGGAGCCTGGGAAAGCGATTGCAGTGAGTCTAATTGTGTGTGGAATACAGTGGACGTTGAAAAATAATGCTGGAAATGGAGTCCTCAGAGGGATGTTTTAGTTTTTAATGAGAAAAAATTTTTTCTTCCAGCTTTATTGAGGTATAATTGACATATAGCACTGGATAAATTTAAGGTGAGCAGCACAATGATTTGATTTACATACATCATGAAATGGTTATCACAAGTTAGTGGACATCCATTGTCTTGCATACATGAAAAAGAAATAGAAAAAAAATTTCCTGGTAATGAGAACTCAGAATTTACTCTCAGCAACTTTAATATACAACCTAAAGCAATTATTATATTTATTACATAATATACATAATATACATATATTATATGTATATGTATATACATAATATACAACCTAAAGCATTAATTATATTTATGATGTTGAATATTACATCCCTCACTGTTGTTGCTCAGTCCCTTAGTTGTGTCCAACGCTTTGCAACCCCATGGACTGTAGCATGCCAGGCTTCCCTGTCCTTCACCATCTCCTGGAACTTGCTCAAACTCATGTCCATTGAGTTGGTGATGCCATCCAACTATCTCGTCCTCTGTTGTCCCCTTCTCCTTCTGCCTTCAATCTTTGCCAGCATCAGGGTCTTTCCTGATGAGTTGGCTCCTCACATCAGGTGGCCAAAGTATTGGAGATTCAGCTTCAGCATCAGTCGTTCCAATGAATATTCAGGGTTCATTTCCTTTAGGATTGACTGGTTGGATATCCTTGCAGTCCAAGGGACTCTCAAGAGTATTCTCCAACACCACAGTTCAAAAACATCAATTCTTTGGCGCTCAGCCTTCTTTATGGTCCAATTCTCCCATCCATACATGACTACTGGAAACACTATAGCTTTGACATAGCTAGACAGACCTTTGTTGGCAAAGTAATGTCTCTGCTTTTTAATATGTTGTCTAGGTTTGTCCTAGCTTTTCTTCCAAGAAGCAAACATCTTTTAATTTCATGGCTGCAGTCACCATCTGCAGTGATTTTGGATCCCAAGAAGATAAAGTCTGTCACTGTTTCCATTGTTTCCCCATCTATTTGCCATGAAGTGATGGGACTGGAAGCCATGATCTTAGTTTTTTGAATGCTGAGTTTTATGCTAGTTTTTTCACTCTCCTCTTTCACCTTCATCAAGAGGCTCTTTATTTCCTCTTCACTTTCTATTAGGGTAGTGTCATCTGTGTATCTGAGGTTATTGATATTTCTCTTGGCAATTGTGATTCCAGCTTGTGCTTCATCCAGCCCAGCATATTACATGATGTACTCTGCATATAAGTTAAATAAACAGAGTGACAATATACAGCCTTGACATCCCTCATGCCTGTGTGCTAAGTTGCTCAAGTTGTGTCCCAACTCATTGTGAGGAAACTGCCCGGCCTCTCTCTCCACGGGATTCTCCAGGCAAGAGTACTGGAGTGGGTTGTCATGCCCTGGAGGGCATCTACCCGACCCAAGGATCAAACCCACGTCTCATGTCTCCTGCATCAGCAGGCAGGTTCTTTACCACTAGTGCCACCTGGGAAGCCTGATGTCCCTTACTTATAACTGGAAATGTACCTTTGACCACCTTCATCTTATTCCCTCGCCTTATCTCCCACCTCTCTTGACCACAAATCTGATCACTTTTTCTATGTGTTTGTTTTGTTTCTTTCTGAAGTAAAATTGACCTATAACTAACTATGTTAGTTCCTGATACACAACATAGTAATTTTATATTTCTACTCATTTCAAATGATCACCACAATAAGCCTAGTTACCATCTGTCACAAAGATATTACATAATTATTGACTATATTCCCCACACTTACATTTCATACCAGTGACTCATTCATTTTGGAGCTGAAAATTTAATCTCCTTAGAGGGATGATTCTGAGTGTAAGGATGGTGACTGATGCAAATAATTGTAAATCTTTGCATTAGGTGTCTTTTTAAGTGACAAAACCCCAACTTGCACTAGTCAAGTAGATTAGAATTTATTGGTTTATGTAAGTGGGGAGTCCAAAATGCAGGCTGGACCCCTCTGACTGCAACCAGGGACTCAACTTATATCACTTTTTGACTTTGCTTTTCTCAATGTTGGCTTCATTCTGTTCATAAGACCTTGGTACACAAACTAAAGCTGCCTATAGGAAACTCAGAGATGTTCCAAGGCTATGTCCTTTTTCTCCCTCAGGATGTGTATATGAATTCCAAGGAAGAATCTTGCTAGCCTTATCTGGGTCATAAATTCTCTCTGGCCCAAGGAGATAGAGTACTCTTTATTTATTTATTCAAGTATAATTGATTAACAATGCTGTGTTAGTTTCTGGTGTAGGGCAACATGATTAAGTTATAAATACATATACATATATTCTTTGTCATAATCTTTTCCATTATGGTTTATCATAGGATATTGAGTATTGTTCCCTGTGCTACACAGTAGGACCTTGTTGTTTATCCATCCTATATATAATAGTTTACATCTGCTAATTCCAAACTCCCAACCCATCCCTCTTCCACCCACCCTCCCACTTGGCAACCACAAGTCTGTTCTCTATGTCTGTGAGTCTGTTTCATAGATAAATTCATTTGTGTCATATTTTAGATTCCACACATGATATCATATGGTATCTATCTTTCCCTGACTTACTTCACTTAGTATGATAATCTCTAGTTCCATCTGTGTTCCTGCAAGTGGAATTATTTTGTTCTTTTTGAATGGCTGAGTACTATTCCATAGTAACATATATGTACCACATCTTCTTTATCTATTCATCTGTTGATGGACATTTGGTGGTTTCCATGTCTTGGCTATCTTGAGCAGTGCTAACATAGGGGTGCATTATCTTTTTGAATTATAGTTTTGTCTGGGGAGATAGAGTACTCTTATTACCCAGTCTAGGTCACTGCTCAGGTCTTGGGACAAGGCAGCATCATACTGACAGCCCATTGGGATGGGACCACAAGCTATAGGAATGGGAAGAAAGGAAGGATTGCTGGACAGACAATAGGTGTACTTGAAGCTATTCTTGAGATTTGAGATTTAAAAAAAAAAAAAAAGTCTTCACATTTAACACTGCACCTAAAGTTTTGAAACTGAAATTAAACATGAATTATGGACAGAGTTTTTCAAATTATCTAGAAATGCTATGTCCTAAAATTAGAAGAGATGAAATAATCAGAACTGAATAAAAGTTGAGTCAGGTAGGGTGCTTTTTTCCATCTAACTCATGTTTTTCCTATAAACTCGTTACTCAAAGAGCTATGCATTAGTAAACACAAATTATGAAATATAAAATGGCCAATACTTTGGAGGAAGATTTAAATAATTGTGAATTAGTTCTCTCTAATGGCAGAATCAATGATTCATTTCTCTTTCCACACTTGTCTACATGTAATGTAACCTGTTAGATATTGGACATGAAGAGATTATTAAACCTTACTGACATTAGTCATTAGACTGGGTTCCCCGGAACAGACTCGGATGGCTGGTTACATGCAGAAGGATTGTAAGAGGGAGGCAGGAAGGCAGGACTAGGCAGACCCACCGCGTGACTGCCACTGAACTCTCGGCCTATTCTACCGGAATTCTGAGGGGCCTTCAAATGTCTCCCAAATGGAGACAAGGGGGCCACGCCTTTGCACACCTATGATGGCGAATGATCGGATGGGGGCTGATGGGGTGGAGAGGCTGGACATAAACTTGGTCACTCCGCTGAGGGCGATTCCCGGAATGGCCGCTATGAAGCATGCGCAGACCACACTGCCCGGAGCTGGCGGGAGCCAGTGGTTCAGTCTCGCGGGACCCGGCACCAAGTGACGCTGCACAGCCTCCGTGACTGAATGACATTTAGTAGCTCCACACAAGGGTCAGATATATTTTCATTTTGGACTCCAGGCAGAAACAGTCTCTTTGGCCAGAGACCCTTTGAAACGTTCCTCATAGTCGACAACAAATGAGAACAAAGCAGTCAGGCGGAATAATGCTAATTGTGCCTGGAGAAGGCAGTTACTCAAAAGAAGCAACAAGATCTGAAACAGCGGGCGTTACACGGTCACTCTCAGGGTTAGGAAGCAAAGACCCACCTGTGTAGGACCTGGAAGAAAGATTAAAATATGGTAGACAAAATCTTGACAGAACAGCTGGACGCAAACAAGAGGTCTCGGAGACCAGGAAGAGCTCCCGCATCCAGACTGCTTCATGGCGTTCGCTTGTATCTTGGTGAGTGACAGCCGGGACAAGGTTACGGTGTAATCTTTTCAGTACAACTGCATCTCTTTAAGTCTTCCTAAGCTCCTGTTGGGCTGGCCCAAAAATTCTTTGGGGTTTATCTTGACATCTTATGGGAAAAACCCGAACTTTTCGCCAACCCAGTATAATAGGGTCAGAAAGGAGAGTGTTTTATGTCTGGTCTCAAGTTTCTATATAGCAACCGTTCCTCAAACCCTGTTCCCCTTCCATCTTCAGCTCCACTTACATTCAAATATGAACAAAGAATATGGGATCACCGCACATCCAAGGTAATGCTCCAACACCAGTGGAAAATAAATGAATGTAGTGAAAGGAACAAATGAGAAACACAGACACGTTCTAGTAAGTCTCCTTGTATGGAGCGCAGGCCCAGTGCAGTCCTCGGGAGGCCACAGTGCAGCACTCTGTTAGCCTCCCACCCTCGAAGCAGGCAGCTGGTTACCAGCAGGCCACTAATGCAGCTCCACTATTGGGAAGCACTGCAGTGGGCCCTCCCCCAAGAGAGCAACTCTCAGTGAGTGACCATTAGTGGCCCTGCTTGGCCATTGGTTGATGCTGCCATGGACCCATCCCCCAAGCGAGCAACCGTCAGTAAGTGACTGTTTGAGGTCCCATTCAGCAAAGTCGCTCCAGTCGGTGGGGCGATGCTTCAGGCAGGGAGTGAGGTAAGAGGTGAGTCCCAGCCCTCTCCCCAGGGCCCTCCGACTCATCCAGCCTCTGTCCAGCGGGTGACCTGGGGGCCCAGCGGACAGGTGGCGGGCTGTGTCCGGCAGGGACACAGAGCTCTCAGTGGTCACCCACTGGCCTGGCCCAGGCCTTGAGGTGGTGGTGACCCTTGCCCCCATCCCCACCTCTGCGACCTAAGGGTAGCGGCCATCTGCCCGGGCCGCTGTCTGCAGGACCTGCTCCTGCCATAGGGGTGACCTGAGGAGCCTGAGAGCCAGCTGGGTCCTGGGCGCCTGGCTCCCTCAGTGATGACGGTGGGACAGGTCTGTGGACCTGGCCCCGAGAGAGCCACTAGCTGAGCTCTGCCTCCTCTCAGCCAGGACCACAACCTCAGAGGGGAGAGTTGTGCCTCCTCACCTGGGCCTGTTTTGTCAGAACAGAGAGTAACGCTTGTTAGATATAGATTTACAGGAACATGTTCCCCGACCAGCCCTGACCTCCAGAACAAAGACTCTGCCACCAAGATGTTTACATTCCCCTTGCGACTTCCTACCCTTTCTTAGCAAAGGGCTTAGTTGAGAGCTTTCCAGGAGTTTGGGGGTTTTAAGGCCTGTGCCGTTCCTTTCCTTGCAGGAGACCTTTCTCTGCTGCAAACTCCAACATGTTGGTATTGTTTGGCCTCATCGTGGGTCGGGCATACATACTTGCCTTTCAGTAAGACAAGGAACAAGAGAGAAACACAAATACGTTCTAATAAGTATCCTTACAGGAGGAATTAAGGATATCATGGTTGAGGAAATTCAGAGAACAAAAGAGTGCTTTTGGAAGTTAAAAGTGTTCATTAAATTTTAGAAAGTGTTATAAAAGAAATGGAAAATAAAGTTGAGGAATCTCCCAGAGAGTAGAACAAAATGGCTAAGTCTAGGGTAGAGATTTTATATAGAGTAACAAGGATTTAAAATCACTGATGTACACAGGGGCAGAAAGAGCTGCCTAGAGAGACCCAAGATTGATGGGCAGTTTGGAGGTTCTGGAAAAGGTAGAGAAACTGGAAATAGTAGAGAAAGCTTGTGGTTACACAGCTGTGTGAATTTGCACAAATAATCTAAGCTGTAATTTCTCATCAGCAAAATGAAGACAATAGATCATTAAAAAGGCTAAATTATGTCAAACAAGAAGCAGTGGCACCTGCCTTCCAGTAAATGTTCTTCAAATATTAACAATTAATATGACCTGAGTCCATTTCTCTTTGGAAAACCAAGCTCTTGGAATGAAAAATCCTAAAAAACATAGAATTCTTTGTCAAAAAGCCCACATTTTATGATGAGCCTGCACTTAGCCTTCAGGCTGCTGCTTATGCTATGAGTTAAAAAAAATCTATTTAGAAGCTCATTTAACTTTGTACTGTTTCTCCCTCTTCTTCTAAGGCACTGAGGAACTCTGTGGATAAAATGAAATGAAGACCTCAGTTTCTAACACTCAAGCCAATTCTATCCTACAAATATGTGAAATTCCAATGGTTACAAGATGATTTTAGGATTACTTGTTCTCGAAGTTTAAAATAGTGATAACCCAGACTCAGGTTCAGACCAACAGCAGCCTCTGTAGTCACAATTCTTGCGAGGAAGCCAGGCCTGACGGGGTGAAATTCTCTTCACTCAGGTGATGTTTCCCCAGGAGCCTCACCTGTAATGCCGGTGACAGGGGTACAGAAGCTGCTCCAGATGGGGTGAGTTTCTTCCTTTTTGCTTCCTTCCTCAGGGATACTCACTTTCCCTGCCTCTGGTTGGCCTGGTATGATTTTATGATTAGGACGTAAAATTTTGTTGTTATGCATTGTGGGTAAGCTCACCATAAGCCTGAGTCAAACCAACAACCTTATGTTCTCTGTAGATCTTGAAATGGGTCTCTGTGAGACCTTATGGTTTCAAGTACTAGAAGTGTTAGCTGGTTGGGAAGATGGATGATTTGGGGGATATGGCTGTTACTAACAGCTCTTCTCAAGTCAACTTTATCAAAAATAAATACTTGCTCATATACCTGGGAAATCTGGGAGACAGCTTACTTTGGGTACAGTTGAATACCAGGGCTTGCATGACTAGAGGTTTCTCTTGGTTTCTTATCTCTGTTTCTGTTCTTGCTAGTATTTTGGCCTCTTTCTGTTGTAGTGTAGAGAGATTTTCTCCACGTGGTTTTGAAAGATGGCTAGTAATCAGCCTTAAATTTAAAATCTCCCATAATTGTGACTCCAAAGGTGAAGAAGAAATTCCCCTTATTTGAAATGGCACAGCCGTCACGTGGAGAACTGACCAAAATAGGGTCTTGGACTTGTTTCTGAATGAATCATGGTTACTAGAGGTGTTGAGGCCCTGACTGGTCTTTGCTCACACTTTGACAGAGCCCTGTGATGGTGGTGGTGGGGAGATATTTCTCAAAGAAGATGGGGTGTGCTGTTGTCACAAGCTTAGCCTCATTTTCACATGGTGAGGAAGAAAAGAGGAGGTAGATCTGCCTTGGTTTTGGTTGCATCCTTGACTTGATAACCATATTTGTTAGAGTCCAAGCTTGTACTGCTCACCCCACGACAGGCCAGTCAATTGAAAAAATAAGTTGTTGAGGCAAGGAATAATGACTTTATTCAGAAAACTAGCAGACCAAGAAGATGGTGGACTAGTGTCCCAGTGAACCATCTTGCCTGGGTTTGATGCTGGTTTCTTTTATAGAGTAGAAGGGGGTGAGGAGGTAAAATAAAAAAAAGATGTTAAGTTACTGCAAATAGTTACTGGTTCCAGCCAGACTCTGGAGTGGATATGTTTATTTCTTCTTTCCTGCAGCCATTCACAGGTAGGCCTGGTCAGGATGTTTCCTGTGAACTAAACAAAGGTATTTCAGCTTAACTCAGGCAGGCCTGGGAGTCAGGATCTCAGGAAATGGACCATTATGTATACTCTAAACTATAGGAAACATTCCTTTCGTGATTAATTTGTAGCAAAAACAATAGAATACAAAGGTTAAGGAAAAACAGAGCCAGTATGAAGTCAGTTTTCTTCTTCTCTGTTATATATTCAGTGTTATATATTCAATCTTAGCGCCTCTAAACTGTGATGAATATTCTTTCAACATGTATTGGTTTTTAAGTTTAGTTCAGTTCAGTTCAGTCGCTCGGTAATGTCCGACTGTTTGCGACCCCATGAATCGCAGCATGCCAAGCAGCCCTGTCCATCACCAACTCCCGGAGTTTAGTTTACTCAAACTCATGTCCATCGAGTCGGTGATGCCATCCAGCCATCTCATCTTCTGTTGTCTCCTTCTCCTCCTGCCCCCAATCCCTCC
This sequence comes from Cervus canadensis, assembly GCF_019320065.1. Classification (NCBI taxonomy): domain Eukaryota; kingdom Metazoa; phylum Chordata; class Mammalia; order Artiodactyla; family Cervidae; genus Cervus; species Cervus canadensis. The sequence continues at coordinate 65,877,132 of NC_057398.1, read as the reverse complement.
CAGCATCAGGGTCTTTTCCAATGAGTCAACTCTTTGCATGAGATGGCCAAAGTATTGGAGTTTCAGCTTTAGCATCAGTCCTTCCAGTGAATACCCAGAACTGATGCTTTTGAACTGTGGTGTTGGAGAAGACTCTTGAGTCCCTTGGACTGCAAGGAGATCCAACTAGTCCATCCTAAGGGAGATCAGTCCTGGGTGTTCATTGGTTTTTAAGTTAGCGCTTGGCAAATATATTTGATAATTTTCAATCATTCATATACACATACAATATTAAGAGAGTTTATTATGAATAATGCTTTTGACTGAGTTCCTTTCTCTCTTTCAGCAACCTTTATCTAGTACCCATTACAGGCTATGTATAGAAAAAAAGAGGCAAAACCTTTACTCTCCTCAAGTTTATAAGGTAGTGAAAGAAAGACAATTAGATCTACACACACTGGCAAGCGTAATTTGAAATTATTTTATATGTTATTGGATTTTATAACAGAAGTAGACATCTGGGTTATGTTAGAAAAACACCGCGGGAAGAAAAAAGCCGCCTCTAAGGACCGGTGGTAAAGGCCTTTTATTAAGCGTCGCTCTCGGGCAGAACTCCCGGGGGCGGGTGAGTGAGGAGACAAAGGGAGTCTGTGAGGAATGAGGGGTGGGGAGGGGTTTTATAGCCAGGGTCGGCGTCCAAGCCAGGTCTTTTCATATAAGGAAGAAAGCGCGGGCTACAGCTGCGGTGAGTGTCCAAGGGCTCTGTGTTGGTACCTGATTGGACCAGGCTGCAGGGGGTCGGTCCCCGGAAGTTTAGCCAGCCTCCGGAATTTGCCTTGCAGCACTTTCCCGGGGCATGCCCCGACCTTTCAGGTTATATTGGCATATCAGAGAAACTTTCTCACAAGAAGCTGTATTTAGGTGGAGTCTTAAATGATGAATAGGAATTAACCAGTTAAGAATATAGGAATGACTTTCCTGAGAGAAGAAACAGCATGTGTGAAGGGTTCAAACTGGGAAAAAAACCCACTGAAGCAAATTTGTTGAATCAGAATGGAGTGAGAGGCAGTGTGAGACAAAAGATGAAGTCCGAGATCCTACCTTACAGGCTGGACTGAGACGTTAAAATGTTTACTTTGCATGCAGTAAACAAAGCAGTGATACATTTTTATTTATGTCGACAAAAATCATTATGATTCGTTCATTCATCTGTTTATTTAGACTATAGATTATGGAACCACAACTGCTTGGGCTTGAAGTCTAATTGTGTCACTTACTACTTGTGTGACCCAGGACAGGTTTCCTCAACTCTTTGTACCTCAGTTTCCTCATCTGTAATATGGGCATAGCAATAGTAACTACCTCATAGATGTGTTGTGTGAGTTAAATGAGTTAGATATATATAAAGGTAAGGAAAGTACTTGGAGCATGTTGTTGTCTTAAGTGCTTGCTATTATAATTACTATTGTTATTAAATATATATATATTAAATATATATGTATAAGTGGCTCCTAGGGTGCCAAATGACAACCCACTTCAGTATTCCTGCCTGGTAAATCCCATAAACAGAGGAGCCTGGTGGGTTATAGTCCACGGGGCGCAGAGTCGGACACGACTAAGCATGCAATGCCTAGGTGCCAGGCATTGAGGAGGTGTGAAATGGACTTTGTAAAGAATGAAAGTGTTTTCTCACTAGAGCATTTATAGTAAGGCTGTCAGTGTTAGCTGTCATTTTGAACTGAATGATCATGATTTATAGGGCTACTGGTCTGCTTACCTATTTTACAATTACCTAGGCTATTCTGAGCAACTGAACTGAACTGAACTGAGGCTTTTGTCAATGGATTTCAGAATTAGACAGACTTAGATTTTGTCTCTGACTTTGCCTCTTACTAACCAAGTGCCTCCATTTAATAAATCTCAGTTTCCTTATCTGTAAAATGAGACATCAAAAGCACCCACCTCATAGTGTCATTATAAAGAATAAACAAAATTATATATGTCTGTATTTATGTATGCATGTGTCTGTATACACATGTGTGAAGTTTTTAGCTACCTATTACATACTTTCTAAATACTTATTATTAATCCTCAATTAAGAAACGGTCATAGTAGTATATTTTTTTCAATGCAAGCCTCTGTACTTAATTTATATATCTTTCTGATACATACTCTAAATTATTGAGAAATTAGATTCATTATTAGCCGCTTAAAATGTACCCCAAAGAGGAAGAATGCAAACAACTCTCATTGTAGATGTTTTTAGGTAGGAGAGTAGAAAAAGCTGAATAGAATTAAAGATAGATTTATATATTTTACTAAAAATGCTTATAAAAATTTAAACCATTGATGGTAAAATGTGTTTATAAATTATTTGTATGTTAGAAATAATTATGATGATGAAGAAAATAAAATAGTGACATAGGGAATTCCCTAGCAGTCCAGTGGTTAGGACTCTAGCTGTCACTGCCAAGGGCCTGGGTTAAATCCCTGGTTGGGGAGCCTAAGATCTCAAAGCCTTGAGGCCAAAGTAATAAATAAATAAAATAGTGACACACACTCAAAATTATTTTCTTACCTGGCAAAAATGTAACATTTTTAAAAATTTGTATGAGTGGCTTTAAATTTTATCCTCCTCTTTTGTTATTTATGAGGAAACACACATTGATGGATTTTACAAAACCCGAATGTTTGTTCTTTAAAAGGGAAAGTCTGATTTAAATTTCTATATCTCTCATTTTCAAACCTGTCTTTCAATCTGCCCTTCTAATTTCTATTCTTCTTGTCTCTTAACTAAACATACTACACATTTGCTAGAGACAGATGAATTTAATTTTTATTATGATCTAACACAAATGGAAAGTGAAATATGAAAAGGATATTTCCATTTATACAGCAATAAGTTGACATTAAACCTAGCTTTATGATGTTTAACTTTGAGATATCCTGCCAAAACACAATTGATTGTTAGGATTGAAATTAAAACCACTAATGGGATGCCTCAGTCTATAAATCAGGGTTGAGGATTATGGAGCTAAGGTCATTTTCTTTATTGCTCTTTGTTGGAAGGGAAAGTAGGTAAACAAACTTAAATGAGTCTGTGGGCCTGGGTGCCCTGCAGGGATACACGCAAAAGACAGGGTAAGGACTCTGGGGTTTGCAAGCCTTAAAGTGGGTAGCTAGAATACAACCACTCAAGAGACAGACTAGGAACAAGTGCCTGCAAGTGAACTAACTATAGGACAGAGACAAGAACAACCCTGGAGAAAAAGATTATACAAAGAATAAGTGAATTATAAGGTGAAACTCCCATCAAATACATGCAATTTCTCTGCATTCCATAAGCCGGAACATAATCTTAATTCCTTCCTTGTCAACATGTTCTACTGAGGGTTTTTTCCCCAGTATTAAAAACTGGAAGAATGAAGTTTCACTTGGTAAAAAATTTCCTTATAGCCAGTTCTACTAACACACATACCTCTCTTGCATTTCAGGCTCCCATGATTCTCCTAAAAATAGAAACACGTAAACTAGATATTTGGTGTGAAACATTTAAAAGAAGGATATACTGTGTCTCTCTTAAATAAAAGATTGATTCCAGTCTTGCAGAGAACAAATGCTTTGTTATTAAATTTAGTTCCTTTTTCACCTCCACACTTTCTTCTAGACCATTGGAATTTCCTTTCTCCGATTTCTGTCTTGTTTTTCCTGTGCTTTTGCTCACTTATTCCACCCCCTCCCTCCGCCCTGCCTTTTTTGGTCTATTTTCACTGTCTAGTGAAACTAGACTAGAGTCTAGTGGTTCCCTGAACTTAAGCTTTCTTTCATAATCAAGAAACTAAAGAAAACTTAGGGGCTGCCAACAGAAGATTATTTTTTGTTTTGCTAATGATAGACATCAGAAACAAGTTTAAAAATTGAATAGATTTGTTGTTTAGTCACTAAGTCGTGTCTGACTCTTTGTGAGCCCTATAGACTGCAGCATGCCATGTTTCCCTGTCCTTCACTATCTCTAGGAGTTTGCTTTGAATAGATTTAGATTTACACAAAATTTATTATGTTATACTTATTTCTCTTATTGCTTCTTAGACCAGTGAAAAATTTATTACCTACTGACCCCAATCAGGAGACTTGCTTTGCAGATAGGGCATCCGGGTAGCTCAGATGGTAAAGAATCCGCCTGCAATGCAGGAGACCCAGGGTTAATCATACGGTTCCAATCTGAAAGAGTTAGTCTAAAGGACCTACAGCTTCAGGTTATGAACAGAGATGGTGCTCTGTGTTCTTTGTCCTATGATTGCAGAAAAAATTAACATGAAAAAATTCTTAATATTGTGTTTACTTTTTTGTTAAAGGCAAGAGTAGTCTTCAGTAACTCTTCATCATGTTTAGGATGAAGGCTCCACTTTTAAGATAACTTGTGTTTTTGTCATCTGGTTCCCATCTACTACTACAGCTTCTTCTTCCAACCACTTAATACCCCTTCCCATGTGGATCTCCATACACACCGTCCAAGATCCAGTCCTACTGGATCATCAGGCTCCTTTGTGTGTTGATGTTCAGTAGTCTCTCTGAGAGACTTTGATTTATTAATAAAAGGCCTAATTCAAGGACCAGATCCTAGGGGAAACCTTTCTAGGTACCTCCAGGTACAGCTACTGGCTTTTTCCTCTGTGCTCTCATGAATATTGTGTGGCAATGTTTTATTTCTATCTTATCTTCTATAAGAGATTCTTGAAGATAGGAACTATATCCTTTAAGATTTTTCTTATGTAGCTAATGTACATTGCAGGAAAGCTAAAGTATACTAGGCAAAAATAATCTACTCTAGGTTCTAAAATTATAATCTTTCTTTTACCATGATTAGAATCTTAGCAAGACCAGTTTTCCCTGGTTTGTAGAGGCAGAAGGAAGTAGCATAGAGATTTATTCTCACTGGCATGAATCTGCTCTCTTCTGATCACCATCTACACCACTCCCACCCCTACCAGCCTATAGAAGACAAATCATTACAGTCAAGTGTTTTTGTTTGTTTAAAATAGCACTCCCCATCCCCAAATGTATCTATGTATATATTTGAATAACAAATAAATACTTGGATGGATATATACACATCAAAATAAACAGTGCTTCTACCTATATATTTTTATTTATTGTGGACCTCTTTCCATGTCAATAAATGTACTTTTATCATTTTTAATAGCTGCTTCATTGGAAAGCACAGCTGTATCTTGTTTGGATTTTTTAATTCTCTGACACAATGTTTGGAATAAATATTAGTTGAATAAAGGACAAAACATCTTTTCAGCACTTTGATCTAAGCCTGGTTTGAGAATCTAATGAGACTAGCAGTGACCTGACATGCAGCCTCCAATGAGAAAACAGGAAGGAAAGCAAAAGGGAAGTGGTGGTGATGGAATGATGATTCATTCTGTTTTTGTGTCTAATTCCCTCTTATCATAAAGAAAAAAAGCAGTGGCTGGAAAAAAAAGATGTGGTTTCACAAAGCATCGTCATCATTTCCTCACTAAAATGACAACACCACAACATATGATTTTGGAAATTGATTTGGGTCCCAGGTGATAACGCCCTTGACGCAGGATGCAACAGTTACTTTCACCAAAACATTACCCTCTCTGAGGTAGTAGGAATTCTGACATCATGTTGTGAAATACAGTAATTGAGAAAATAATAAATTGATTTTAAAAATTCTCTAAATATATGTATTGAGCATTATGTGGCCAGTAAGAAGCACTTTCCCAGTAAGAGGTGGGAAAGACCTACCCTCTGAGGATCCAAGATTGGTTAATGAGGTGATGGACCTCCTGACAACACAGGAAGGCAGAGAAAAACCCACTTTATCTCCAAACATCTTATCCAAAGGTTTTTTTTTTTAACCTGTGCTTGCCCCTTGAACTGCCTCCTCCCTCTGCCCCTCTCTCTCGAGTGCTCCTGATGGCATGGTGGTTTGAATAGGATGTAAAAGGCAGTCCCAAACCTTTGTCTATTAAACCAGGCCTGCTGTTGCCTAGAGGGACCCCCTAGTCTTCATCCTCTTCAGCCTTTGTGGATGAGCCATTTTCCAAAGAGGGAAAAGGAGCACATTGGCTCCCAGACCCTGATTTTGGGAATAGCTCTGATCACTCAGCACTGTGCCTTCTCAGAAGTTAGTCTCCTTTCCCCCTTACTAGAAAACACAAACGTTGGATGTTTGCTTATCTGTCTGTGACTCAACTGCAATATCCTGATTAGTTTTGGTGATCCTATTTCCTTGTCAGAGATTGATCTGGGGATGCGTGCATAATCTACTTCTAGTTAATGTGAAGTCAACTGCAGAACTTCTGGGAAGGATCTCTTCGTTCTCAGAAGGAGACCCAGGGATTAAACAGGCTCTCTTGTTTGGATGCTGTGGTATCTGGAGTGAGGCAAAGAATGGCAGAGACTAACTTGTGACGTGAAGGGAAGATTGAACCCAACGTACTGAGTGTGGCAGAATAGAGAAAAATGGGAAAAGAGGTGCCCTGATGAATTTGATAAGCCACGGAATTAATGTATCCTGCAGACACCCGTCTCTGGATGTCTATTTCGCATGAGCTAATAAGTATTCTTTACTCTTTTTGACCTTTTACCAACACTATTCCATCTCTGGAAAATAACTTACATCTAGTGAAGATGTGTCTGTGCTTCACATCTACTCCAAATCACTGCAACATGCCACCAATTAAACTAACTTCCTTCATCTCTGCATTGCTCTTAGTTTGAATCAGTCTTTTTACAGTTACTCTTCTCTGCTTTATTCTTATTTTATCAGTCTACTCAAATAAATGTAAAACTTCTTTAAGGTAGAAATGAAATTACCTTTGTTAAATGAATCGTGGAATCATGTAGTTTTCATGTCAGCATTTCTCCTCTGGCCTTGGTCCATTGCCTCTTAGGTAGCAGATGCTCTGTACAATTTGCCAAATTGGTCATGAGTTAAATGGAAGGACTGAAGGACGTCCCTGGTGGTCCAGTGGTTAAAACTCTGTACTTCTAATGCAGGGGGACATGGGTTCAGTCCCTGGTTGGGAAACTAAGATCCCACATGCCGTGTAGCGCAGCCAAGAGAAACAGAAAAGGTTGGATGATACGATACTTCAGATCCTCCCTAACTCTAGGGGACTAGAGTGCTGAAGACCAAAGTGATGGGTACTGTGGTTTTTAAGAGATATATGGACACTTGGACATTGAAAAGGAAAAACAGGGGGACTATAAATGTGGGTGGTAATGAAATGTGAATATTTAATTACTTTTTTAAGATTAGCATTATTAAAACTATTTTTGGATATCTTTACTCATGCTGTTTTCTTTCTGGTGATTATCCTGGATAGCTCTTTGCAAATGCAGAAAGTCCCCTTGTTTGGGAAGAAAGTGCTGAAAATAGACTCTCCTAATACATGGCCAATCATAAATCTTCATAGGCTGCCAGTGTTTGGGGTTTTATTGTGGCGTTATCTGCCGTTGTTTTAAACTGTACACACTCCTGACGTGTTGGGCTTACAGTGGGATTTGCTTTGCCTGAGGGAAACACTCCAGTGGGCTATTTTTGAACTTAATTTGACATTTAAACTTGGAAATACTGTCTTTCCAAGATACTTATCCCTGGAGAAGCTTGCAACAGACGTGAAAGTACATCAAGTCAAACTTAATCATTTGCTTACATGCTCTTTCATAGAGGATTTCTCTACTGTGGGCTTCTCTTTGTGTAGATTAAGTGATGGGAACAGAATAAATATAAAATGAGGGGAAGTATACACGGTTCAAGGACTCAAACATCCCTTAAGTACTTACCTCACATTCTTATCTCTAAGGTGTATGAACTAGGGAAGGACACACAGACAAAACTCCCAGAGACCGTTTTGTTTTAGCGCAATGATGCATCAAATGTCTGCTTGTTTTTCCATTCTGACCTCGATTAGTTCTGTTGGCTCACGTGAGAGATGGCAGCTAGGTACACATTAGCTACTTGGAAGGTTCCACTGAAGAGATAACATAGAAGCGGGATGAGGAGGAGACAGTCAGAGGGGGGAAAAGAAGGCTGCCGCCGGAAGGTGCCAAGGCAGGAGTGGGGAGGCTTCACCTGTTCCTTGATGGGCAGAGAAGTGGGAGACCTGGCCCAGGTGCAGTGCTGGGGCCGCTGAAGCAGAGGTCCTGTCAAGTGCTTTTCCAGAAGCAGATGTGGCCCCCCAAATCCACAGAGGGTCTTGCAGCTGAGGCCACGCCGGTGGCCGACAGCAGGCAATGGAGGCAGAAATACACGCTCTTTGTGTAGGGTCGAATTACGTTTTTGACTGACGGCTGTTTCTTCACAGTGAAAAGTAGCCACTAAACCACCCTGTTTTAACTCTTTTTCTTAAGCACTGTGGTTCAATCCCTCTGCAGCTCTACTCATGTATTTCTTTCTATCTGGAAACGTCCCTCTTTTTCCTCCTGTCTCCTGCCCTTTCCTCCAAATTCAGGAGCACCTATCCAGTCCTTAAAAGCTTACTTTCCCTGAAGCCTTTCCTGGTCCCACTTCTCCTTTGCTTAGGGAGAATTTACTGTTCTGTTTCTGAGCTGCTCCTCACTGTACATGGCAAACATGCACAGTTCTTATAATACTTTAGTGCGTTCATTTCATGTATCTTTCTCCTGCTACTGTTTCTGCCCTCTTGGGAGCAGGGACTGATTCCTGATCATCTTTGTATCCCTAGAATTTGGGACAGAGCCTCTCACTTTGTAGGGAACAGTGTATGTTAGCATAATGCATGAGTGGATGAAGCGTGGTGGGTAGGGGAGGGCCTCGGGGAATCAGTTGGTAAGTGTTAAAGGATTTGAAAGCTTTACTTAGTGTGCATTGGTGGTCATGGCCCTACAACTAATACTTTAAAAACCATCACTCCCCTTGGGGCGTGGAGCCCTGCAATGACGAGCATCCCTTCCCTGCTCCGTTGAGGAATCCTGCTATTAGTGTACTAGCTGGGGTTATCTGCCCTTCCCCTAACTAAATCCCATGTGATCTCATAGAAGAAATGAATAATATCTCATTCTCTGAAAATGTTGAAAATTTGCATCTAAATAAATTTATTCACTACCTTTCACCAAATATTTACCGGGTATCTGTACTGTTCTGGGAACTATGCTAATCTGCATGAGGGGTAAAAGATTCTGTTATTTGCAACGTCTGCACAAGTCACTGTCTTGCCTTTGAAGTTTGCCGAAGAAAAAATTGCAGAAAGTAATTCGCTAGTGCAGTACACATTTCAGTTTTTTCCTTTCTAGCGATTGGTCGTGAGTAGAGTTCAATAGGAAATCGCTGTTTGCTTGGGAAGGTATTTGGGTTAGCAGAAGAGAATATGGATTTTGGAGGCAAGCAGATCAGCCTTTGCACCCTTTCCCTTCACTTACAGCTTATGGTAATTCACTCAATATGTATAAATATCAATTTCTTTATCAAAAAATGATAATTCCCATTAGTTGTGGTTGTATTAAGAATTAAGTGAGATAAAGCACATATGAATATATTTAGGGAATAAGAAAGCTATGATGAACCTAGACAGCATATTAAAAAGCAGAAACATTACTTTGCTGACAAAGGTCCATCTACTCAAAGCTGTGGTTTTTCCAGTAGTCATGTATGGATATGAGAGTTGGACCATAAAGAAAGCTGAACGCCAAAGAATTCATGCTTTTGAACTGTGTTGTTGGAGAAGACTCTTGAGAGTCCCTTGGACTACAAGGAGATCAAACCAGTCAATCCTAAAGGAAATCAGTCCTGAATATTTGTTGGAAGGACTGTTGCTGCTGCTGCTGCTGCCAAGTCACTTAGTCTGACTCGTCTGGACTCTTAGCGACTCTGGTCCAACTTGTAGTGTCTGACTCATAGTGTCCAACTCGTAGCGACCCCATGGACTGCAGCCTACCAAGCTCCTCCGTCCATGGGATTTTCCAGGCAAGAGTACTGGAGTGGGTTGCCATTGCCTTCTCCATGGAAGGACTGGTGCTGAAGCTAAAACTCCAATACTTTGGCCACCTGATGTGAAGAACTGACTCATTGGAAAAGACCCTGATGCTGGGCAAGATTGAAAGCAGGAGGAGAAGGGGACGACAGAGGATGAGATGGTTGGATGGCATCACTGACTCAATGGACATGGGTTTGAGCAAGCTCCCAGGAGTTGGTGATGGACAGGGAGGCCTGGTGTGCTGCAGTTCATGGGGTCGCAAAGAGTCAGACACGACTGAGCGACTGATCTGAATTGAGGGAATGAGAGCATTCAGAAAATGGTAGGTATTCATATTATTATTCTTTCACATAGTCTAGAGTGCTAAGAGTAAGTCCCTTTATCAGCCTCGTGAGATCTTTGTCAGTGAGAAGCACTTGTGCGTCTAGAGCAGACTCTATGCATTAACCTCTTCTGGAGATGTAGGGATTGCTTGTAATGTATTGTGACAAAAGTAACTTGGTGGATAAGGAACCCCAAGGCTGCCATCCTTCATACAATATGAGTATTTCTTCCTTGGAGTCATGGGTTAACTTCAGACCCAGAATCTTCCTGTGTGACTTTCTGAGTACTGGGTAGGTAGGTGTATGTGTTGGCTTAAAGGGAAGCACAAACCATAGAATTTTCACTATGGAGTCAAAAAAGCCCAAGTTTAAACCCCATCTTTGCCGCTTATTAGCTAACTGATCTCGAGAAAGTGAAGCATCGCAAGAAAGTGTGGTAGAGACTATAAATCCCCTGCCCCTGCCTCCCCAGTGATATTCACGTCCTAATCCCTGGAATGTATATGACAGATGTGATTAAGTTAGGGACCCTGAGATAGACAGTATTCTGAAATATCCATCTGGGCTCAGTGTCATCCCCAGGTCCTTGTAAGGGGGCAATGGGGGGATAAGTCAGAAAAAGGAGATATGTCAATAGAACCAGACTGGGGAATGATGCGCTTTGCAAATGGAGGAAGGGCCACGAGCCAAAGGAGGCAGGCAGCTCTGGAAGTAAAGACCAGGCAATGGGTTCTCCCTCCAGAAGGAACACAACCCTGCTGGCGGCGTTGCTGTGCTACAGCGGCTCACGCTCCACCCCTGGATCCACTCCGTTTCTTCACAGAACTTTTCACACAGGGGTGTCCTGGAACCCAAGTGAAGAAGCACGTTGAGTAGTAGACTGGCATGAAAAAAGAAGGAAATGTTGCCATTTGCAGCCACATGGATGGACATGGAAGACATTATACTGAGAAAATCAGAAAAAGACAAATACTGTATGATGTCAATTATATGTGGAATCTAAAAAATACAACAAACTGGTGAATAAAACATAAAAGAAGCTGACTCACAGATAGAGAAGAAACTAGTGGTTACCACTGGGGAGAGGGAAGCAGGGGAAATATAGGGGCTGAGGATAAAAAAGGGTAATTATGAGATTATATGAAATCATGTGTGTGAATATTTTGAAGATTGTAAAGCACTGTAGAATTTAAAGAATCTTTTGTTCAATTAAAAAAAGATGAGGCTAGAATCACCTCTGTCAAAAAGTCTCCGTCTAAGTCTGGTTTTACTGTTCAGAGATAACACCCAGAGCCAAAGGTTAGAGCTTATAGAAACCTTCCAAAAGGATAGTTGTATTGATGCTTAATATTCATATTGATGAATTAATGCAGAGCTCTCTTAATTGTTCAGAAGCAATAGTTTAAAGCAGACCAATCAGACATCTCCCAGTTAGTTTTTTTCATCTGTTATCTTTCCTGTTTTATATTCTTGCTGGTTCCGTATAATCATAGATTCAATAGATAGTGAAGAACAGGCAAAGGCAGACAACAAGCACTCAATGAACTTTTTTCTGTGCTGGCATAAAGACTAGCTCTGGAAAAAAACAGCAAGAATGTAACAGAAGATAATACTCAGCTATCACTAAGGAAAATGCTGTTTACTAAAGAATCCTGCCTCTTTGCATCATTTCCATTATTAGAAATGCCAATAAAATTCCACATAACAGCACATGAACAGTTGCATGGTGGGGAGATAGGAAACTTCATTATGCATTATGTATTTATTAACTAAAGGCTTGTGCAAATGATTTCCAACCTTTTTGTTTTTGTTTTTGTTTTCCATATGTTACTTTCCACTCTTTCTCCTGAATATTGTAACGGGATAGTTTTACTATTTGGATTAAATATAATTTTGTTCTGAAAATTCTGATGCCCATTAAGTTGAAAATCTGCACATGGGAATAACTGGGCTCAAAGGAAAACCAAGTGCACCATGGAACTGGTGATGCATTTCAACCCGAGAACATTCCTTAGGATTTTGGTGTCATTTAAAATCACTTTCAGAAAACTAAAATCATGGCATCTGGTCCCATTACTTCATGGCAAATAAATGGGGAAACAGTGGAAACAGTGGCTGACTTTATTTTTCTGGGCTCCAAAATCACTGCAGATGGGGATTGCAGCCATAAAATTAAAAGACGCTTACTCCTTGGAAAGAAAGTTATGACCAACCTAGACAGCATATTAAAAAGCAGAGACATTACTTTGCCAACAAAGGTCCGTCTAGTCAAGGCTATGGTTTTTCCAGTGGTCATGTATGGATGTGAGAGTTGGACTGTGAAGAAAGCTGAGCGCTGAAAAATCGATGCTTTTGAACTGTGACGTTGGAGAAGACTCTTGAGAGTCCCTTGGACTGCAAGGAGATCCAACCAGTCCATCCTAAAGGAGATCAGTCCTGAGTGTTCATTGGAAGGACTGATGTTGAAGCTGAAACTCCAATACTTCAGCCACCTGATGTGAAGAGCTGACTCATTTGAAAAGACCCTGATGCGGGGAAGGATTGAGGGCAGGAGGAGAAGGGACGACAGAGGATGAGATGGTTAGATGTCATCACAGACTTGATGGACATGAGTTTGGGTGGATTCCGGGAGTTGGTGATGGACAGGGAGGCTTGGTGTGCTGCGGTTCACGGGGTTGCAAAGAGTCGGATACGACTGAGTGACTGAACTGAACTGAAAATCACTTTGAAGCCTCATCTGTTCATTAAGGGTTTCAGGGCACTTTTCTCACCCTGTCACACCCTGTGATGGAAGGAAGCCTTCGTCCTCTCAAAATCTGTAGATTCTCTTGCTGCTCTGTCTGCTGCCTCTCTTTCCCTCGGTCTCTGCCTCCATCCCTCCACTCTCCTTTCTCAGGGCTTCTGGAGGGATGTTTCTCCTGGAGCTTGCACAGACCTGTCCTCAGGGAGTCACGTCAACTCGAGTAGTTGTGCTTTCCTGTGGAAACCTTCTGGAACCTGAGTGGAGGCCCAGAAAATCTGCTAATGTCTGGCCAGTCTCATGGCACAGGACCTGCATCCCTGGGGAAGCTATCTCAACCCCGTCCTCTGTGGCTTCAAATCACACTGGAGAGCAACACACATCTGCAGTCACGTGGAGCCCAGCAGTCAAGCCACTAAGAGCCGCTGCCATATGCTGTTTAAACAGCTCTTCTTCTTCCAAGTAGAGCCCATTCCCTGGAGCCCCTGCTTGGCATGGCGCTCAGCCCACCTTGGACACCAGATGACGTTCAGAGGTCACACACGTCGATGCGCCAACTCTCTCCCTGAGCTTTACCCTCTTCGTCTTCCTGCTTCCTTCCTCACTCAGCTCAGTTCATCCTTCATTATCAGTCTTTGTCTACACCCCTCACTCTGTGGCCTCTTTCCCCCTCTATATTAGTTTTGTTTTCTTTTTAAAAAAAATAATTGGAGTATAGTTGATTTGCAGTGGTGTGTTGGTTTCTGCTGTTCATCAAAGTAAATCAGTTATACGTAACATATATTGTTATCTATGCGGCGATGACAAATTCTCACAGACTTGAGGACTCAGAACAACACCTATTTGGTATCACATATTTTCCAAGTGTCAGGAGTCCAGTCAACCCCCCACTCAGCCAAGACCCCCCCCCACTTTCCTGGGGTCTCAAAACCCTGCAGCCAGCCAGGAATCGGCAGGGGCTGCCTTCTGAATCCTCCAAACTCAAGCAGGGTTCACCTCTGGCTGCTGCAGGACTCATGCAGTTTGAGCCCCATCTTAGAAGGCTTGCTGGTGAGCTCAGCCCACCCAGGATAATCTCCTTTGATGACCTCTAAGTATCTGATTCCGATAATCTTGCCTGGAGAATCCCATGGACAGAGGAGCCTGGTGGGCTACAGTTCATGGGTTCACAAACAGTCAAACATGACTGAATGACTAACACACAGGTATCTGATTAGGGACCTGCAAAATCTTTTCATCTTTGCTACAAAACATAATGTAACTATCGCATCCACAGTCCCTGCTCACACCAGGGGCTCAGAATCCCAGAGGATGTCTTTTATTCTGTCCACCACGCTGTCGGGCGCATCCACCAAAGCACCAGGCTCCAGACAGGGTTAACATTTCACCTGAACGTGTATATTCATCTGCGTGAGAAACACACATCCTGACTAATCTCACTTTATGTTCTGTTTTGTTGGAAATACCGTTGATTTACAATGATGTGTTAATTTCTGCTGTACAGTGAAGTGATTCAGGTATACATATCAGTTCAGTTCAGTCTAGTCACTCAGTCGTGTCCAGCTCTGCCACCCCATGGACTGCAGCACACCAGGCCTCCCTGTCCATCACCAATTCCCCAAGCTTGCTCAAACTCATGTCCATCAAGTCAGTGATGCCATCCAACCATCTCATCCTCTGTTGTCCTCTTCTCCTCCTGCCTTCAATTTTTCCCAACATCGGGGTCTTTTCCAATGAGTCAGTTCTTTGAATCAGGTAGCCAAAGTATTGGAGCTTCAGCATCAGTCCTTCCAATAAATATTCAGGACTGATTTCCTTCAGGATTGACTTTTTTGATCTCCTTCTAGTCCAAGGGACTCTGAAGAGTCTTCTCCAACATCACAGTTTAAAATCATCAATTCTTCAACACTCAGCTTTCTTTATGGTCATCTCTCACATCCATACATGATTACTGGAAAAACCATAGCTTTCACTAGAGGGACATTTTCTTTTTTTAAAAAAAATATGGGAGTATAGATTTGCAATGGTTTCTGCTGTATATATATGCATTTAATATTCTTTTCCATTACAGTTTGCCACAAGATATTGAATATAGTTCCCTGTGCTATACAGTACGACCTTGTTGTTTATCCATTCTATTTGTAATAGTTGCATCTGCTAACCCCAAATCCCAGTCCACTACTTTATGTTCTGAACCACAAACTTAGCACTCGGTTTGCTTGGACCCTTGGGGTCTTCAGCTCTCCTGTCAGTTCGTTCTCTTCTTCCTCTGGATAAAGACTCCCCTATAAGACTCTCCTCTGCCTCCTGCCTGCTTTTTAAAGTGACCATTTGGGGGCTTCCCTGGTGGTGTAGTGGTGAAGAGTCTGCCTGCCAATGCAGGCGACATGAGTTTGATCCCTGGTCCGGGAAGATCCCACATGCCGTGGAGCAGCTCAGCCCGTGCACCACGACCACAGCGCCTGTGCCCTGGAGCCTGGACACACAGCTGCTGAGCCCACGTGTCAGCCCGAGAGCCTCTGCGCCGCGACACGAGACGCCGCCACAGTAAGAAGCCTGTGCCCTGCAGCTGGGGAGTAGCCCTCACTCTCTGCGCTGGAGAAGAAGCCTGCACAGGAATGAAGACCCAGCACAGTCAGACATAAATAAATAAAATTAGGAAAATAATTGAAAAATAAAACGACCATTTGGAAGCCTGTGCCAGATGACTCCCCTGTGTCTGCGTCCACACCCCCACCTTCCTGCCTGACTTTCCTGCTCATTGTGTTGGGTGAGCCATCTCCACGCTGACTGTGGGCCAAACTTCTCCAGTGTGTCCCGAACTCCCTCCCCTCAGCTGCCTGGGACGGAGCTCCTGTAATTTTCTCCTTCTTATTCTTCATCATTCAGTCTTACGGTAAGAACCGTTCCTCATTTCTCTTAGAAGCATCCCTCTCATGACCCCCGGGACAGCCTTGATCCTCTTCCTTAGGAGTTGGCTGGGGTGAATCTGTCTCATGGAGCTGTCTATACCTGCTCTCCTCCATTCTTCCTGGAATCCACTTCATTCAGGTATGGCCTCCACTGTTCGCTAGTCACAGCTCTTGCCAAAGTCATAAATGGCACCCCCCCCCCTTTTTTTTTTGCCAGACCCAGCAGTCATTTCTCAGTCTTCATCTCAATGGAGCACTTCACACCGCTGAGCACACCCACCTTCCTGAAGCTCTTTACATGGTTTCTGGGAAACCACCTGCTGTTGCTTTGCCTGTTTGATGATGCCGTGTGGTATCCAGTAGTCAAATGTGGGAAGCTGAGGTGCAGGAGAGTGTGTGTGCAGTGCTCGTATTTGTGTAAAAATTATGCATTTGCTCATACTGGCATGAAGCATATCTGTGAGAAAGCACAAGAACATCAGTTGCTTTGAGATGGGGAATCTCAGTGGCTGGGGACAAAGATTAGGTCCTTTTGCATCTTCTGACTTTTTGCCTTGTGAAGATATTACCTATTCAAAATAAATGAAGTGAGAAGCACACCAACCAGCATCATAGGAAGTGGCTGGGTGGGTGACGGTAGAAGTGGTGTCCAGCTTGTGGTTGCCGAGTGTCTGGGGCCCCTGGCCTCTGCTGGAGTCACTAGGTGGCTGTGACTCCCTGGTCCCTGCACAGTGGCATTGAGATTTCTGGGGTGGACACACTTCTGGCAACACTGCCAACTAGACGGTTAAATTTTTTAGTAAAAGTGTATCAGAGGGAAATGGTTCATACATTCCCTTTTTGCCTGTGGGAAACAGACACACAACTGGGCAGGACTGCTTGAAGCAAGAGGTGGTCATGAGCTTGACGTGCTCCTCAAATTGTTGTAATACCAGAGAAATGGGGAGAGGAGAAAAGAGGAATCTGCCTTAGAAGGGAAAAGAAGACAGAACAGCTTGATCAAGAGACAACTGAAAGGAACCTGGAGGGTATAGTAATTTTTAATTAAAATACTTTCACAAGGAGATGGAATTCATATTGCCAAAAGTTTCATTTCAGAGTTTTGTCAAGTCACAATATGATTATTTGCTGCCTGTAAACTGTGTCAATTTTTTTATTCTTTATCTCCAAGCTAAAACATTCTGTTTTACCTCATAAAAATGGACACATTTTGGCTCCTTAGTGTGGAGTATGTTCTTTTATGGAAGAGATGTTGGAGGTGTTAAGTTGAGTGTGCCTATTTGTGTTTCGGGGTGGATGGGGACATGGGTACAAGTCGAGATTCCTTTAAAAAATTATTAAGTGTCTAAATGAGTCATGGAAAGTTTTTCTTATTTGGTTCTATGGGAATCCCCACTTCCCCTTTTCCAACCTGAATCTACAACCAGAGTTTCCACACTACCCGTCTCTCTGTTTCATTTTTTCAACTTAAGGGATATGAGGATAAAACAGCTATTTTCTTATTTATTTAGAACCCTCTTTGCTGACCCTTAAGTGCTCAAGCTCTTTTAATTTGTGTTCATCCATTCATTCATTTATTGAGATACCCAGGTAATGAAGTGTTTGGGAAAATGTCAGGTTTTAATTACCCAGAATGCTAGAATGCCAGGTTCAAAGCCATAGAGTTGTTAAAGCACATTCAACTTTAGGCTGTGTTAGTATAGTCCTGGGGCCAATGAGGAGGACAATGCCAGACCCCTGTTGTACATCGAGTTGGTGATATGCAGGGTATGCTGTCCTCTCAGGAGGCTCTTTTGAGAAAGTTGGAGGAATTGGGAAGGGATAGAGGAGAGCATGATAGCTGCCTTCAGGTATTCTAGGGATGAGAATGAGAATAAGAGTTTTAGCCTTGTAAATGCTAAGTGGTAAGTGTTGTAGGTACTGGATTCAGTCCGAGGGTAGCACGAAGTTCCAGGAAGATGATTTCTTTCCACATGTCTGCATCTCACAGAAATGGAATTGGAGGCCTGGGAGAGGGGCACACACTGTGAAGGTTCCAGCACAGGCTGGGCAGGTTTAATTTCCAGTCGGATGCTTGGAGAAGATGACATTTCACGTCTCTTCCTTTGCTATTTATGTTCTAGGATAGTGGCTCTTGACCTTTTCTGAGTCTGGTATTCTTCTGTGATTTTAATAAAAGCTATCACTTTTCTCCCCAGAAACAAAAGCACATATGATATTATTTACCCCTGTACTAGATAGAAAAGAAATAGATTTAAAGAGAACAGCTCTGGGGGAAGAACCCCTAGGTCCTTAAAGATCAAATACTAAAAACTACTGCTCTGGATGATTTCTTATTTCTAGAGGGTTTGAATAATGAAAGCTTTTATCAGAAACTAGAGATGCTTTTGAATCATGCTTCAAGAAACAGTGTTTTCCTTCAAATTCATTTGAACAAAGCACATAGATAATTGAAATGAATTTGTTTTATGGGCTTTGTAACAATAGGTTGGGAACAATAACAGATTAAATACTTGTTAACTGGGAAGCCTTTTGAGAAGTAGAATTCTAAATTTAGTTGAATATAAGTCCTAACTATAGATTTGTTTATAATGGATAACTTCTGTTTTCTTATATGTTTCTTATGAGGTTCTTATAATAACTTCACCTTACAGATGACCAAACTGAGCTTCACTGGGTGGCCTGAGATCAAAACGAGAGGGAGCCCATATCTGATGAAGAGTCACTCATAAATGGATTCAATTCCTGGTTCCGATTCTGATGTATGACCTTGAAGAAATCAACACCTCTCTACTTCAATTTCCTCTTTGTGGAGCCAGGATAATGGTAGCACTAGCCTTCCAGAGGTGTTGTCAACCTTTAAATGAGACACATGGCCTTCATACCTATCAGCGAGGTGTGTGTGAGAAACATGTTCTGAGATGATCTGTGTACACTGCTCAGCACAAAGGCTGCTCAGAGCAAGCCAGTGATTGTGAAAAAGGTAGTTGTGATAGCATCACAACAGACGCTAATTCTTCAGGCCTTCTATGCTATAATGCTTTCCAAGACTTAACTGTTTCAGTAAAAGTAGTAAATTAGTTTTGTTTATTTATTTTAGTAAATTAGTTTTAATAAAAAATTTAATTTTGTGTATTGCCCAGAAAGAAGGAAGAATGCAATGATAAGAATGGAAAACCTACATTGGTTATTAAAATGGTTGTTTATTACCAGTATCATTGAACTATCTGCTTTGCTTATCTAATTCTGTGTAACAAAATACCCCCCAAAAGTTAGTATCGTGAAACAAACCCTATATTAGGCCCATCATTTCTGTGGGTCAAGGCTTTAGGCCGGCCCCTGGGAGAAGACTCATCTCTGCTCCACTCACCTTTAGCTATTGTGTCTCAAAGGCTGAGGGCTGGAATCACCACTCCTGTCTGGGGGGTGATGCTGGTAATACCCACCACAGCTGGGGCCTTTGTGGTGAGCCTTCTGGCGTCACTATATCTCTGCGTGGCCTCTGTCTGTGGGCTTTCCAGGATGGTGGCTTCAGGCAGCCAGACCTCCCACATATTGGCAAGGACTTCATAAGACAAATGTCCTGAGAGAGAGACAAACAGCCAGCGGAGGCTGGACCCCCTTTGCTCGCCCAGCTGAGAAGACACACAATGCCACTCCTGCTGCATCCTAGCTGGGAGAAGCGAGTTGCTAGGGCTGCCTGTGGCCAAGGAGAGAATTACGCACCATCTTTTCATGGGGGGTTTAAAACCATCACCTTCTCAAGGCTCCTAATAACTTCTTTATTTATTAACAGTAAGGGTGGGGCAGGATCCTTGGTGGCCCAGTGGTTAGGAGTCTGCACTGCAAGAGGCATGAGTTTGATCCCTAGTTGGGGAGCTAAGATTGAACATGCCATGCAGTGCAGCAAAAAAGAAAAACACACACACAAAAATAGTATGGGCAAGTTAGTCATAAATATGTTGGGAGTGGGTGGGGAGCAGCTGTGTATAGAGAAAAGACTTTACCTCTGGCCTCAGGAGATTACAGTTCAGGTGGGAAAGCTAATACTTTCCTAAGAAAAGATAACCAGGAGTACCTTTGGGGTAGAAAGTTCCAGATGATAAACTGTGCTTGAGGTGAGGAGGCCTGTGTTCCAGCTCCAGTCCTGCCACCGGCGTGCAGTGTGACAGAGTCTGGGCCACGCAGGGCCCCTGATTTCCATTTCTCTGTCGGGGCAGATGGTGGTGGGGCACCCTGAGTGGAGAGGGAGAGCCCTCTGCTCCCGCTGACGTGCTCCTGTAAGCCAGCAATCTGAGAAGGAGGTTTCACTCCAGTGTACCAGTTTCTTAGACCGGTCAGTATGTCTGTAAGTGCCCTGGGGAACCCAGAAGCAAATCAATTCATATGCGCTTCATGAATGGATACATCTGTATTATATACCTGTATATATCTAACTACCTTATATATATACAAGTTTATAATATACAGGTGTATGTGTGTATATATATATATATATATATATATATGTATATATTTTATGACAGCATGGGGATAGGAAATTTTTATGTCTTTGCAATTGATACATGTGATGTAAAACAAATACAAAAGGAAATATGAAGATTGTGTATATAGAATATACAGTTACAACTCTAAGAGATATAGATATGAAATTTATATATAAATATAACCATTAAATGTCAAATAATTGTCTGCAGGGACTGACCCCTGTGGGCAATGGGCATGTACTGCCCTCCAGGCTGCAGACTCAGTTACAGTTGCCCCTTTTGTCTTCCAATTTGAGCAAGTTACTTATCCTCACTCACTCTAAATAGACACGTCCAATCAGGTAACAACTTTGAATGACTCTACAGGGTCCCTTCAAAGTCATAAAAAAGCATTGGTTTGCTGACTTTTTTTTGATTGTTGTTCCTGCTGTTGTTCATACCCATCTGTGACCAAATACATGTGTTAAAACACACATTTATTGAGTGTCTTAAAAATGCCCTGGTGGCTCAGACGGTAAAGTGTCTGTCTACAAGGCGGAAGACCCAGGTTCGATCTCTGGGTCAGGAAGATCCCCTGGAGAAGGAGATGGCAGCCCACTCCAGTACTATTGCCTGGAAAATCCCATGGACAGAGGAGCCTGGTAGGCTATAGTCCATGGGGTCACAAAGAGTCGGACATGACTGAGCGACTCCACTATTGAGTGTCTATAGTATAAACGCTTGAATATATGAAGAAATGTCCTTTAAATAAAATTTTCTGTTGAATCCTCTGGGAAGCAAAAAGAGAAAGCTCCTCTTATAAACACAACTCTGTACTATACGCAGACTTCTTTTTATTACTACAGCATTCATTGTACATATATCTACAGAATCATAGTGCCTTGTCTCCTGGGTCTCTGGACATTATTAAAATGTTTCGTTGGTTACAGTTCTGATTTTATCTGTGTCCTGGTCTTCTCCATTCTTGCCCTTTTAAGGTCCTCCTCTGGCCAGTTGTAGTACCTCTGGGCCCCAGCCCAAAGTCTCTGTGATGGGTAAACACTATATTCCCATTAAGACGGATGAGTCTTTGTCAGCAGCGCTGCTGGAGAAACCATCTGTTAGGTCCAGGCCATCTGTGCTTCAGGAAAGTCCTGGAAGGCTGTTGAATTGCAGAGCCACCCAGCCCTTCCATCCTGGTAGAGAGCAGTCTGCCTGCTTAGATATGTGAGGAGGTCTTTATGCATTCCCTTGTTGAGTCCTCCAAAACCTTGTGAGGTGAGGAACTAGAGACACCAAAGTGCTGAGCAAGCTGTCAGAGGTGAAGACTGTAGCAAGGGGCGAGGCCAGAGCTGGTCAACACATCTGGGCAGGGGGTGCAGGCTGGCACGGGCATGGTTCAGGACCCTGGAGTGGGGGGGGGGTGCGGAGAAAGAGGCTGGGGGGCAGCAAGCATCTCAGAGAGTTTTAAAGAAAAAGTAGCCGAGCTTGGCAGCAAGGAGGCAAAGGAGAGGAGGGGAAGGAAGAACTAAATTACTACAGGTTGAGACCTGCTGTGGGGAAGCGAACATGTTACTGATTGAACTGAGGAGTCTCACGTCCTCGAGGTGTAAACAGGATTGTTTTCCCCCCAAAACTACTACCAGTGATGCCCTGTTCAACCAGTGTTTCTGCTGGATGATGTTCCTTTAAAAACACCTCAGGTGAGTTGATGCCTTTTCTGTGGGTTTTGGTGTTAGCAAGTCTGGTTTCAGTGACTCTCTGGGACAGCTTCCCAGGGGTGCAGCTATGGGGGACCCCGCTCTCAGAAGGGGCCTTGCAGTTGAATGCTCTGCTGATGCCATCTTGACATTCTTGGTGATGCCGTCCTTGGATTTGAGCTTGTAAGTCCGGTGGGACAAGGCACCCAGGCTCTCGGAGCTTCAGCCCCATGTGGGAGGCCTTCTGCCACCTCCCACCTCCTCTACCCCAAACACCTGCAGAAATACCCCCCTTCCTGCCACTGCCCAGTAATGGCTCCTGCCTGTCCCGCGGGGGCGCCTGGAGGAGCCACACAACCCAGGGCCTCCACGTGGGGCACAGGTGCCAGGTCCCAGGATGGACAACACGCTGGGTGAGCCTCTCACCCACTCCCGCCCAGATGCTGGCACGGAGGCTACGATACCCCTGGGGATCCAACAGCCCTGGGCAGGGGAGGCTGGGAGCTGTTAGGCCCAAGTCTGCACGTTTAGGCCCATCCTTTGTTGGCCGAGTGGGATCCCGGTGCTGGAGGAAGAATGACGTTAAGTGGGAGTAAAAAGCTCCACCACAGGTTGAGAGGCTATGGGTGAAAGGACAGAGCTTTACATTTTAGTACCTTTCAGGGTGATTTTTCTTTTTAAACAAGTGGTCTCACATTTTTCTTTTGCATTGAACCCTGAAAATAGTATAGCGAATTTGGGTTACTATGTCTGTAAAAATTTTTTTATTGGAGTCCAGTTGATTTGCAATGTTGTGTTAGTTTCAGGTGTAGAGCAAAGTGAATCAATTATTCATATATCCCCTCTTTTTCTGATTCTTTCCCCATGTAGGTTATTACAGAATATTGAGTAGAGTGCCCTGTGCTGTACAGTAAGGTTATTACCTTTTAACCATTTTATCCTTTTACAAAGTCTGATTCCATGTTCACTGAGTATGCCCGCTCGCCTCTCCCCTGCCCTCCGCCCTGCTAGCTCCTCCAGGGTGGTGTGGAGAAGGGACAGGATGGCTCTGGGGACTCGGGGAACGTGACAGCCCCATGTCCGGGAAAGGAGGGTGCCGCCTGCTTTCTGTTGTTCATGTGATTGCTGGAGAACTCGTCTACTACAGACTTGGGGTGGGGAGATGGGGCTCCCCCAATCCTGCTGATAAGGGGCTTGCTCCCAAGGAGTTTCCCAGGTAATGGTGGTCTCTCCTGGGTCCTGGCCACCACTGATGGTGACCTCTCTTTGGCAGTTTCATGCAGGTTCATGTGAGGCAGCGGGACCCTGGGACCCACCCTGACCCCAATCTGTCCTCCCTGCTCCTGGCTCTGGAGCCTCGGGGCTCAGGTAGTTACCGTCCCATGCATCGGGGAGTTCTTGGCCCTTCTCTGCCATGCTGGTTCTCCCCAGAGCTCTGTTGGCACCGGGACTAGTTGGCCATTCCGGTGACTCAGAGTTCATCCAACTAGAGAACAAAGTACCTCTGTCACCATCTCTCAGTTACACAAAAACTTCCAGACACATCTCTCTTCTGAACTTAAACCTTGGTTTTTGAGGCACAAAACAATCTAAAAAGGCTGTAACTAGCTGGTTGTTAAGAGATGACTGATCGTTACAAACACTGCATTTCTCCCCTAATCTCCAAATAGCCCAGATCATCCTCTCTTGCCCGTGGGGGCAGAACAAGCAGGGGGCTACTTGAAAGAACTGAGCCCTCTTTGGACTTAAATTTAACGTCTTTGCTTCCAGCAGAACACTAACTCCCCTCCAATCCCTGCAATCATTTTGTAATTTCTAGGGCAGCAAAGGATCTTAATTAGCAGACTTCTCAATATTCTGTTATCCACATGAAAGCGTATCATGTTTGCAAGCTCAGCAATGAATATATGTGTCAACATCATTAATACGTATTTACTTAGTATCGGTAATGTGCATACCATTTAGGGAGAGTCTGCATAAGACATGGGGCTTCCCACGTGGCTCAGTGGTAATAATCTGCCTGCCAATGCCAAAGATGCAAGGTTCAGTCCCTGGGTGGGGAAGATCCCCTGGAGCAGGAAATGGCAACCTGCCCACTCCAGTATTCCTGCCTGAGAAATTCCATGGACAGCGCAGCCTGGCAGGCTGCAGTCCATGGTGTCGCGAAAGAGATATGACTGAGCACAGCACATGCCCTGTGGAGCCTGGAGACCATAGTACAGAGTAGGGCCTTGAAGGGCGCATGGGATTTAGAGAATCTGTAAGGAGGAGGAAGTGCTTTTCAGAGAGGGAGAATAAATAAAAGAGTGGAGTTCAGATTGTCCTTAGTATTTGAGGAATATTCCACAACACACAGAGTCTTAGTCCATTCAACACCAGGGCCTCCAAATGAGCAAGACAGAAGGACATTTTGTCTTCACCATCAGCGGGTTAACTAGTGGGCCAGCCACAGCCCTCCACAGGCACAGGGATGCTCAGACACACTGATGCAAAGACAAACACTAGTTCTCAGAAACAGTGAGATCCAGGTACAGTGCCGGCCAGCCTGGAAGATCCAGTGGAACCCCCACCATGGGAGAACTGTGTCCCTGTTGATCAGGAGTCCAGAAACTTGTTCAGGAAATGAAATAATTTC
This sequence comes from Cervus canadensis, assembly GCF_019320065.1. NCBI lineage: Eukaryota > Metazoa > Chordata > Mammalia > Artiodactyla > Cervidae > Cervus > Cervus canadensis. The sequence goes on along the minus strand of NC_057398.1, from coordinate 65,852,397 downwards.
TCTTGAAGCCAAGGTATCTGTCCTAGCAGAGGCTTCCTAGAAGCAGAGCTTGAGAAAGGGATGGGGTTGATCTGTGGAGGTCAGCTCTTTAGGAGACTGAGGGAAGGAGGTTTGAGGAGGAAGGGATGGAGCTGGAAAAGATGTGATGGAAGGGGAAGTCTTGCCCTGATCATCCAGGGGGTACAGTGGGGATGTTGGACTGGACTCTGCAAAGTGGTCCTTCCTCGATGTCAGGGCTTGTGTTTCTGTAGCCTCTGTCAGATGGAGGCTCCAGGCTCTGGTGAGAGGAGAGGAGAGAAGAGACTCAACTCCTAGGCTTGATTCTGGTCATTCAGGGGCTTGGAGAAGGGGAGCAGGTATGAGCTGTTGGCAGCCAGCACTCCCGGCTGCCAGCTTACAGATGTAGAAGCTCAGGCAAGCACCCCACAGTGTTTACCCCAGTATCAGGAGAGGGACTTCTTACTATCATGCAGTTTAATGTCACTCTTCACCCTACCTGCCTACCTGACTCAGATAGGGCCCCAGGCCCAGCTGCACAAGAGATCAGGGCCCATCACAAGGCTTCTCTAGGTAGCAAAACAAACAAGAGGCCACAGCCTTGACGTATTCTTTTCCCTGCTGTCAGCTGACAGCTCTCCTAGGCAGGGCAGCAGATCCCAGCACCATTCTATGTAAACCAAGCAAGACAATCAGAGTTCTTCGGTACAAAACAGCCCCATGGGCAGGAATTAAGAAAGGATGTGTGTAGGTTTCCTTTTTTCCAGTTACACAAGGAAGTAACTTTGACTTTGAAGTGCAATATCTATGATTTATGGCATTTTGAGACTTGATTCATATTGAATCATTTTTATTGTATCAGAGCACCATACTTCCTCGTTAAGTGGAAAAACAAACCAGAGACAAAGCTATTTTAGTCTCCCAGATTTTCTTACTATAATTGAACCATGAAGGCTTTAAGTGTAAAAAGAAATGGAATGATACAATTTAAAATTCTTATCAATTCTGATGAGGAAGTGGTGGTTTTTGCAGAGTGGGTGGGAGTGAAAAGGGGAAGGAGTATGATAGGAATGAATTTGTCCAGATAAAGAAAAAAAAAAATAATAGTCTGCTATTTAAACAATCTTTCAACAAAAGATTTCCCTCAAAATTGACTTGAAATTTCTAATGTAATTCATTTTTAGAATTTTATACACACAGTTACAAAGTGGGGATCATAAAGTGGAAATAGTTTATAACCTGTTTTTTTAAATTAATGATGAATATGTTAAGTTATACAAATATATATATTTCTAAAATGCATTCTCAAATGGATAGCCTTCCATTTTGTGAACGTGTCATAATATGTTTAATTATCTTCTATTGGACATTTAATTTATTTCTGGGGTGGTGACATTTTGATTTTAATTATGCATGGTGTCAAAACAGTATCATGAATAAACAGGCTGGATTCACATTTTTTGGTGACAAGATTTCCTTTGTCATTGACTAAAATTTGTAAAAGTACTTTTGCATTTTGGAACAATAAATTTACTAAGTGATTATATTCTTGATGAAATGTCTCCTGTGATGGAGACTAGTGCTATTTAGAAGCAGTTTTATTTTACAATTATCCCAACAAATATGTACTTCCACAAGCAGAATTTTCCATTTCAAGACTTCTGAGGTAAAGGAAATTGGTATAATCCTTATTTCTACAGTAAAATTAAAATCATGCCACAATAAAGTCCTTATACTAAGCAGCTAGTGACTCCTGAAAAACAATTTTTAACTTGGAAAAAAACAACAACAAATGACATTGAATCACTAGCTTTTTTGGTAAGTCATTCATTATTAAGAAAATTTGAGAACCACCACTCAGTTTGAAAGTCTAGACAAACCACGCTGTTGTTCAGCTCCTCAGATGTTCTAGGGCCGGAGATGTGTCCCAGCTCTGGTGTTTCAGTTGAGCTGTCTTGTAAGTTCTTGGCCATAAATTGAGTAGAGGGCCACTGTACAATCTCTACAGTCCCTTTTATTCTAAGAACAGGAAGATGCAGAAAGTCACACAGAGTTAGACCTGGAGCCATGGATATTGCATTCTTATGATTCTGAACTCTGCAGAACACCTACACACACACACACACACACACACACACACACAGTTAATTTAAAACAAAACATAAAGGACTCCCGGAGCCATGGATATTGCATTTTTACGATTCTGAACTCTGCAGAACACCTACACACCCACACACACACACACACACACACACACACACACACAGTTAATTTCAAACAAAACATAAAGGACTTTGATTCCAAAGTCAGCTACACCATTAACCAGCTGTCTTAGAGTTACCCTTTGTGTATGTGTCAGTTTTTGCATCTATCAACATAAAGAGGTTAAACTAGAGTGGATGGAGATCCACAGACTTTTAGTGCTAAAAGGGACTGTCAACATTTAAAACAGGCAAGCAGTTTAGCCAGTAACATCGAGGCTCTTTGGGAATAGAGGAATTGCAGTTTGGAACACACAAATTATGGCAAATCTTAGGCAAGTCCAGAGAACAAAAATGAAGAGCATTTTTTGTTTTTATTAACGCAATCACCCTTTTGGTTTGATTTTTCTCACATTTCATTTGTAGAAAGGCGGAAGGGGAAATGGTGTTAAGAGACAGAGTTTGGGTTGTGGTGGCCTCTCACTGGCTGAGTTGCAGTGATTTCTCATTGGGTAGGTCCTTCCTGGGTGAGGAGAAAATCTTTCTTCTCCCATCCAGGGTATGTAAAGGAATCTGGGAGAGGTACCTGCCTGAATACCCCAACTTTAAGACTTCCCAACTCCATTTTGAGTGGTTTCCCAGTCTTCATTTTCCTAGTGTTTTGTGGAATCGGTGCACTCCTTTTTCCAAATAGGAAACTTTATTCTAGACGCGGGTGGGGGTGGAAGGACGGAGAGGGAGGATCGCAGCTCAAGTTCTTATCCAGATCATGTACCCCCAAATCCAGGGTGCTTTCAATGATTATGAATCTCACAGCTATTTTGTTCTAAAATTTACGAATTTATGATTATCCAAATGAGAGTTTGTCCTGACAGTGAACACTGATGACTAGAATCCTTTAAATTTGTCATGTTTTGGGAGGTGTTGCTAAAAACTGGCAGCCCGCTAACCAGTTTTGAGTGCCCTTTAAGCAGGGGTTGTTTTGCTGTTCATCCAGGGAGAATAAATTTAAACCATCATCTAGCTTTCTTGAGTCCATATCTGCCTGTTCTCAGACTCAATCCTGTGGCTAAAAGCATGGCCAAAAATAGCAACACAGAAAAACAGATACAAACAAGTGGTAAGGGGGTAGGGGGAGGGTAAAGTGATCATGGAGCAGCCTGTGCTGTTTATTAGATTCAAATCTTAAAACAGGGGCAGGCGTAATCTCGGGGACTCAATCTTATTTTGAAATAAAGTGCTTTCTATTATTTCAAGCATCAGCTGACCTTGGGGCTCATATTGATGCACTCCTTTTTCCAAATAGGAAACTTCATTCTAGACGTGGGTGGGGGTGGGGGTGGAAGGACAGAGAGTAAGGACCGCAGTCCAAGTTTTTATCCAGATCATCTAATACCCAAGTGCAACCAGTTACTTTGTGGATGACAGTGTTCCCTCAGATTTGCCTGCAGCTGCCACCCTTGCGAGGATAACACTCACTCTCTGGGAGGTTAAGGCTTCAAGTGAGTCTTAACTTGCAGACAGCAGTACAGCCCCCCCTCCAAATCTGCCAGGTGGGGGGCGGAGAGGCTTCTCTGGCCCCAGTCATTTTCTCTGATGCAGATGTTGTTGGGAGGATTAGGTGTTATTAGCAGCTAGAGTCAGTGGGACAACATGGAAAGTAGGGGCGGGACGGGAGACATTTGTAGCAAGCAAAGAACCAGAAGTTGCTGGGTCATGCAGAAAAGCAGGTGGGGTTCGGCCCCAGACCAGGGGGTGGAGCTTTCTTTTCTTGCTCATTTCTTCATCACTGAGGAGGGCATTGCTAACTGTCCTTGAGCATGTTTTTTTTTCAAGGGGTGAGAAAGTAATCTTACCATACTAATTAAGCTCTAACCCACTCAAGGATGGGAAGAATTAGTAGAGGCCACTCTAGCTACCAAAAAGTTCCTAGAGAATATGGACCACCCCTCAGTATTCTGTAACATGGTGCTGTGGCAACATGCCAGATGGGAGGATCAGTCAACTTTTCTGTAAAGAGCTGGTTAGTAAGTGTGGTCAGCTTTGCACGCCACACAGCCTCATTGAAGCTATATAACTCTGTTGTAGGCTGACAGCAAATATAGACAACAAATAAATGAATGTGTCAGTGTTTCAACAGCATTTAATTTACAGAAAGAGGGGAAGGATGAATTTCCAATTGGAAAATTTCAATTTTCTAGCTATTTCCTCCTAGTTACTCAGCTAGAAATCTTGGGATTATCATTGATTTCTTTTTCTCCTTTATTTTCCACATTTAATCTTAATCAGTATTATTACTGATTCTCCCTTCCCAGTAGCTTTTCTGTCATCTCCAAAGTCTTTTTTGACCAGCTTATCTAAAGTGGGTTCAGTCCAACTGTTCTCCATCTCGGCGCACCGTTTCCTTCATAGCTTAGGCTACAGCATGAAGTTATCTCATTTATTTGCTTATTTGTTTATTATTTGTCTCCTGCACTAGAATGTTTTTGAGGACAGGTCCCTTCTGCCTGGCACAAGGCAGATGTTTAGTGAATACTTGTTAAAAAGAAAGGACTGAGAAAAGTCTCCTGGCCTGTAATTTCCCACATTATGGGTTTTATCTTTCATGTGAAATCTAGAGCCATGACAGGAAAAAGCATGTACGTGCGTGCTAAATTGCTTCAGTCATGTCTGATCCTTTGTGACCCTATGGACTGTAGCCCACCAGACTCCTCTGTCCAGGGGATTCTCCAGGAAAGAATACTGAAGTGGGTTGCCATGCACTCCTCCATAGGATCTTCCCGACCCAGGGATCGAACCCTAGTCTCTTGTGTCTTCTGCATTGGTGGCAGGTGGATTCTTTACAACCAGCGCCACCTAGGAAGCCCCCATTTAACCTTAATTAACTCCTTATTCCAAATACAGTTGCATTGGCAGATTAGGGCTTCAGTATACTAATTTGTGGGGACACGATTCAGGTCGTAGTGAAAGGTTGTTGCTGAACGATAAGACGCGGGATTCTTGGCCTCCGGAGGAGACGAATTCAATCCGGGGCCAGAGACGAGGCTGGATCGCTCAGAGCTTTTGTGTAATAAAGTTTTATTAAAGTATAAAGGAGATAGGGAAAGCTTCTGACATAGGCATCAGAAGGGGGCAAAAGAGTACCCCCCTCCTAGTCTTTAGCTGTATGTTATATAGTCACTCACAGTCTGTTAATGAAATGAAAGGAATGTCATAAAATTTAGAATGGCATCAGATAATTCATCCCAGGCCATAAAACGATTGACTTGAATCTTTTAGAAGGGCAGAATACCAACAAATACTTCCGTTTACATAGATTAGGAGAACAATACCTGAGGAAGTAAGTTAGGCCGTTTAGCAGAACCAACTTGAAGATTGAGTCTGGGGTTCATTAACATAGCTTAAGACCATATTTCCATACGAAAAAGGCATGTATTGGTTAACTCAAAGTTTGAGAGTGGTTAGCTTTAGGTGAGACCAGGTGTCATGGCAACACAGAATGTTAAGAGAAACCTCCTTTTAAATTTGTATAGAGAATGAAAAACAGATCGCTGGTTTGTTTCTTCTTGCCATTTAAGAGAGATAAAAATGTCTGGCACTTACAGCCTCTTTCCTCCATTTGGAGACCCCTGGCCTTCCTGCCTGTTACCCTCTCAGTAGCACCCCCATGACAGGACCTCTGTCCTTTGGTCATGGGAGGCAGCAGCCAGCCAGAGACCATGAGCAGGATGGGAGCAGAGGAATAAACACCCTCCCTTCATTCTCATCCCTTCATCAGAGCTGCTCAGACTGTATGAGAACCAGACCACAGCCCAAAAGGTGAAGGAGACAACCGATAGAATTAATAGTAAAAAGCCTCGTGGATCTGGAGTGGTACACAAGCCCATTAACATCCACCCAAACTTGTTTGTGAACCAAGTTTGTGTCTTCATCACAGAGGATACTTGGAGTCCTACCAGCTACTGAATTGTCATGAGGTGATGTCAATTTAGTCATGCCTGGGGCTGGAGCGAAAACATTAGTGATCCCTAGGATTTTTCATGCAAGGTAACAGAGGGAAAAAGGAAGAAAAATCAAATGACATTAACAGTAGCAGATCCAGCCCCCACACCTGTAACTGGACACTGCAGAGCCTCTTTCCTTTACCACACATTCATCTCTGTGTCTTTCTTTGTCTCTGCCAGACCAGTGGCTGGGCAGGTCTTTCCTTCTGGTATATTTGAGCTTCATTTTTCTAAGGGCCTGAATCCTGATTATGGGTTGGAAGGACTGATGCTGAAGCTCCAATACTTTGACCACCTGATGCAAAGAACCAACTCATTGGATGCTGGGAAGGATTGAAGGCAGGAGGAGAAGGGGACAACAGAAGATAAGATGGTTGGATGGCATCATTGACTCAATGGACATGAGTTTGAGTAAGCTCCAGGAGTTGGTGATGGACAGGAAAGCCTGGTATGCTGCAGTCCATGAGGTCGCAGAGTCAGACACAGCTGAGTGGTTGAACAACATCAAGTAGATAAGCAAATGAATCCCAGAACCTTACTTTGAGGATCTCCTCTTGAAGTCATTATGTAATACAGGTTTCCCCTGCTCTCTGAAAGTAGAGTGTTCCTGTGAAACCTTGTGTAAGTTAAAACAGCATTAAAGTGAAGAAGCAATTGTCTTAGGACACATCTTGCTAATGGATGCACAGAATAAGTAGAGATAGAGCACAGGTGTTCACAGACAGTTCAAAGCCATGGCCGCTTGATGCTGAATGTGCTTCCCAGGGGAGGGGCTGGGTGGTGCTGCTCTCACTAGCTGCAAAACAAAGTGAATGCTAGCGAGTTTTTCTTGCCTTTTTTCTTAAAAGTGAAAATTCTCTCTGGATTTGTTTTGGTTAGCAAAAGCAGACACGAATGTAGGTCTTTCACAGAAGCACAGCAGCATAAAGCAATTTTTCAAAAAGCTGTATCAAAATATGCAGCAGGAACCACATGGAGACTCAGACTGATGCCGGATGGGGTTCTTGGCCTTCTTCAATCAATAAAAATTTAAAAAAATAAGAAAAAACATTATTTTTTGTTGCCCACGATCTTCATGTCTGCCCTTGGGCTCTCTCTAGTTTCGGGGAACGGGGGCTGCTCTCTGGGTGCTGTGCGCAGCCTCTCACTGCGGTGGCTTCTCTTGCTGCAGAGCCTGGGCCCTAGGCGCACGGCTTCAGTCGTCGTGGAGCCTGGGCTCAGATGCTCCGAGGCTTGTGGGATCTTCCTGAACCAGGGATGGAACCTGCGTCCCTTGCGCTGGCAGGCAGGTTTGTATCCACTGTCGCCAGGGAAGTCCGGTCAATAGAAACTGACCAGAGGCCAGAGCAGAAATTCAGGCAAGCCTTTACTGGGGTCCCTGCGATCGCAGGGAGCAGAGAGAACAAGCAACAAGTTCCCTTACCTGCTCCCAGAGGAGGGTGAGCTGGCTCCTTCTATGGGGTGAGGATAGGGGTGAAGCCAGGGGCCATGTTGAGTGCAAGGGGCATGCACAGCACTTTGCTTTTGCTCCCAATGGTTGTTTTTGCTCCAGCTCTTCAGAAGTGGCAGTTGGAGTTTTTTTGGGGTTTTTTTTGGTCATTTCGTGTCTTTTGTACAGAATTTGCCCCAACTTCACGCACACACAGTTATTTTTAGTCCCTTATAGTTTCTTTGTATTTTACTGCTTGAGCAGGTAAGTTTGTCCAGGTGCAGGCACTGCCGCAAAGGGTCCCAGATGCCAGCCTTTCTCAATACTGCTCAGGATTCTCACTGGTCCAAACCACACAGAAGCCAGAAACCAAGAAAATGTGTTGACGTGGTCCAGCCAGAGTGGCCTCTGGGGGCAGAAAACTAGGTTGAGGAAGGTGAGAGAGGATCTTGAAGGGCAAATAAAAGGTCTCAAGTATCATTATACTCTTGAAACACAAGTTGAACGTTCCTCAAAACAGAATCTCACCTGTGAAGGCTTTTTATTGCCACAAAATAAAATGCAAAAGACTTAACATGATACCTAAATCCTCCCACAATCTCTCCTCATCACAGCTTTCCTGCTTCCACTTTTATCTCTTTCCCAAACCATGTTGCTATTTGTACCAGGTACTTTGTAGTTTTGTTTTTTGTAACTGACACCAGGAGGCATTTCTCCCCCATCTGTTCTTAAAGTGAAAGTGAAAATGAAGTCACTCAATTACTTGCTCTTTGTGACCCGGTGGACTGTAGCCTACCAGGTTCCTCGGTCCATGGGATTTTCCAGGCTGGAGTACTGGAGTGGGTTGCCATATCCTTCTCCAGGACATCTGTTCTTAAAACCCAGTTTAAAATTTTGTCCTTCTGAAGCTGTCAAGGGTACGTTCAATGCAGTTCCTTCTCTCCTCCGTCTGTACTTCAAATGTGCTATCCTTCTTAATGGAATCCCTACTATATTTACGGATTGTGTTAATAGCGTTGACTATATCATTTAATTTCCATAGGAATCCAGAGATAGTGCTATTCAGATTCCTTACTACAAATAAAGAATCTGCTCATCAGAGTGATCTAGCTGTGACGACCTTGCCCGCTGAGGACCTCAGCACAGCTAGAGACGGGGCAGCCAGAGGTAGGGAGCCTCCTGATGGGATGTTCTGTGAGGTACAGGGCACCTCCTGGGGGGATTCTTGCCAAAATGTTTAGCTTAAAGCTAATCATGTCTTTAGATCTAACAACCAGTTTGCAGGGAATACAGGGAGTGGAGTACCATGGTAAAATAGTACATGAAGAAACAGGCAAAAGCATGAGACAGGACCTCCTGTAAGACACCTGGACTGCTTCCAGCCAACAGTCAATTTTATGGAAAAAAAAAAAAATAAGATGCAGAACCATTCTAGGTGGAGACATAGCAGATACAGAATAGCCAAATACAATATATCACCTACAGTGGGGTCCTTCTTTGCCTGAAGTCATAAATCCTGTTAACACACAGAGTTGGGATTCAAGTTTATCTTTGTCTGAGGTGGTAGAGCAGCCGTCTGTGCCCAGCCCAGATCCTCCTGGCACCCAGCGTTCCCATCAGCGTCAGAGGCTTCTGACTTCAAGCACTCGAGGCTCTCTGCCTGGGGGCTTTTTGGGGGGCCGATGCCTGGGGCAGTTCAGAAGGGGTTGGGGGGTTAATGGGCCTGGAGTAGCCTTCAGCCAATAAAGGAGAAAGTTTGGAGATTAAACCACTCATGATTTCTAGCATTTCCCAGAGGTCCCTGGCAGAATGTATATCCCCTCACAGAAGTCATCTCTTCATTATTAGCACATCCTGCGTGTGCTTCCTTCCCGCTCCATCCCTCTCTCCCACTGCACGGGCAGTGCTCCCTCAGGTCACGCTCCAAATAAACCACTAACACTCAGCACCCTTCTTGTTCCACTTGGTGCTTCTTCTGGCACTTGGTTTATGATGAGCACTTATGAACATTTTCAAAATGAGGTAATAATTGAAGTAACTCACTGTAAGATGCTAGTGATGACTGAATAAGTTCATTTTGTACTTTTGCAAAAATGGACTTAGAACAACCTCCGAGAACATGATGCACTGGTGAGTCAAAGTGTCTCTGAGCCTATCAGGGAGAGAGGATGTGAGGATGATGTATCAGCGTGAAGGACACAGCCTCACGCCTGGCAAAAGAGCTGCCCAGTAATAAGAACCTTTGTGGTTACATGTCTTTCCCAAGAGGTGGCGAAAACAGTTTTCTCCATCTCAGAAATTTCCCTATAGTAGTTGTGCAAAGCTGAGTAAGACAAATTTTACATCCTGCAACTTCTTTTTCAAAATATATTTGCAATGTTTACAATATATCACATAAACCAAGTAACCAGCTGCACACTGTACTAGGAGCCCACTTACCAAATATTACCTCATTTTCACAGCTTCCTGGTAGCAAATTTTCTTCTTTCATTTCTCTGTCTCCTTATGACATCTTTGGGATTGTTCAACCTATCTAGTTCTCTCATACCGTCATTTATGAGAATTTCCCAGCCTGTGGATCTTACTTTCTAACAATTAACTTGATCTCCTTTGTCTCCTTAATCTACTGGCATAATTTATGAAGTTTGAAAAAAATTTTTCTGTTCATATTACTGATTATGCAATCATAATGAAACTAGTTCTCGACTCTAGTAAGCATACTAGATATAGCAACTAATAATATATTCACAACTACAAATTTGTTTACTCTTGATAGCAATTTAATAATATTATGTAGTGACCTTTTTGTCTATTTAGCATTTCTTGTTCTTCAACAACAAGTATAGATTTTTGTCACTCTTCTTAAACTGTCCCCTTTTATTACTTCTCTCCTCTCATTAGGTTAATTACCTGTATAAATGCAATGGTCTCTTACTCTGTGAGTTTACACCTAGTGATGGGAATGTTCTACATTTGGGCTGTTCAGTAGGGTAAAGCGTCAGTCATATATGACTGGTGAGCACTAGAAACATGGCTAATGTGACTGAGGAACTGAAAATTTCATTTGATTTACTTTTAATTAATTTAAATTTAAATAATCACATGTGACTACCCCATTGGACAGACTAGGTCTTGCTAGACTTTGTTTCAGTTTATACAACACAAATATTTTCCACCTTTGTCTTGGTTTTATTTTCTTCAGATATCTGTATCATCTACCCTACACAGTTGTGATAAAAAATATTAGTGGTGTCTGCAAAATAAACATATTCCAAAATTTTTTTACAACTGTGCTCTACTTGAAAAGTTAAGGAATGTGGTTCACAAAATTGCCTTTGACTAAAACATTAGTAAGTGGTTGCACTAACATACTAATAATTGGTTTGATCAGTCAGCAATCTGTTACTCTGCATAAAGTAGGGAAAAATATCATGCTACTCACAGGACATTTTCAAATGAGGAAAATTGTACATAGAAGTCAATGGCATATTACTCAGCCTTTAAAAAGAATGAAATAATGCCATTTTCAGCAACATGGATGAACCTGGAGATTAAGTCAGACAGAGAAAGACAAATACCATTATAATATTGCTTATATGTGGAAGATAAAAAAAATACAAATGAGCTTATTTACAAAACAGGAACAAACTCACAGACTTAGAGAATAAATTTATGGGAACAAGAGGGAAAGGGTGGAGGGGAGGGATAGATTGGGAGCTTGGGATTGACAGGTGTACCCTGCTACATTTAAAATGGATAACCAACAGAGACCTACTGTATATAGCACAGGGTACTCTGCTCAATATTCTGTAATAAACTGTATGTAAAAAAAAAAAAAGAGAAAAGAAGCCAACAGCTTATTCACTGCCCGGAGATAAAGTTGTGAAATAGATTAAATTTTTTAAAAGATTTATTTACTTCTTATTTTATTTTCGGCTGTAGTGGATCTTCATGGCTGATGCAGGCCTTCTCTAGTTGCGGGGAGCAGGGGCGACTGTCTAGTTGCAATGCTCGGGCTTCTCATTGCACTGACTTCTCTTGTTGCGGAGCTCCGGCCCTAGGCACGTGGGCTTCAGTAGTTGCAGTGAGCGGGCTCAGTAGTTTGTGCTCCTGGGTTCTAGAGCACAGGCTCAAAGGTTGTGGTGCAGGGGCTTCGTTGCGCCACAGCCTTTGGGATCTTCCCGGCATAGGGATTGAACTGGTGTCCCTTGCATTGCAAGGCGGATTCTTAACTGCTGGACCACCAGGGAAAGCCGGTTAAATATTTTTGAGTCATCTCTTATCTGTTTTCTACCCCCTCTCAGAGTCTGCTCTCCCCTAAGAGGCCCAGAGTCATCCTGTTTCTGCAGCCGGCCGTTTTGCCATGTCCCTCTACCCCTCCTCCAGTGTGAACATTGTCGCTGATCCCTCTATCAACTCATTTTCATCAAGTGCCCAGAACTGATCGGCTTTGTTGTCTCCCCCAGAAGTGTGCGCAGCGCAGCCAAAAGTCGCGTGGCTGGGAGGGCAGGCCCGGAGCAGGGGCGCTGGGTTTGTTTGCACCCACGCTCAGCCACCTGCATCGGAGCCAGTCCCTTTATCTGTCCCTCAGCTATAACAGGAGAACAACAGGCCCTTCCCATGGCGTTAACGTGAATATTAAAGAAGCTCCATATGCAAAGGTGTTTAGTGCTGGGTACACAGTAATTAATCAAATAAAGGTTGTTACTAATTTTTTTAGGGACAAATGACTCACATGCTCTCATATGAATTTCTAAGGATAAAATTGCAGCACTGGTAGACAGTTTGGGGACAGAATCCTAATGTTTTTCACAAGGCCCTCAATATGTATATATTCCTTGAATGAATGAATAAAGGATGAATTACCTGCTTCCTCTAACAGATAAATGACCTGTTCGTGACATGTTCAAGGTTACCCACTGAGGTGGCAGAGGCAGCAGTAAGAAGGCAGCTTTAATTAAGTTTGGTTCTGTGCTCTCAAAAAGATTTGATATTCAAAACGAGCATAACATTGTCAGTGGCAAGTGTAATTTGGCAGAGTAGGACTTTAATTTTCCCCTTTACATTATTCTTTGTTTGGTTTTTTATAAGAGTGAATTATTTTTAGAATAAGAAAAAGCAATTACATGTAATTATATTAATCAAGTACTTGAATTACTACCACAGTTCTTATGTGAAGTCTCCTGACGGAATTCCTAACTGAAGAAAATTTGTGATATTGGCTTGGCCAAAAAGTTTGAGGTTTCCCATAACATCTTGTGGAAAAACTTGAACAAACTTTTTGGCCAACCCAATGCTTGGCAGTTTACATAAGAAGTCTTGATAGGTTTTTCAGTTTTGCTATTTTTTTATGGTCAGTAATGTAAAAAGTAAGCTTCATTTGAAATTGTTGACCTAAAGGTCCTCACCAAACACACACACACACACTGACACGCTTATAAAAATTCAGTACAGAAAATTCTAGTCAGAACAGGGTGAGATACTTAACAAACTTCATGGTGATCAAAGCTTTGATGTCATTGTTTACTCTTTGAAGGGCTATATTTTTCTCAGAGAGAAAGAAGAAAGGAGAATTTAAAAAAAGGCTGTCTTTCCTCAAAACCAGTAGATATTGCATATTTTTTCCCCTAATTTATGAGGAGTATAGTGGTAAAGAATTCATAATTTCCTTTAAGAACTGACGTGTGTAGTTAGAAATGCCTCACAATTAGTGGATATAAATAGGTGAATCGGATTAATAACATGCTAAATTTAATTATTTTTCCAATATATGTTCAAGATTAAATACAACAACAAAAAATAAGGACTGATTATTTTTTATTTTATGCTTAAGAGAGTCATACATTATTGATTAGGATATGTTTGCAAAACCTACATGATGTACCCCTGGTGAAGTCCTGTGAAACATGATCTCTGCACATTGCTAAATTGTATAAAACTTCTAAATAAAACATTAGTATCTCTAATATGTTTGCCAAAATAATGAATCATAATAGGCTGCTGTCGGTAAGCTGACAGCCAGTGACGTATGTTCTTTTGCTTTCCTTTAACTTAAGAGCAAGTTGTTGGCGTCTTTATCACCAAAACCAAACCACTGGGAGTGTTTTGATCCCAGGGACAGTTGATGCCTCACACGCTGATCTCAGAAGGGCTGCGATGGGCACTTACCACTGACTCAGTTACAATTTGTCAGAATCATGAATAAAACATATGTTTTCCTCTACTTCTCTGCTTCCTTCAACCTTTTTCATAGCCCCAATTCCTTTCTCTGACATGTCAGCATGAAGTTGGCAGAAGGATTCTCTGTGGAGTTGGCAAATATAAAGAATATTCAAACGTTGGGGGCTAGTTGCTACCTGTACCAGCTGAGCAATTTTTCGTTTGTACAATGAGCATGTTCATACTTACAGAATATGTGAGCCCTTTCTGAAATGTGTTAAGGCATTTAAAAATAGTTTTTTAAATTGTAAAATAGTACACATTCCCTGCAGAATTTTAATTAAAACAATGAATAGTTTAAGAACAAATAAAGCAATAAGTTATCCTACTACCTAGAGATTACATTAACATTTTTTTAAAGGAAGAAACATATGTATCATTTTGTACCCTGTTTTCTTTCTACTTCATCTTATACTTAGTGACTTATCATAAAGCAATAATGAAGTTTTATTTATTTTCTTTATTTTTAAACTGCAAAACACCACAGAATGTAATGCAAGTCTCTTGCAACTTTGCTCTTCTTCAGTCTTCAGTCCTGAGACTGAGAAAAAAACTAATGCATTACTAAGGGAACTTAAAACTGTTTTCTTGACAATTTTCAGGACAGTGTGATTTCCCATGCCTAAACAGATCATCTAGTTTGTTGAACTGAGATGGACTTCCTATTGTAAGTTCATATCAGACAGACAGAGAAGCATCTTCAAATTTTACTTTAAATTTCCCAAGCATTTCACCAAGCAGTGTGAGCAGGTGGTTTTGTCAACAGCAGCTTTATTAGAGAAGGGCTATTCTGTGGAAGTTTTATAAACCGATGAAAGAACTGTCTTTTGTGAGCTACTAGCCAGACAAGGAAATTAGAAAATTTGTTTTTTTAAAGGCCATATATAAGTCATAGGGGTTGAAATAAGACATGAAATAAGACATATCTTAAGTCAATGGGGCAGAGGAGTTAAATAGTTCTATACAGTTTACATGGAATACCTCGTAATTTCTTTGCCTCCACTGTTATAAAAGAAGCAGAAGTGATGTGAGAAAGAGAAGCTCTTTTGGTTATGCCTTGGAGGTAATAAACATAGGAGGTCACTAAAGAGACGTTTGACTCAGTGTCCCTTGGGGTCAGTGCTGTGCCGTTGTCTGGGATCCCACTTCATACTTTTCAGGGAGCATTCCCTTGTAGCTTATATTTGAACTTGGCACCCCCTGGGGAAGACGCCTGGTGTGGCCTGGGAATCAGTGTTGCAGCTGTTAATTTTGACAGCTTGCTTTAGTCACTAGCTTGCTGCCAGATTGGGAGGCAGAGTGCCATGTGATTAAAAGAAATATCAGAACACAGTTCAGTTCAGTTCAGTCACTCAGTCATGTCTGACTCTTTGCGACCCCATGGACTGCAGCAGGCCAGACCTCCCTGTCCATCACCAACTCACGGAGCTTACTCAAGCTCAAGTCCATTGAGTCGGTGATGCCATCCAACCATCTCATCCTCTGTGGTCCCCTTCTCCTCCTGCCTTCAATCTTGCCCAGCATCAGAATCTCTTCTAATGAGTCAGTTCTTCACATCAGGTGGCCAAAGTATTGGAGTTTCAGCTTCAGCGTGCATCATTCCAATGAATATTCAGTCCAAGGTAAGAGAAACCTCAGTAAGATGATACGCGCTAAGACAGGACATCAGAGGGCAGACAGACTAAAACCACAATCACAGAAGACTAACCAATCTAATCTCATGGACCATAGCCTTGTCTAACTCAATGAAACTAGGAGCCATGTTGTGTAGGGCCACCCAAGAGGGACAGGTTATGGTGGAGAGTTCCGACAAAATGTGGTCCTCTGGAGAAGGAAATGGCAAACTACTTCAGTATTCTTTCCTTGAGAAGCCCATGAACAGTATGAAAAGGCAAAAAGATAGGACACTAAAAGATGAACTCCCCAGGTTGGTAGGCGCCCAATATGCTACTGGAGAAGAGTGGAGAAATAACTTCGGAAAGAATGAAGAGACGGAGCCAAAGCAAAAACAACATCCAGCTGTGGATGTGACTGGTGATGGAAGCAAGGTCCGATGCTGTAAAGAGCAATATTGCATAGGAACCTGGAATATTAGGTCCATGAATCAAGGCAAATTGGAAGTGGTCAAACAGGAGATGGCAAGAGTGAATGTTGACATTTTAGGAATCAGTGAACTAAAATGGACTGGAATGGGTAAATTTAATTCAGATGACCATTTTATCTATTACCAACAGTATAACCAACCTCCTTATTTTCTGTTGCTCTATTAAATCTAGTTGTTTTAAGTAGAAAAATATGAACCTTGAATGTTCATAGAGCATATTCTAGCAGAGAAGAAAGACTAAGTATACCAGTAAATAAATAACAAAAATTCCAGAATGTGATAAAGTACAATACAGAAAAATTTAAACATGAATATAAACAATAGGAGTCATTAGGTGGTCAGGGAAGACCTAACAAAGGAGGTTTCAATGTTTTCTTTAAAAAGCTTAGTTTTTTTTGTGTGCATTTCTATGAGTTTTGACAAATTTATACGGTTGTGTGACCCCCACAGCCAGAATACAGAGCAGTCCCATAATTTGCCCAAATTTTCTGCTATCCCCTTATCACCAATACTTCCCTCTACCACTACTCCCTATCAATCCCCAGTCAGTTATCTGTTCCTTTAATTTTGTCTTTTACAGAATGATATAGACATAGAATCATACGCATGAGTCATACAGTATGTAGCCTTTAGAGCCTGGCTATTCCATTAGAGCCCTGCATTTGAAATGCATCTGTTAGTTAGTCAATTCAGTCGCTCAGTCGTGTCTGACTCTGCGACCCCATGAATCGCAGCACGCCAGGCCTCCCTGTCCATCACCAACTCCCGGAGTTTACTCAAACTCATGCCCGTCGGTGACGCCATCCAGCCATGTCATCCTCTGTCATCCCCTTCTCCTCCTGCCCCCAATCCCTCCCAGCATCAGGGTCTTTTCCAATGAGTCAGCTCTTCTCATCAGGTGGCCAAAGTATTGGGGTTTCAGCTTCAGCATCAGTCCTTCCAATGAATATTCAGGGTTGACTTCCTTTAGAATTGATATTTAAATTGATATTCTAATCGGTATTCTAATTGATATTCTAACTGGCTTGATATCCTTGCTGTCCAAGGGACTTTCAAGGTGTACTTTTGATACTTTACTTTCCCTCAAACATTTCATCCTCCAAATGCCTGTGAACCTTTTATATAATATCTTTTAAAGAATGGACAAAATCTTGTCAGCTAAGACTCTGAAACGTATGTTGCAAATTTGGATGTCCTAGGGACCAGTCAAGTAACAGAAGTGAGAGGAGCCAGCTGGGAAAAGAGAGGGTTAGAAGGGGTGGGGACACTGGTAAAGCAGAGAATGCCTGTTTCTTGGCAGAGCAGCTGCTCAACTTTAATGGTTATTGCCAAGTGGAAAGAAATATGGTACCAGGGTTGAACACACAATGATTTTTCTTAATGGGAGAATTTTTTGATTACTGGTTAAAATTTCTCAAAACTTAATTTAAAAAAATTACATTTGCCAGACAATTACATCTCAGGCTGAATCCAGCCCATGAGTGCCAGTTTTCAATCTCTACCCTAAAGCCTTCAGCAATAGCAGAAGAAAAGAATTCCGTTGGGTTATGCCTGCTATTTAATGTGTGTTTTGTTGCAGAATAACACAGTGTCTGTTACCAGAAACCTCTTACAAATAAATGCATGCTGGTAATCATATGCCCTAGATGGGGTATCTAGATGATTAACTGGCTTGAATCTCACTTTAGCAATCATCATAATACTGGCGGATGTTCTCTGAGTTCAGTATTGAAGTTCTGTGGAGATTTGTCAGGAGATGGGAGATTTATCTTTTTCTTGCTGTCTTTGTGATCATAGACAAGCTGCTTTACCACTGGGAGTTATGGTTTTTCATCTTTCAGGTGGGAAGAGAAGACTTAAGGTTTTTTTTTTTTAAAGATTCTACTGATTTTTTGTTAAAGTGTAGGAAATTTTAGCACAAAAATGCAATCATAACATGAAAGCAATTTTTATCTATTTTTGATTCTGTAGCATATGGTTAAAGTTTAATGTACATTTGGTCCCCCAAAGAAAATTTGATATATAGTTCTATTTGCTGACAAATCATAACTTCTTTTGCAATTAATTTAAAATCATCAGGCTTCACTTTTTAAATGGGGAAGAGAATTTTAAAAGTCATTAATGTAATTACATATGTTAAAATTGCCTTAAATTAACAATATACTGTTATATATGTATTTTTTCTTGTAATAGCTTCTTTGCGACAGTTCATAGAGTGACATCTTGGGGATGTTTCAGTGTAGAGGTTGAGAGATCAGGAAAAGGCTTAAAGACTCTAGTTTCTACTGGTTCTGGCCAGGTGAAGGGGAAGCTGTGAAACAAACGAAAAAAAAAAAAAGACGGGAACAGCAGGAAAGGGGAGGGAGAAGACAACTAACTTTTAAAAAAAGAATTATTTTTATTTTTTTATTGAAGTATAGTTGTTTTATAACATTCCACTTGCTTTTTTAAACATGTTGAGTGTGAAGTGTTTTAAACCTGATTAGAAAGATCAAAACTGGGGAAATGATTTTACTCATTTATTATTATTTTTTTACGTTGGAGTATAGTTGATTAACAATATTATGTTAGTTTCAGGTATACAGCAGAGTGATTAAGTGGTATATACACATGTATCTATTCTTTTTCAAATTCTTTTCCCATTCAGGTAGAGTAGAGTTCCTTGGGCTATGCAGTGGGTCCTTGTTGATTATCTATTTTAAATGTACTGGTGTGTATTTGTCAGTCCCAAACTCCCAGTCTATCCCTACCCCTCACCTTTCTCCCCTGGTGACCATAAGTTTGTTCTCTAAGTCTGCGAGTCTGTTTCTGTTGTGTAAATAAATTCATTTGTATCATTTAAAAAAAAATATTCCACATATAAGTGATATCATATGATGTTTGTCTTTCTCTGACTTACTTCACTTACTATGATAATCTCTGTGTCCATCTATGTTGCTGCGAATGGCACTGTTTCATTGTTTTTAATGACTGAGTAGTATTTCACTGTATACATGTGCTACATCTTCTTTATCCATTCATCTGTTGATGGACATTTCTGTTGCTTCTGTGTCTTGGCTGTTACAAACAGTGGTACAATGCACGTTTATACAGGGGTGCCCGTATCCTTTCAAACCATGTTTTTCTCCAGATAGATGCACAGGAGTGGGATTGGAGGGTCATATGGTAACCTTGCTTTTAGTTTCTTGAGGAACCTCCTTACTGTTCTCCAATTTACATTCCCGCCAACAGTATAGGAAAGTTCCCTTTTGGAGAAATTATCGTAAATGCTACCAGAGCATTTAATACACTTTAGTATAATATTCTTGATTAAATTGTCTGGCTCTGCTGGAAGATGGTCGATTCCTTGTACAGGGACCACATACATGTTGCTCTCTTCTGCCTTCCTGGCATCTTGCACAGTGCATGGCATGCAGGAAGACCCTGATTAATTTTTTTTTAATTTTTTAATTTAATTTTTATTGAAGTATAGCTGATTTACAATATTGTGTTAGTTTCATATGTACAGCAAAGTGATTCAGATATATATATGTATATATATATATGTATATGTGTATATATATACACATATATATTCTTTTTAAGATTCTTTTCCCTTACAAGTTATTACAAAATGTTAAGTAGAGTTCCCTGTGCTGTCCCTTGTTGGTTGTAACATAGTAGTCTGTATATGTTAATCCCAAACTGCTAATTTATCTCCTATCCCCTTCCCCATTTGGCAACCATAAGTTTGTTCTCTATGTCTGTGGGATACAAAATTCATTTTTATCGTATTTTTAGACTCACATTAAGCAATATCACATGTTATTTGTCTTTCTGTGACTTTATTTTAGTTAGTGTGATAATCTCTAGGTCTGTCCATGTTGCTGCAAATGGTATTATTTCACTCTTTTTTATGACTGAGTAATCTAATGCATATTTTTAATGAATTAAAAAAAATTAGTGCTTTATTGTATGCCAGGCAAAAATGATGAAAGTTTTGCATCACTAAGGGAGTTCTCAAGATAGTGTATTAGTGCAAAAGGGGTTTGAACAGCAAAGAATGTTGGAAACCACTTGTCTGAGTAATCGCTAAGCTTTATGCAGGCTCACCACCCTTATTGCAGAAAGTGAAGAGGAACTAAAAAGCCTCTTGATGAGAGTGAAAGAGGAAAGTGAAAAAGTTGGCTTAAAGCTCAACATTCAGAAAACTAAGATCATGGCATCTTGTCCCATCACTTCATGGGAAATAGATGGGGAAACAGTGGAAACAGTGTCAGACTGTTTTTTTAGGCTCCAAAATCACTACAGCTGATGATCGTAGCCATGAAATTAAAAGACGGTTACTCCTTGGAAGGAAAGTTATGACCAACCTAGACAGCATATTAAAAAGCAGAGACATTACTTTGCCAACAAAGGTCCGTCTAGTCAAGGCCATGGTTTTTCCAGTGGTCATGTATGGATGTGAGAGTTGGACTGTGAAGAAAGCTGAGCGCTGAAAAATTGATGCTTTTGAACTGTGGTGTTGGAGAAGACTCTTGAGAGTCCCTTGGACTGCAAGGAGATCCAACCAGTCCATCCTAAAGGAGATCAGTCCTGGGTGTTCATTGGAAGGACTGATGTTGAAGCTGAAACTCCAGTACTTTGGCCACCTGATGCGAAGAGCTGACTCATTTGAAAAGACCCTGATGCTGGGAGGGATTGGGGGCAGGAGGAGAAGGGTGAGACAGAGGATGAGATGGCTGGATGGCATCATTGACTTGATGGACATGAGTTTGAGTAAACTCTGGGAGTTGGTGATGGACAGGAAGGCCTGGTGTGCTGTGATTCATGGGGTTGCAAAGAGTCGGACATGACGGAGTGACTGAACTGAACTCATGACTAAATCAAGAATTAATCGGCCATTTGCTCTGTAGAAGGTCCCACTGACTTTTGAAATTAATTCTATGAATCTCTCAGAAAATGTCAGCCTGAAAATGAACATCACTATTTCTGAATTCAGACACAGGTGTCTAAGGAAGATGTAACAATGATAGACCCATGTTGGTCCAAACCCACCTGTTGTGGAGCAGCTTGGTGCTCAAGGAGGTACCGTCATCATTGGTGGAGGGTTCCTGATGATCACTGTTGTCTTAGAGGAGGCTGGTGTGGAACATGCTGGGGCAGCTCCCCATGTGCTTTTAAGATAATTAACTCTTGGAAAATCATTTAAAAATGGTGCCTGAAAATCAATAGACATTCTTAATAGTTTTTGATGGGCTATTGATTTAATTGAGTGATAGGACTACACTGTAATGCAGGAAAAGCTGCCTAGATACTACTTTAAATGACTTAATTTGACCACCACTAAACAGTATTTCAGTGTCTTCCAATGGCTGTCTGATGAATGTGATATGATGAATGCACATGTGTATCTTCAAGTGTTTGATACATGAAAAGACACATTTACAAAATATTTACTTTAGGTAAGGTGACCTGTGGATAATATTTAAGGGACTAGCTTTTTCTTTTTTACTCTCATTGTCTGGATGACTTAATGGAAATGATTTGTTCTACATCGATATGGAAAGGATGTAGAATGGAAATGATACAAACACCTTCTACATTGATATCCTATGTCTTTGTTGTTGTGTAGTTGGTAAGTTGTGTCTGACTCTTATGACCCCATGGACTGTATTCTGCCGGGCTCCCTCTGTCCATGGAATTTCTCAGGCAAAGATACTGGAGTGGGTAAAAAACCTAATTCTCCTCATTAAGAAAGCAGGCAAAAATCAGAGTAATATCAGTGTTTGTCCTTTTTCATTATAGAAGCTATCATGGGTACAAACAGAGACCCCCTTCTTAGTCTATTGTTTTGCTCAGACCCATTAAGAGAAATGAAATATTTTCCTAAATTTGCACCATTGTTCACAGAGCTTATAAAACCATTTGAAAATATATCTGGAGGAGAGTCATATTTTATGACAATAGTAACTTCAATAGTTAGTGAAAACTTCATTCACTCTCAAAAACAGTTAAAGAACAACCTCTACTTGTTTAGGCAGTAATACAGGCAATCTCTACTTAAAGAGAAGCCAGATCGTCCTCCTGGTGGTGAGGACCCAATTAAACCTTGTGAAGAGATCAGAGCTAGGTTGGCTTCTGAAGGGCATTGCTCCCTCCCTGGTTTTGTGCCTACCTGTTGTATAACACCAAGGATTTGTTCCTCATGGGGCTAAAAATCGATTCCCTTGCAAACAACTGAGTGCTGACTGTTGCACCTGTCCTGGCAGGTTTATATCGCAGTAAATTATACCAAAGCCCCCAGACTAAGTACTGTTGCCAACACTGTCAGAGAACCAAGCATTTCCTTTACTTCCTTGGGGACCCAGAGACTCCACCTCGCCTGACTTCCCCCTGCCACTAACTTGGGCATGGGCTAACTTGACTGGTGACCACGAGGGCTGGGGGTAAGGGGAACAGTTCACTCGAAGAGGCGGTTGAGGATAACCTCCAGGAAGCACATGCACTAATTAAACTGGAAGTTGAAACAAACTTCTATCTCATATCATAAATAGCAGAAGAGAACAGTTCTAGTTTTCAAAGGAGCACCTTGTATGAATTTCTGTGCTTTTGGACATATGATTATTGCCCAAATCTTCAGTGCTTAGTGATGATACCATGCAAATTTTTCTAGCCTGCATCCTAGTAATGGAATATCTGTGGCTCTAGTGCTCCCTATGATATTCTTTTCTTCCTTCCTCCTTCTCTTTTCCTCTTCTCATATCCTTTACTTCAATTTCTCCTTCATTTTCTTCTTTTTCTTTCTTATTCTTTTCTCCAGTGATAAAGACTTCTAAGTTGTCCACAGAATTAAAATTATTTTCTTATGATACTTCTTTCTCTCATAACAATGTATAAGCCAGAGCCTTTCAGTATTCACAGCAAGAACTCGCTTCCACTTTCTGGTCTATGAGACCAGGAGTTTGTACTGGTAATAGTGACTGTATATGAGTCACGAGCCACATAAATCAGTCAACTTGGAAGCAGAATGCCTGGTTTCAGAATTACATATATCAACCCTATGGCTAGCTCCATTTTTTTCTTGTTCAGTTCAGTAAGTTGCTCAGTTGTGTCTGACTCTTTGTGATCCCATGGACTGTAGCACAACAGGCTTCCCTGTCCATCACCAACTCCTGGGGCTTGCTCAAACTCAAGTCCATCAAGTCAGTGATGCCATTCAATCATCTCATCCTCTTTCATCCCCTTCTCCTCCTGCCTTCAATCTTGCCCAGCATCAGGGTCTTTTCCAATGAGTCAGTTCTTCACATCAGGTGGCCAAAGTATTGGAGTTTCAGCTTCAGCATCAGTCCTTCCAATGGATATTCAGGACTGATTTCATTTAGATGGACTGGTTGGATCTCCTTGCAGTCCAAGGGACTCTCAAGAGTCTTCTCTAACACCACAGCTCAAAAGCATCAATTCTTCAGTGCTCAGCTTTCTTTATAGTCCAACTCTCACATCCATACATGACCACTGGAAAAATCATAGCCTTGACTAGATGAACCTTTGTTGACAATGTAATGTCTCTGCTTTTTAATATGCTGTCTAGGTTGGTCATAACTTTCCTTCCAAGGAGTAAGCATCTTTTAATTTCATGGCTGCAATCCCCATCCGAAGTGATTTGGGAGCCCAGAAAAATAAAGTCAGCCACTGTTTCCACTGTTTCCCCACCTATTTGCTATGAAGTGATGGGACTGGATGCCATGATCTTAGTTTTCTGAATGTTGAGCTTTAAGCCAACTTTTTCACTCTCATCTTTCACTTTCATCAAGAGACTTTAGTTCTTCTTCACTTTCTGCCATAAGGGTGGTGTCATTTGCATATCTGAGGTTATTGATATTTCTGCCGGCAATCTTGATTCCAGCTTGTGCTTCCTCCAGACCAGCGTTTCTCATGATGTACTCTGCATATAAGTTAAATAAGCAGGGTGACAGTATACAGCCTTGACGTACTCCTTTTCCTATTTGGAACCAATCTGTTGTTCCATGTCCAGTTCTAACTGTTGCTTCCTGACCTGCATACAGATTTCTCAAAAGGCAGGTCAGGTGGTCTGGTATTCCCATCTCTTTCAGAATTTTCCAGTTTATTGTGATCCACACAGTCGAAGGCTTTGGTGTAGTCAATAAAGCAGGAATAGATGTTTTTCTGGAACTCTCTTGCTTTTTCAGTGATCCAGCAGATGTTGGCAACTTGGTCTCTGGTTCCTCTGCCTTTTCTAAAACCAGCTTGAACATCTGGAAAATCATAGTTCACGTACTGCTGAAGCCTGGCATGGAGAATTTTAAGCATCACTTTACTGGCATGTGAGATGAGTGCAATTGTGTGGTAGTTTGAGCATTCTTTGGCATTGCCTTTCTTTGGAATTGGAATGGAAACTGATATTTTCCAGTCCTATGGCCACTGCTGAGTTTTCCAAATTTGCTGGCATATTGATTGCAGCACCTTCACAGCATCATCTTTCAGGATTTGAAATAGCTCAACTAGAATTCTATCACCTCCACTAACTTTGTTCATAGTTATGCTTCCTAAGGCCCACTTGACTTCACATTCCAGGATGTCTGGCTCTAGGTGAGTGATCACACCATCATGGTTATCTGGATCATGAAGATCTTTTTCGTACAGTTCTTCTGTGTATTCTTGCTCCCTCTTCTTAATATCTTCTGCGTCTGTTAGGTCCATACCATTTCTGTCCTTTATTGTGCCCATCTTTGCATGAAATGTCTCCTTGGTATCTGTAATTTTCTTGAAGAGATTTCTCGTCTTTCCCATTCTATTGTTTTCCTCTATTTCTTTGCATTGATCGCTGAGGAAGTCTTTCTTATCTCACCTGGCTATTCTTTGGAACTCTGCATTCAAATGGGTATGTCTTTCCTTTTCTCCTTTCCTTTTTGCTTTCCTTCTTTTCACAGCTATTTGTAAGGCCTCCTCAGACAACCATTTTGCCTTTTTGCATTTCTTTTCCATGGGGATAGTCTTGATCCCTGTCTCCTGTACAATGTCACGAATCTCCATCCATAGTTCATCAAGCACTCTGTCTATCAGATCTAGTCCCTTAAATCTATTTCTCACTTCCACTGTATAGTCATAAGGGATTTGATTTAGGTCATACCTGAATGGTCTAGTGATTTTCTCCATTTTCTTCAATTTCAGTCTGAATTTGGCAATAAGGAGTTCGTGTTCTGAGCCACAGTCAGTTCCTGGTCTTGTTTTTGCTGACTGTATAGAGCTTCTCCATCTTTGGCTGCAAAGACTGTAATCAATCTGATTTCAGTGTCGACCTTCTGGTGATGTCCACGTGTAGAGTCTTCACTTGTGTTGTTGGAAGAGGATGTTCTGCCTTCAATGAACTGTAATCTAGTTTGTAAGAGAAAAATTTTGTTCTCCCATTTCAGAATGCCCTCCCTTCAGTTTTCAGGGCCCGCAGAGCACCAAACTTTGGAGATTACCCCTCTCTCAGCCAATAGTTTTATCACTGAAGTGTGGGTCCTCAGTCTTATAATTAGTTATAAGTCAGTTTCCACTACTGGAACGTGAGATACTTGAGATCATCTGATTCCTGATATATAGTATATGTCCAAAAAGGGTTTTAGAATGAAGGACTAAACCCTGAATCATATTCAAAAACAATTCTCAAAACTATTAGAGTGTATCAGAATGTCTTGACTTGTTACATATCCCCAAGCAAATCTGAAATCACGAGCATCCTTTTAATACTTAGCACTCAGTTTCATAGATCTTATTCAAGATTCCATTTATCAGTATTTCCATTAGACCCAACAAGTCTTTCATTTATGTAGGTTTTCAAATGGTGATATATCAGCTCTTTTTGAAGCTATTCATTCTGCACTTACTACAGATATTGAATATTTTTCGTTTATCGGAAGTTGAGTAAGATTCCATGATGAGATTTTGCTGAATTTTACGCAATTAATGGACCCTTTATTTCTGCTCAAGATTGTAAAGTAGTTAACTTTGTGATCTTTTTCAAATTGATAGTAACTTGTTTTAAAAATCTAATTTTAGATTGAATGTGTTTGAAAATGTTTTGGAAAATAATGTAGGTGGCCAAATAGCTTTTTTTGGGGGCATATTTTTGTTTTGTAATAGATTCTTCTGGACCTAGCACATGTATGGCAGATTTCAATTTATTAGATGTAATACTGTCGACTTTTTAACCCCTGGAAAGGAGAATTAACAGAAAGCCTGATTAATTATTGGTGTAGTGATCCTGTGGCCATGCTTGCTAGATGATTTACACTGGTATTTTGTCAGACTCAACTGTATTAAGCCTCATTTCCTGTGGGAGTTCAATAAAGTGATTCTGGGATTAGGAACTTGCATTCTCAAAGAAAATACAGTACAGTCTGCACAAATGTAATTTCTAAATGTCTTCTAATTTCTCTGCTCAAAACATCTTTCCTTCTAAGTCCTTTGATCACATTTATTCTCTTTTGGAAAGAATGGTTTATCATGTGTGTGTGTCAAACTCAAATTCTCCTTTTTAGTATTCAGCATCCTTTGCTGGCTTATCCAAGTCCACATAATTCTCTGTTCCTCATTTTCCAGTGTTTTCATTTTGAATAAACATTTTCCCCTATTCTTCATGGAGAATTAGCTTAGAGAGGTGATTCGTGAGAAGATACTCTGTTCAACTTGGCTATCCTGGAAATGGTCCACAGGGTTGTTTTAAAAATAGATCATATTACTTGAGAGAAATTTACAGTTAGAATTTTTTGTTCTTGCCTTCTTTGGTTGGTCTAGACACAGCCCCTTTAAATAGACCTTCAAATAGCAAGTGCAGCACAAGGGAAGAGGAGCAGAGCATTTGAGGGTGCTGTTTTGTACATTAATTGCCCATGAATGTTTGAATGTTGAGAAGCCAGTTAATTAATTAACTGGACCCACTTTTTTTGGGTCTGTTTGAGTTTTTTTTTTTCATGCAGTCATCTGCCATATATTATTAGGTATTGGAATTAGAAAGCAGAATGAAACAATCCCTATTCTCAAGGATTAACAGTCCAATGGAAAAAGCAGACAAATGAATCAATGACCAATTTATGGTGTAGTATATCCTAGATGACATTTGATGACATTTCAGTTCAGCTTGTGGGATATGTCCCAACAATGTTTTGTGAAAAGGTGATGCCTGAACTGAACCTTGAAAGATGAGTATCATTAAGAAAATAAAGACTTGGATATGAACAGAGCATTCCAGACAAGGAACAGCATGTGTAGAATAGGGAACCTTAAAACATTGTGACCTATTCATGAATTATATGTTTCTTAATATTATTGAATGACAAGAGTGAAATGAAGTGTTAATAAATGATATTGTAGAAAGAGGCAGGAGCCACATCTGGGATACCGTGGGGATTAAGGTGAGGAGCTTTGGTGGGAGTGCCATGCTAGGTTTTAGAGTTATGGTAAATGGTGGTATTTGTCGCTGAGCTAGATAGCTTGCTTCCTCTCTTTCTCTGCCTTGTGAGGACACAGCAGGAAGACAGCTGTTGGAAGGCCATAGAGAGGGCCCTCACAGGAACTGAACTGGCTGGCACCTAAATCCTGGACTTCCCAGCCTCCAGAACTGTGAGAAATAAATGCTGTTGAAGTCACCCAGTTTATGGTATTTTATTGTAGCAGCCTGAGAAGTCTAAGGCAGTTTATCATTTTTTTTTAATGACACTGTTTTTCCAGCAGGCAGATTAGATATTTGGAAATTTTCTTCAGTTCCTCTTATTTCTGCTCCCCACAATCCATTACTTAATTCTCTTGGTTCTTTTTTTTCCAATAGTCCTTTCATTGTTCAGTACCAAGGTTCCTTGTCATTTATTGTCTGGACTATTTCAATAATGTCTTAACTGGCTCACTTTTTGTCTGTAAGCTTCTGAAGGACTTAGAGGAATTTGAGACACAAAAGCATCTTCTTCAACAAGCTTCAATGGCTCTCCATTGCCCAAAGAATAACATTCAAACTCATCAGTTCAGAATTTAGAGCCTGCCTGATATGGCCTCAACTACCATTCTAGTCCTGTGCATTTTGTTGAAGCCACATAGTATCACTAAACAGGGTTTTTAAAAAACTTATTTTTTCCTTTTTAAAAAAAAAAATTAATTTATTTTAATTGGAAGATAATTGCTTTACAATATTGTGATGGTTTTGGCCATGCATTGACATGAATCAGCCATGGGTGCACATGTGTCCCGCCCATCCTGAATCCCCCACCCACACCCTTCCCCATCTTCTAACTGGAGGAGAATTGCTTTACAATGTTGTGTTGGTTTCTACTGTATAAACCAGTAAAAACCAGCCATGATTATACGTGTATCACCTCCCTCCTGAGATCCCTCCCCTCCTCCCATCTCACCACAGAGCATCAGGCTGGGCTCCCTGTGTTATATAGCAACTTCTCACCTCACTTTTGAAGTGCTGCCCCCTTCTAGCCAGCGCCAAGCTTTCTCTCATAAATCCTCATATCTCAAACACTTCCCAAATCCTTTGTTTTTACCTTTGTCATACTGCTTAATTTTTAGCATGATTGTTAATCTCCTTTAGACTGACAGGTTTGTGAGAACAGAGACCTAGTTATGACAGTCTTTGTACACTGGGGATGCTGAATAAATGTTGAAGTTAACACTTTGGAAGAAATAGTCAACAGAGAAGTACAAGAAAGCCTGACACTTAGGGAAATGAAGGACATTGAAATAAAGTGAAAGTACTGAAAAGAGAGGGCTTTCCTAATGGCTCAGAAAGAATCTCCTAACGCAGAAGACACGGGTTCAATCCTTGGGTTTGGAAGATCCTCTGGAGGAGGGCATGACAACCCATTCCAGTGTTCTTGTCTGGAGAATCCCATGGACAAAGGAGCCTGATAGGCTTCAGTCCATGGGGTTGCAAAAGTTGGACACAACTCAGCCACTAAACAAGAGCAATTGAAAAGAAGACAATTTTATCTTTGTCTTTCAACTCTCCTTGGGATAGGATTGATGTTTTTTCTTACTCTGGTATATGTTCATCACAAAAACTTTGTGTCATTTATACCAGACGTGTCCTCATCCTTCAGATGTGTACTTTAAATGAGAAAGACAAAATTTTCTGTTTGTCTTGCAAATATCTGTTGTTTTTATGTCACTTGGCAGTTCTTGGTTTAATGTTGCACAAAAAGAATTTGTTTGGTTTGTCCCTAGCTCCTGGCAGGAAGCTTCCAAAACCCTTGAAATTTCCTAAGTGGTGGAAGCATTTTTGGTTCCTTGTGAGCCCCCTGGATCACACTTGAGTTTATGCTAACAAGGTAACCCTTGGTCATTCCCTAGATGACCTTCAGGATTGGGGTGGTGTCCAGAATGAACAACCACATGATTGGAGAGTTGGGATTTTGAGCTAGCCTAACCTCCAGGGAGGGCAGTGGGGGCTGAAGACTGAGTTCAACCACATGGCCAGTGCTCTCATAAGTCAGGCCTATATTATGGAAACTATGGGCATCAAAGCTTAGTGGAGCTTTCAGTCTGGTGGACATTTTGGTACACTGGGACAATGACGCACCCTGATTAGACAGGGAGAAGTCACGGGAGCTCTACCTTCAGGATCCTCCTAGGCCTTGCCCTTCATTTGCTCTTCATTTGGCTGGTCCTGATCTATATCCTTTATATAATAATTGATAACAATAAGTATTGCATTTTTGTGAGTTCTGAGTCATCCCAGTAAATTATTGACCACAAGAGAGTCATGGGAATCCCCCAGTTTGTAACTAGGTAGTCAGAAATATGGGTGGCTTGAGAACCCTGGAAGTATGACCGGCATCTGAAGTGGGATCAGTCTTGTGGAGGATTAAGCTCTTAACCTGTGGGGTGGTTAGTGCCATAAATGAATTGCAGTATAGCAGTCAGGGTGGAAACAAAATAATATCACAGGATGAAAACCATCTGGGTAACAGCAACAGTTCAGTCATTTTCAGTAGAAACTCTTTGGTGAGACCTAAAACAAAAAAAAGGGATCAGTTTGGTTTCAAAAAGACTGCACCAAATAAGAGAATTTGCTAAAAATCCAGTGTTTAAAACATCAGTTTCTGAACATTTTGTTCTTTATCACTGTGTTCAGTAAATTGTTCTGTTAGCAAGCAAAATTGCTTGATCATTAGAATTACATTTCTGTTTTCCAGATTAACAACCTGTTTGTTTTTGCTCTCAATTTTTCTTCCCCCTCCTGCATGTAAACAAACTGCCATTTGTTGCAGAGAAAGAAATCAAACCAAAACTGGAGACAATTGTCCATTGTTTTTGCCAAGCAGAGGAGGAAGAACTCTGAGATCACATAGTCCTGCTTAAGCTAAACATGTCTGGGAACCATCCAGATATTCACATGAAGAAGTGACTTCTCTCTTCCCCATTCCTCTGTGGATATTACAGATTGTCATTTGTCATCAACATTGGCATTTCCTTTTATCTCCTTATGGTAAATTTTGATGGCATCTGACTTTACACTGCTTCTTGGATGGCTGGGCTTCTTTCTAACTTTCCTTTCACTTTATTATGCTGCATTTTGTTGCATCTCTGCTTTTATAGGCTCTGTGTGTTGTCCTGACTTACAGCTGCTCTTACTTTCAATACTGCAAGGACACTACACCATAGCCATATGCATAATATTTTGCTTTCTTAGCTCACTTCTCTAGAATGGCTGTTTTTTTTTTTTGAGAGGTCTAAAGCAAACCTCTGAGAAATGCCAACCAATCCAAATAACGTTCTTTTCCCCAAAGGTTTCTTGGAGCAAGGTCCTTTCCTTTATTCTTGTTCTATTACCCAAGGGAAGAAAATTCACTTAACTCTATTTCTTTAACCTAATATTTTGCTCATCAGTTAGTATTATTGAGTTTCTTCCCACTGGAGGAATAGTTTTATTCTTTGGAAATAATAAGTTGTCAAGTACATCTTAGCTGATATGCTTGGAAGATCACATTTCTTTTTAGAAGCCAAATTATTTTTTTCAGTTAATGTACTTTTCTCTGATAAATATGATTAGCTAACAGCAAAAGGTCAAATTTCATGGGGCAGAATTGCTTATCCAATTGATTTAAATGAGCTTTTTGAGGGCATCATAGGTCCCTTTAGTTATAGTTGACTAGATCTCCCCAGTTACCGAAGAGCATTCATACACTATTAAGTGTGGCGAGATGAGGCACAGACCCTGTTTATCATGTCTGTTTACATCACGCTTTTATTGTGTGTAATGGGTTTGTATATATCAAAATAATTTTGGAAGTTCAAATTCAAAGCATGTATTGGTTTATTAATATAAATTTTCTAAGTTAATATTGTTAGGTGCTTCTGTCCATGGTTCTATTCTCGACCCAACTGTATCGCCTCATCCACACTTCATGTTGTTTCCGTTCTTTTTACTCTTATGAAAGGGGATAAAGGTCCCCAGGGGCTGGAACCACTCGAGAGACCTGCTAAGTTAAAGACCCATACACAACTCTGTCAAGTCAAAGGAATGCTGCCCAGTACGCTTTCTAATATCTGTCTTTTTTATTATAAAAGTAGTGCACGCTGTCACAGAAAACTTAGAAATATAGTAAAATCACACGCAACTAAGCCAGTCCATGAGGATTTATGGTCACTTCCGGGTACATTTTCTTCCAGGCCTCTTGTATGACTTTCCTCACTATTCACATAGATAGATAATTGTTTTCCCAATACAGCTGAGATCACATAGCTACTTTCTGACTGGTTTTTTGTTTAATTTCAATTTGTTCTCAGTGGACATTAAGAGGATCAAGACACATTTACGTAGGCAGTTCAAATCCTTCTTTATGTAACATAACTGCATTGAGAGCAGATATATAACCTGTATATAGTTTATTGTTTACGTGGCTATTTCTCAGTGGTCTCCTTAGGTTTGCTTTCAGCTTTCAATATTCTCTTCCATGATCAGATATTACCCAAAGTATTATCTAATCAGAATAAACGCTATCAGAATAAATATTCTATCAGAATAAATGTGAAGTTTATTTCTGCTTTCACCATGACTCTGAGTCAAAAATGATCAAACCAGAGGGATGGGATGGGGAGGGAGGTGGGAGGGGGGATCAGGATGGGGAACACATGTAAATCCATGGCTGATTCATGTCAATGTATGGCAAAAAGCACTACAATATTGTAAAGTAATTAGCCTCCAACTAATGAAAATAAATGAAAAAATTAAAAAAAAAAAGAAAGTTCAACATGGCGCTGAATACAAAATGAAAAAAAAAAAAAGATCAAACTGCTAGAAGAGCTGAATAGAGTAAATAAAAAATCTCCTGGCACAATAATCATCTGTAGCTACATCAGTGTGAATAATCCATTTGGGATTTTACTTGTGTTTGAGGACATCTGCTACAAACATTACTTTCTGTATGTCCAAGTAATATTTAAACATTTATTGAAATTGCTAGTGGATCAGTTTCAAATGCTTGGTATGTAGAGTGTGGAAGATGCAGTTCAAATGCTAGGAGGATCAGAATTTTTAGTTTCTGATTTCAGTATGCTAATAATGCCTAATCAGGGACAGGAAGAAAGAATATTATAAAATGAATATTTACTGCTGGCCTCTATTTTGGATAGGGTTACATACTCTACATACTAAATCCTTACAAGTCTATAAAGTAAGTATCCTTCATGTCTGCTAAATTCTGCCAGTTTTGTCTCTTGATAGATGCATTGTATTGAATACATATTGACCAAAAACAGACTTATTTTTGTCATCCAGCAAACAGTATGCTTGGAAGGAGTCCAGGGCTGGTACAACTGTTCTGGAAAATTGATAAAGCTCCACAGAGAAATCTGGGGTTATCTTACTGGGCATAATGTCACCCTAAACAAAGGAGAACATGTTAATAATGAAGAAGGGGAGAATGGATGCTTCTAGAATCTCCCCACCCCCATTCCCATGCCTTCCTGGGCTAGGCCAACATCCTGTCTTTTTTGGATTCCTATGATTGTCTTGTAATGGGTCACTTAGCTTCTGTCTTGCACAACTCCCGTCCACTTCAACTGAGCAATCCTACTGGAGTACAAACGAGCTGTTACTCATTGCGTAAATCACTTCAGTGGCTCTTCATTGCTCTCACATTAAAGTTGAAACTCCTTAATGGCATTTAAACGTTTTCAAGATTTGAACATGATTACGTCTTTACTCTTCGGGTTGCACATTACATTTCAGCCACAGCACTTTTTCGCCTTGAAGGCACCCGTCTTGTGCAGCTGTCAGCCTCTATACAGGGCTTCCTTTGTGCATTTAAAGAGAAACTCATTACAGGTATTTAAATTAAACTCTGATTTTTAAATATGAGGCAACTCTCTGGCCAAATACAACAGTTCTACTGATGGAATCCACTCACTTTATACCAGTGTGCCATCTTTGAACCATTCCTTTGGTCTGAAATATTCTCTTTTACAGAATTTGTTTCATTCCAACCCTTATTTTCTGCTTTTTGTTTGTCTAACTTCTCATTTTTTTCCGGTCACACTTGACATATCATTTCCTTCTATATCTGGGTTCCCAGTTCTGCAGTAACTTCCCGCCCCCCAGCCCAGCCCTGGCCTGCTCTCTGGTACCACATGTCACTGAGCTGCCCCTACGATAAGGAGCTCAGAGGACTGGGGTCATTTCTGTCTCCATCATTTATTCATGGAATCACCATGTTTCATGGGCCCCTCGTACGTGGTGGGGCATCATCTGGGGCACAGAAGGCTTTCAGGAATCTGAGGACTCATCAGGCCTCACCCTGCATTTGGGCAGACGAGAAGACAGTGACTCTTTCATAGCAGCTGTGCAGAAGAAACCCCAGGGCCTCACTGGTCAGGACAGTACACCCTTTCCCCGCTTCCCTTTTTCTCTCTGCGAGGCTTTGCTGTGCTTCCTGCTTTGGCCTCTGAAAGCAAAGAGCGTGCCAAGGGTCCCCTCTATCTGCCTGCCAAGTTCCCTCATCCTCAGATTCCGTCTCTCTTCTACTCAAAAGAGAAATGGGTCATGGTTTCTGAAGGAGGATCCAGGTCTGGTTTTTTTGCCAAGCTTGGCCAGAGCTCCTGGCAGGTTCCTCCTGGGCCATCTGGTTCAGTTCCACGAGCTGCTCGGGAACATCCATAGCTGGAGAGCAACCCATCCCTCCTGAGGGCTGGGACAGGCCACGTGAGTCCCCCTGGCCTCGTGGCCTGCCGCACGTTTCAACAGCGAAGGTGTCTGGGCCCTGAGGAAGCAAGGTACCCAGATGACTTGCCTTCGAGCCCTGCACACGTGCTCTGCGGGTTCTGCCGCCTCTTCCGCAACTGCTGTGATTCTCTCCTACTTGTTAAGACTGGTCCACATGGATTCTCCCTCTCCTATTCCCCAGCCCAGCACAGCCTGTGGCATTTCATAAATACCTGCTGAATGGAATTAGTTCAAGAACCCTTCTCAGAGTACACAACCAGTCCAGCATGGTTGTGTTCAGAGTTTGAATCCAGTCTGTCTGATTTAACTGTATCACATGAATCCCCCATTCCAAGCTGGATTTAAAAATTGAGGTTAACACAAGGGTTGTTTCATATCATCACACTATAGATGGTTGAACAGTGGAGAGGACCCGTGGTAGACAAGGGTGGTCAGGACAGCTCCCATCTCAACTATGCTCTGAGATGAGCTCTCAACTGTGCTTTAGAATTTGGAACAGATGAATGGATCAGGAAGTTGTGGTACATATACACAGTGGAATATTACTCAGCTATAAAAAAAAGAATGCATTTGGCATTTGAGTCAGTTCTAATGTGGTGGAGACTCTACACATTGACATCACCAGACGGTCAATACCGAAATCAGATTGACTATACTCTATTGAGCCAAAGATGGAGAAGCTCTATACAGTCAGCAAAAACAAGACTGGGAGCTGACTGTGGCTCAGATCATGAACACCTTATTGCCAAATTCAGACTTAAATTGAAGAAAGTAGGGAAAACCACTAGACCATTCAGGTAAGACCTAACTCAAATCCCTTATGATTATACAGTGGAAGTGACAAATAGATTCAAGGGATTAGATCTGATAGAGTGGTTGAAAAACTATGGACAAAGGTTCATAATATTGTACAGGAGGCAGTTATCAAGACCATTCACAAGAAAAAGAAATGGAAAAAGGCAAAATGGTTGTTTGAGGAGGGCTTACAAATAGCTGAGAAAAGAAAAGACGCAAAAGGCAAAGGAGAAAAGGAAAGGTATACCCATTTGAATGCAGAGTTCCAAAGAATAGCAAGGAGAGATAAGAAAGCCTTCCATAGCGATCAGTGCAAAGAAATAGAGGAAAACAACAGAATGGGAAAGACTAGAGATCTCTTCAAGAAAATTACAGATACCAAGGGAACATTTCATGCAAGGATGAGCACAATAAAGGACAGAAATGGTATGGACCTAACAGGAGCAGAAGATATTAAGAAGAGGTGGCAAGAATACACAGAAGAACTGTAGAAAAAAGATCTTCATGATCCAGATAACCATGATGGTGTGATCACTGACCTAGAGCCAGACATCCTAGAATGCAAAGTCAAGTGGGCCTTAGGAAGCGTCACTACAAAGAAAGAAAGCTAGTGGAGGTGATGGAATTCCAGTTGAGCTATTTCAAATCCTGAAAGATGATGCTGTGAAGGTGCTGCAATCAATATGCCAGCAAATTTGGAAAACTCAGCAGTGGCCACAGGACTGGAAAAGGTCAGTTTCCATTTCAATTCCAAAGAAAGGCAATGCCAAAGAATACTCAAACTACTGCAAAATTGCTCTCATCTCACATGCTAGCAAAGTAATGCTCAAAATTCTCCAAGCCAGGCTTCATCAGTACATGAACTATGATTTTCCAGATGTTCAAGCGGGATTTAGAAAAGGCAGAGGAACCAGAGATCAAATTGCCAACATCCGTTGGATCATTGAAAAAGCATGATAGTTCCAGAAAAACATGTCCTTCTGCTTTACAACAAAGCCTTTGACTGTGTGGATCACAACAAACTGTGGAAAATTCTTCAAGATGACAATACCAGACTACCTGACCTGCCTCCTGAGAAATCTGTATGCAGGTCAAGAAGCAACTTGACATGGAACAACAGACTGGTTCCAAATAGGAAAAGAAATACGTCAAGGCTGTATGTTGTCACCCTGCTTATTTAACTTATATGCAGAGTACATCATGAGAAATGCTGGGCTGGATGAAGCACAAGCTGGAATCAAGATTGCCGGGAGAAATTTCAATAACCTCACATATGCAGATGAGACCATCCTTATGGCAGAAAGCAAAGAGGAACTAAAGAGCCTTTTAATGAAAGTGAAGGAAGAGAGTGAAGAATTTGGCTTAAAAGTCAACATTCAGAAAACTAAGATCATGGCATCTGGTCCCATCACTTCAAGACAAATAGATGGGGAAACAGTGGAAACACTGAGAGACTTAATTTTTGGGGCTCCAAAATCTCTGCAGATGGTGACTGCAGCCATGAAATTAAAAGATGCTTGCTCCTTGGAAGAAAAGATATGAGCAACCTAGACAGCATATTAAAAAGCAGAGACATTACTTTGCTAACAAAGGTCTGTCTAGTCAAAGCTATGGTTTTTTCGGTAATCATGTATGGATATGAGAGTTGGACTATAAAGAAAGCTGAGCGCCGAAGAACTGATGCTTTTGAACTGTGGTGTTGAAGAAGACTCTTGAGATCCAACCAGTCCATCTTAAAGGATATCAGGCCTGAATGTTCATTGGAAGGACTGATGCTGAAGCTGAAACTCCCATACTTTGGCTGCCTGATGTGAAGAACTGACTCATTGGAAAAGACCCTGATGCTGGGAAATATTGAAGGCAGGAGGAGAAGGGGATGACAGAGGATGAGATGGCTGGATGGCATCACCGACTCTATGGACATGAGTTTGAGTAAGCTCTGGGAGTTGGTAATGGACAGGGAGGCCTGGTGTGCTGCGGTCCATGGGGCTGCAAAGAGTTGGATCCAACTGAGCAACTGAACTGAACTGAACTGACTAAATGAGGTGGATGAACCTACAGCCTATTATACACAGTGAGGTAAGTCAGAAAGAGAAAGACAAATATCATATATTGACACACATATATGGAGTCTGGAACAATAGTACTGATGATCGTACTTGCAGGGCAGCAAAAGAGACACAGACATAAAGAACAGACTTTGGACAAGGGGAAGGAGAGGGTGGGATGGTTTGAGAGAATAGCACTGAAACATATACGTTACTGTATGTAAAATATGGGAATGGGAATTTTTGGAAATCTGCTATATGACTCTGGGAACCCAAAGCTGGTGCTCTGTGACATCCTAGAGGGGTGGGGTGGGGAGGAAAGTGAGAGGGGGGGTGCAAGAGGGAAGGGACATATGTATACCTGTGGCCAATTCATGTTGATGTATAGCAGAAATCATCACAATATTGTAAAGTAATTATCTTCTAATTAAAAATAACAAAAAACGAAAATCTAAAAAAAAGCAGAAAAAAGAATTTGGAAGAAAGCAGTAGGATCTGCCTGTTTGCTGCTGCTGGAGCCCGAGATTTTCCAGTCCTCTTGTCATCAGGGAGTGAGAAAGGCCAGATGTGGGGGAAGAAAGGGGTCAGTCACCTCTGAACACTCTGCCTAGTAACCCTGCATCATGGTAATTTGCCTAGTAAGCTTTGTGGTCAACCATGAGTGCCCTTTTCTCACACTTGTACAATTTTATGTGCACAGAATGTATCTAATTTGAGGAACTAAGCATGTTAGGAAACAGGGCCTATTTCAGCTGCTTTCGGCCCAGAGCTTGACCAATAGTTGAACTCACAAGCACCAGTTTAAATTAAAAATAACAAAAATCCTTTAAACCCTAAAAGCAAAAAATAAGTAACATACACGTGTCTAATTGTTTTCATCAGAGATATCGGTGAAGATAAAGTGGAAATATTGCTGTGACCCTTTTGCATGTAATTTACAGCCCTAATATGTATGTTGAATGTGGTGCTCTTTGCAGGCCTGCACATTTATAGGGTGCACTGTAACTTTACACCCTGTTTCTGAAAACCTGTTTCTGGGCATGAACTCCCTAAAAGGATCCCCATAGCTGTGGATGGCTTTAGTTGCAGCTTGGAAGCCTGATATGCTTTATTCCAGGAACACATTTTTTTTCTGCCCCTAAAGGCCTGTAACAACCCCACTTTTTCTTGTTTGGTGCATTGAGAAAATGAAGGTATTCACAAGAGGGCATTTTTAAAAAATGAAACTAAACTGTCAACCTTTCCCCATTTGCATTATGAGAGGATTAACTCAATATTGCTATGAAACCAAATCTCGCTTATTCTCCCACTTCAAGTATAAATTTCCTTAGAAAAGAAGAGAGGTGTATAAATATTCTGTCTGGCAGTGACCAGGAAAGGAGGAATTCACAAAAGATAAGACATACTTGTGGTCCTTGCTTCCCTTTTTAAGCTATTTTCTCCTGTCACCGATGGTATACAACAGATATTAACTTCTTCTGGGTTTAAAGGAATAGACTTAAATGTGTACATTGACTGCTGTCAACAGGACTCAGACTACGGTGTTTGTTCTTTTTACTGTGACTACTTAAATCATAATGAAATTACATAACTTGTAGCAGTGAAATTACCAGTCGTGTGTAAAGAAGATTTAGGTAGAAAAAGGATGAGAAATGACAACTTCCAAATTTGTAGAATTTAATATCTAAGGTCTGTGGAAACCAGGGGCACCCCTGGCAGTCTGCGATGTAGAAGTCCCTACATCAAAAAGAATGACGACTTCTTTATCCATTCATCTGTCGATGGACATCTTGGTTGCTTGTATATTCTAGCTATTGTAAACGGTGCTGCAGTGAAAATGGGATATATATGTCTCTTTCAATTTTGGTTTCCTCAGGAGAGGGGAGGAGAGGGTGAGATGTATGGAAAGAGTAACATGGAAACTTACATCACCACATGTAAAATAGACAGCCAATGGGAATTTGCTGTCTGGCTCAGGAAACTCAAACAGGGGCTCTGATCCACCTAGAGGGATGGGGTGGGGAGGGAGACGGGAGGGAGGTTCAAAAGGGAGGGGACATATGTGTACCTATGGCTGGCTCATGCTGAGGTTTGATAGTAAACAACATAATTCTGTAAAGCAATTGTCCTTCAATAAGAACAAAAAAAGGACGACAACCAGAGGGGGAGTTCTTGCACGGGTTCTAGGAGCCAGATACGCAAGGAGCGACCAACCCATCTCTCGGTTTGGATTTCTGGTTGGAATGTAGTTTTTTAGAGCTGGAAGAGATCGTGATTTCTGAGACTCTCAAATCAGCTACATCTGACAGCTGAACCCACTGAACCACATCTTGGAATATTTCAATAAGCAGTGCAGTAAAGTATGCACAGAGATAATTTTTATTTTTTACTTTTCATATACTTTTTTCTTTTAACCTAGAAGGATTTCAGTAGGGATTCTGACAGAGTTCCATGGTGGTCTGGTTCTGTAGAGCTATGATTGGGAACTAGAGTGCCCACAAGATAAAGCTCCTACCCACTTTTGGGCCAATGACCAAGAGCAAATTTTCTTAGTCTTTTCCTTACTCTTGTATTTAGGGAACTGTGGCTGTTTCTCTCTCTTCTTTGTCCCTAGGACTAAGATCAAAGGCACAGTTCAGGTCACTTACCCTCACTCAGCCTGGCCACCATTGTGATTAGAGTGAGAATATTCATTCGTTTCTACCAATATACTGCTGGCTCATTACACTGTATTATCCTGAGAACTCATGTCACCTTGTACACTTCATATTAATTCAGACTTTTAAATTTTGTTCACATAAATAGGATCTCTCTAACTCTTCATAATGGCCATAAGATGCAGCTGACATTAAGCACTGAATTGAAAGAGAAGAAGCAGATAGCCTGTGTTGTGCATACTGAGTTCCCTGCAGTGCTTGCATAATCTGTGTGCCGTGGATTCTTTCTAAGTGTCTGTTAAAGAAATGAATGAGAGGATGAGTAAAAGTCAGAGGCCTAGCTTCGAGTTTTCT
Source organism: Cervus canadensis (assembly GCF_019320065.1). Taxonomy (NCBI): domain Eukaryota; kingdom Metazoa; phylum Chordata; class Mammalia; order Artiodactyla; family Cervidae; genus Cervus; species Cervus canadensis. Next base: position 65,812,384 of record NC_057398.1, on the reverse strand, counting down.
TAGCCACTCACTCTGTGTCCTTGGACAAGCCACTGGACCTCTCCAGACGCCATCTCCTCACCTGTAAAAGAGGAAGCAGATGTTGCCGTGTTTGTTTCCATTGGTTAGATTAGGTCTTCTCATCCATTACTTTTGACATACACCCAGTATAGCAGTGACATCATTGCCAATCTCCTAAGTCAGCAGCAACATCTCTAAGGAAGCTTGGTGTGTGTTTTTTCTAACTACTTCAGGTAGTGTCTTTAAACTAGGACAAACAAGGTTTAGTGAAAGGAAGTAAAAAGACTTTCCTGTTCCAGTAAGAGGGGAACTTATCTCTTCTGAGTGGTATTTACCAAGGCTTTATATTTTCAGGAAAAAGAAAAAATCCTGAATGTCAGTTAGCTTTCCAGTTTCTCCCTGCAGAATAAGTATCTAATATCATGGAGAAGGCCATGGCACCCCACTCCAGTACTCTTGCCTGGAAAATCCCATGGATGGAGGAGCCTGGTAGGCTGCAGTCCATGGGGTCGTGAAGAGTCGGACATGACTGAGCGACTTCACTTTCACTTTTCACTTTTATGCATTGGAGAAGGAAATGGCAACCCACTCCAGTGTTCTTGCCTGGAGACTCCCAGGGATGGGGTCGCACAGAGTCGGACATGACTGAAGTGACTTAGCAGTATCATTGTATTGACATGATCTTTTTTCACTTTTATGTTTCATTCACTATTGGCAAACTAGTCGAGCACATTGACCAGTTTTTTCTCAATTATTTTTGTATCTCCAGTCCCAAGAATAGTGGCAGATAATAGGTACTCAATCATATGAACTACACTGTTAAATGGAGGTTCAGATAACCTACAAGTGGTACAGAAAGATTATGAGAGTATCTTCTGATTCCAAACTCAGTGCTCTTTCTAATACGGCAGTTGATTATATCAAGCCTTTATATCATAGTCTTTAGCATCTTAGTAAGGATTAGTTATCGGACGATGGCACCAATTACGAGGACTCCACATTGTGTCATTTTTATTGGGTTTGAGATATGTAGGATACAGGCTGCTCCAGGGTGGGTGTGGGTAGCCAGGAGTGAGTACGGAGATTCTGTGTCTCAAGGAGTTTGTTAAAAAAAGGGACAGAGAGATTTCGAAGTTAACACCTCTAACTCCCTCTTAAGATAACTTTGCTTGAGTGAGGAACAGATGGCCCAAAAGGTAATTTGAATTTCATCCCTGGATAGAAGCTGCTCTAGGTGAATCTATAGGAGAGATTTTCTGTGGTGTATTTTCCTTACTCTACTTTGAAAAGAAACAATAATTTAAAAAAAATCAAAGGAGTGAGAGACATTACATAATTCCATTTAAGAAATTGTCTGAAGCAATTTCATCTGAAGCAATAATGACAGCAAGTATGCAGCTAATCAAGAAAAACAGAAAAAAGGAAAATAAACAACAGTACTGAGTGTAAAAGCCAGGAATTGTGTGAATCAGGATTATCCACTTAATTTTGTTTTTTCGTGTTTGGAATATGACTAAATCAAGTATTTCCTTAAATTAAGTGAAGGAAATAAGTATTTGTGTAAATATAGTATTTTGTCCCCTATGTCTTACTTAGTTAAAACTTCCTAAGAGTTTTATACTAAGATTTTGGTGCGTATAGAGTTAAAATTCTTATATCTCTCTACATATGGATAAAAATTTTATATCTGACTAGTTGTATAATTTTAAAAAGTAATTTGCCCAAAGTGCTAGTATTTATGTAAAAGTAGAGGCCTTTTTTTTCTTCTTTCTCTTGTCAAGCAGTACTTTTAATTTGAGGGTGGAGTGCATGGTGTGCAGGATTTTAGTCCCCTGACCAGGGATCAATCTCACACCCCTACAGTGAAAGCCTGGAGTCTTAATCACTGGACCGCCAGGGAAGTCCCAAGTATCTTTCTTCTTTTAATTTGAAGATTTGATGAGTAGAAAGAAAATCTTATCACTCATTTTATAAAAATATTGGCTGAATGCTTTAAAAGTGGAAAATAAATGATTCAATAATAGTCCTGAGAGTTGTTAATTTTTTAAATAAAAGGTAACAAGTTGCCTATTTGTTGCTAGGTCAGTTCAGTTAATATAGGGATTCTTCTTCTTTGTAAAAGGAGCAATTTAGAACAGAGTCCTGTTATAAAAATGACCAGATTTATAGTCTGATCTCTGGAGCTCTGCTCTGTTTACTACTGCTAGGTCAAGTAGAGTCACCAATCACACGGCCCCACACGTGAACCACCCTGTAGAAACTTGCAAGGAAAAGGCCCAGAGCGTTACGGAAGAGACAGAAGGGAAGGAAACTGCAGGCTCCGTCTTGCACTGAAGCTACTCCCTTTAGGCCACTGGATCATTTTGCTGGGAATTCCATTACCCATACTGCAGAGTTAAGACATAGCCCCTGATGAAAAAAAAGACTTTCTTTTTTTTTTTTTTTTTTTTTGCAGATACTGTCCTCAAAGAAGTCAGGCCCATCTTAAATAAACATATTGTTTAGTTGCTCAGTCATGTCTGCTTCTTTGTGACCCCACAGACCATAGCCTGCCAGGCTCCTCTGCCCATGGGATTCTCCAGGCAAGAAGACTGGAGTGGGTTGCCATTTCCTTCTCCAAAAAAGACTTTCCTTTGGCCAGGTAATTCCAGTTTCAGAAGTTCACACTTAAAAATAACTAAATAAAAAGTTAATCATAGTGGTGTCTATTGCTGTAATGATCTATAACAACAAAAAGAGGGAACAATGAAAATATCCAATAAGAGGAGAACTGTGAAATGGGTTATGATGCTCTTCATTTGCACACACTCTGACAGTAGTGAACACTCACACCTCAGTCCTTTACACAGGTTCTTCCTCTGCCTTGGCACGCCCTCACTGTTTGTTCTTCAAAATCTAAACCGGACATCCCCCATTTGGGGACCTTCTCTGAGGGCTTCAGCTAATCACCTGTTTCGGTTTATGTCTTTCAGTAGAACATACTTCTGGCATTGGCCTTAGTGCCCCTCTGTAGATGTGTGGGTTCTTTCTTCAAAACCTTAAAATTCATTTGCATCCCTATCCTCGGGCCCTGGGCACAGTGCCTGGCTCCCAGTAGGTGCTCAGTGAGCATCAGAAGAAATGGATGAGAAATATATTTGTAGGAAAGAAAGTTAAAGCGAAATTTATGAACATGTAGACAAAGGGAAATAGATGATAAATTATTATGTGACAGGCAGTTGAATATATACATTTTGACTTGAATTTTGTTAAAGTAGAGCTAAAGAAGGTTGCATGCAAAATATTGTGTAAGTGAAGTCAGTAAGAGGAGGATGAATGACTAAAATAATTATTTCTTTCAGAGTGTTTTCAAATGATTCTTTCTCTCGGGAGAAAGACTACCAAGCCTGCCATCTATACCCCCATGTGTCTACTTTAGGGCACACTGGCCCAACCTCCATCTGCCAGACCCTGCATTTCTTTGAGGGTTTTCTCTGGCCACCTGAGTCAACTTTGTCAGGTGACTGAAAGAATTAATGCCTGTTTGGAGCAGCCCTCAGGTGGTCGTTGGTGTATAAAGACCCCAGCTCCTGCTCTGCTTGGCACTGTGTCCTTCAGGGGCAAGAGTTCCCCAGAGAGATTATGCTCTATTTACCCACCATGGAGAATTGCCTGATAATTCACCCTTTATTTGCTCCCACTCCCTCCTACTTCCACTTCCTCACTCCTCCACTATTTCCTGGAAGATCTTCCAGAATAACTATTTGTACTTGAATCCTTATTCAAGATCAGTTTCTGAGAGAACCCAAACTAAGACCCTCTTTAATAACATGAATTAATGATGCAGAAAGTGCTACTAAAATATAAATATTCTTGAGAAGTTATATCACCTTAATTTACTAAAACTACAATCAGATTTATTAAAGTTGATGATTAAAAATGCCTGTTCCCCAAGGACTGGAACACAAAGCGAATAATTGTTGTGACAGGGTATGAGTGTAAGTAAGGTCCTGAAGTTGGTGAACTGCCAAAACCAGGTGCCGTCGCGGGCACCCAGAGCGGCAACGATGGATGCTATTGTGCTGGTATAACCTTGACGGTTGTTGAGAGTGTAGTTAGTCATTAACTTCTGCTCTCCTCTCCGTCTGTCTATATTTTTCCATGAGTCATTTGGAAGAAATGACATTCTCCTTATATGTTTTCTTAGCCTATAATAGCTACCTGTATCTGTACTGTCTTTGAGGTCTACTGCAAATGCATACCACTTAAGAACAGGAATTTTATCCATCTCCTCCCCTCCATCATGTCATTTATATCATTGAGAAAGTACTCAACAGCTGTTTATGAAAAAAATGATTGTGTAATTTAATGAAGGGAAAGAATGCCCATCCTGGTTCTCATTTTCTTTTTTTCTTTTTTTGCAAACTCTTAAATATGTGATTGTTTCATTTTATTTTCAAAGGGCATTGTGGGTCACTTTAAGCTTAATACTGTTACATGAGAAGAAAGTCATGCTATTGCAAAGTTCTTTATCTGAAGAAACATTAGGATACATTATGTTCAGAAAGATTCCTTCTCTACATAGGTTTCAAGACAGAATTTTCCTGGGGGATGAAACAACATAAATACAATTCCCTTTTAGGTAATACTTTCTTAAATTGTGGGCTTCCCTGATGGCTCAGATGGTAAAGAGTCTGCCTGCAGTGCGGGAGACCAGGGTTCGATCCCTGGGTCAGCAACATCCCCTGGAGAAGGAAATGGCAACACACTCCAGTATTCTTGCCTGGAAAATCCCATGGATGGAGGAGCCTGGCAGGCTACAGTCCATGAGGTTACAAAGAGTCGGACACAACTGAGCAACTTCGCTTTCCTTTCCTTTCTTAAATTGTTTAATAATGGGTTAGTTTTATTTATAATAGCAGAATTAAACAAAAACTATTTAATTGTATTATTAACTGTACAACTCAGCTCAAATAGTGTTAACAAGGTAGATTTTTCTAGAAATAATTTTTGATAGAAAGGGGGCTTAAAAGCACGATTAAGAAAATAGATATTTTGGGAGGGAGGGATAGTCAGGGAGTTCGGGATTGACATGAACACAATGTTATATTTTAACTAAATAACCAACAAGGACCTACTATATAGCACAGGGAACTGTGCTCAATAGTCTGTAAAAATCTAATTGGGAAAAGACTTTGAAAAAGAACAGATACATGTATATATATAAAATAAAAAGAAAAAAAAGTAGATTTTTTAAGCAAAAATGCAGACATTTGGACTATTTGTATAATGTCAAACATATCCAGATATTTAAACAGACATTTAAATTCGTTTTTAACATCACATGTGAATATTTGGCAGTCCACATGTCAACTATAGGTATTTTTGGATAAAATATAGGCATTTCTCTTACAGCACGCTTGTTCATACAAGAATTTTGAACTAAGCATAATGAAATAATTTGCAGTATGGTTTCATGACATTGATCATGACTGGTTGTCATAAGAATATTAGGACTAACACTTCCCAAGGGTGAAAAAGAAGTCTGATGTGTGCAAACTATGGGAACTTGACCCATTTAATCTAGTCACTGCTGCCTTGTTCGTCTTTCACTTTTCTGTTTACTGATAGTTGTGAACTGTACTAGAACACCATGGCCAGGTGATAGCCAAAGATTCACCTTGAGCATTTGAATCAAAGTGCGAATGACCAGTTATTTTAGTTTGTTTTTGTCAGTGTTAACTAACCAATTTGTTAAACACACACATGCAAAACATAGATTTATTTCCTACCACCTGTTACAGAAATTTCTGTGGGAATCTCTGCTTACATTCAGAAGATCTTTAGCTTGGTTCATTAGAATCATCTGGGGCAGTTGATAAAATCCAGGATTCTCAGGCCCTACATAGGTTGTGATTCTGCAGGTATGGAATAGTGTTCAGGAATCTGACTGTTTACTGAGTTCCTCAAATAATTCTTATGCAAGTGGACCCCAAGCCATTGAAAAACGTTGCTTTGAGCCTCTGACCATCTTTTCACTATTAAAAAAAAAGTAACTTTTTGTGACAGGGGTTTTTACAATTACAGATATCATATGCTATCAGAACAGACTGTTGTACTATGGCACTATCACACCAGTGCTAATAAGGCTTTAACTGACTCCTCACTTTTCCAGAGCAGAGGCTCTGTAACTAACAGTTAGCTTTGAGAAGCATAAGCCAAACAGAGAGGGTGTAACAACAACAACAAAAAACACTAAAAACAAGCAAACAAAAAACTCAGTGACCAGACTCACTTTGTAGCTACTTTAATTGCACTTCATAATAAATTTTTAGCTAATTACTCACTGGCCATCTGACTTCTTAAAAAGGGCTGAAAAGAAGAATGTCAGAAATTGCCACTGTCTTGTCTTAGAAACCCAACGTCTTCCCTCTGTGTGCCTTTAAGACTTTTTGGCTTTGGTTTTACACAATTTGACAATATATCTGTGGTATACTTTTTGTTTTTTGCATGTCTGTATATCGTACTTGGGGTTTACTGAGCTTTTTAGATATATAAATTGTTGTTTTTCGTCAGATTTGGAAGAACTTAAGGATTACACAGAGGGAAGAACCGCATACAGGAGACCAATTATATGAAAAATAGTTGAATTCTCATGAGAAACAATGGCGATTAAAAGACAATGAAGTAATATCATTAGTGTTAAAATACACACAAAAATAATCATGTGAACTCGGAATTCTGTGTCACATGAAAATATTCTTCAAAAGCAAGGGTGAAATAAATACAATTTCATAAAACAAAAGCTGAGAAGATTTAGTACAAGAAAAATCAGACCTGCACTATAAGAATCCGTAAAAGGTTGATAGAAACTGCAAGCTATATGAAGAAAAGTTAGCTGGAAACTTGGATCTACAGAAAAGAATGAGGAAAAGTAGAAGTTGTGGGCTTTTTAACTATGTTTTTGAATTTATAATTTAATATACTTAAAGGTCAACTCACCAGAGCCAAAATATTAACAATATAAAGTAGGGTTTATGATGTACAAAAGAAAAAAGATTAAAAATACCCAAAAGATGAGAACAATGCCAGTAAATAGAATTATACTATTACAATATTTACAATGTTTCAAGTGTGAAGTAGGAAGAATGAAGTGTTGAATGTGAAGGGAGAAGCAACAAGTATGAAATAGAAAGTGTGAAGTGAAAATATAGACTCTAAATAGACTTTGAAAAGTTAGGGATACACATTGTTAGCCCTGGAGCAACCACAATAGATAGATAGAAATATAGCAAAGAAACAAGTAGAAAAAACAAAATAGAACAGTAAATACATGCTTATACATATACATGTTAATGCATACTGTGAAATTAAAGATAATTTTTGTACTACTCTATATATTTTAACAGTTCACTACAGTCTAAACTAAGATTTGCAAATGTTATTTGCTATTACCTCCAAATCAGTCTCTTCCCTAAACCTCTTCAACTGTTTCCCAGTTCACAACAAATGAAATGCAAAGCCTTTACTACTATAGCCAATGAGCTACCACAAGATCTAGTTAATCTATTTTTCCAGTTTCATCTTTAGCCACTCCTTCGCCTATTCACTTTTCACCTTTTTAGTTATGAGAACTGTTTCCTGCATCTAAACTTTTTTTGACGCTCCTCCATCCCTGCCTTTAATGGATGCCTCTTTACCTTTACAGATGCCAGTTTAAGGTTTATCTCATCACAAAAGTTTTTTCTAATTACCCTAAAAGTTTGTATTAAATTTCTATCACTGAATTCCCTTTGCTTCCACAACATGTCATTATATACACTTGTTAACTTCTCATTGACTTTTTCTCACCAGATTTTAGCTCATTTTTCTTTACTGATGTATACCCCTTGCATACACTGTGCACAAAAATTAGAATGTATTCAATAAAAGTATTAAATAAATGGCACATGTTAAAACCTAAAAAAAAAAAAAGAAACCCAACGTCTGACTTGAGCTGTGTGTCTTGGAGATTAACAGTGTCAAACTAGCTCCTTGGAAGTGTTTTATAATAGAGTAGCTGGCAAATCTTAGTCCATAAATGGGGAGGGGTTTAGAAAGAGAAGTAGTTGATAGTAACTCAGCAGGTTGCAAGGGCCTCCTCCATTGTGAGAGGATTCTGCAGCCAAGGCCGGGCCCACTTTATTCCTTTTGGCCCCGATAGCAACACTGCTTTTACCCAATTCTCCCTCATTCTAAAGTATTATTATCATGAAGTTTTTAGTGCAGTCATGAATATTTCACATATGTGCAAAGATGAACCCTGAAACCGTAAAATTTTAAAGCTGAAATAAATTTTAAAGTTCATGTAGTTCAAACTCCTTGTTGCACAGAATAATAATCTGAGGTCTAAGTTAATTGAGTTGCCCAAGTTCATAAACTTCACACAGCTAGTCATTCTTTTAATGTAAATAATATAAGTAGATAGATAAAAAGAAAAACAATTATTTTTTTCTCCAAGATTATTTATTCTTTATGGCTACCCTGAGCCCCCTCTCAACATTGTCACACTCAGCGCTTTTAACTTGATGTCGGGGTTTTGGTATGACACATATATACTACCGTGTATATAACTGACATATATACATTACTTGTGTAAAATAGATAGCTTGTGTGAACCTGTATAGCACAGGGAGCTCAGCTCAGTGCTCTGTGATCACCCTGAGGGGTGGGATGGGAAGGGGTAAAAACAGGTCCAAGAGGGAAGGGATGTTTATATACATATAGCTGATTCTGTACAGTTGATTTCTGCTGTACCTCGTTGTACAACAGAAACGACCACAATATGATACAGCAACTACACTCTGATTTTAAAAAAAGCAAAATGAAATTAAAACAGCCAACTCAAATAGAAATAGCTCCAAAAAGGAATCAGTGTTCTATATTTGTGGTTTTTTTAGATGGAAAGGAAAGTAGGGAAACCCACTAGGCCGTTCAGGTATGACCTAAATCAAATCCCTTATGATTATGCAGTGGAATTGACAAATAGATTCAAGGGATTAGATCTGATAGACAGAGTGCCTGAAGAACTATGGACAGAGGTTCCTAACATTGTGTAGGAGGTGGTGATCAAACCAACCCCAAGAAAAAGAAATGCAAAAAGGTGAAATGGTTGTCTGAGGAGGCCTTACAAATAGCTGAGAAAAGAAGAGAAGCAAAAGGCAAAGGAGAAAAGGAAAGATATATCCATCTGAATGTAGATTTCCAAAGAACATCAAGGAGAGATAAGAAAGACTTCCTAAGGGAACAATGCAAAGAAATAGAGGAAAACAATAGAATGGGAAAGACTTACAGGTCCCTTCAAGAAAATTAGAGATACCAAGGGAACATTTCTGGCAAAGATAGGCACAATAAAGGACAGAAACAATATGGATCTAACAGAAGCAGAAGATATTAAGAAGAGGTGGCAAGAACACACAGAAGAACTATACAGAAAAGATCTTAATGGCCCAGATAACCATGATGGTGTGATCACTCACCTAGAGCCAAACGTCTTGGAGTGCGAAGTCAAGTGGGCCTTACAAAGCATCACTAGGAATAAAGTTAGTGGAGGTGATGGCATTCCAGTTGAGCTATTTCAAATCCTGAAAGATGATGCTGTGAAAGTGCTGCACTCAATATGCCAGCAAATTTGGAAAACTCAGCGCTGGCTGCAGGACTGGAAAAGGTCAGTTTTCTTTCCAATCCCCAAAAAAGGCAGTGCCAAAGAATGTTCAAATTACCACACAATTGCACTCATCTCACATGCTAGCAAAGTAATGCTCAAAATTCTCCAAGTCACGCTTCAACAGTATGTGAACTGAGAACTTCCAGATGTTCAAGGTAGATTTAGAAAAGGCAGAGGAACCAGAGATCAAATTGCCAACATCTGTTGGATCATTGAAAAAGCAAGAGAATTCCAGACAAACATCTCCTTCTGATTTATTGACTACACCAAAGCCTTTGACTGTATGGATAACAATAAACTGGAAAATTCTTCAAGAGATGGCATCACCAGACCACCTCACCTGCCTCCTGACAAACCTGTACACAGATTAAATACAACGGTTAGAATCAGACATGGAACAATGTTCAGAATTGGGAAAGGAGTTCTTCAAGGATGTATATTGTCACCCTGCTTACTTAACTTATATGCAGAGTACATCATGAGAAATGCCAGGCTGGATGAAGCTCATGCTGAAATCAAGATTGCCGGGAGAAATATCAATAACCTCAGATATGCAGAAGACACCACCCTTATAGCAGAAAGTGAAGAGGAACTAAAAGCCTTTTGATGAAGGTGAAAGAGGAGAGTGAAAAAGCTGGCTTGAAACTCAAAATTCAAAAAACTAAGATCATGGCATCCATCATTCGATGGCAAATACATGGGGCAACAAAGAAAACAGTGAGAGACTTTCTTTTCTTGGGCTCCAAAATCACTGCACATGATGACTGCAGCCATGAAATTAAAAGACACTTGCTCCTTGGAGGAAAAGCTATGACCAACCTAGACAGCATATTAAAAAGCAAAGACATTACCAATAAAGGTCCATCTAGTCAAAGCTATGGTTTTCCAGTAGCTATGTATGGATATGAGAGTTGCACCATAAAGAAGGCTGAGCACCAAAAAGTTGATGCTTTTGAACTGTGGTGTTGGAGAAGACTCTTGAGAGTCCCTTGGACTGCAAGGAGTTCAAACCAGTCAATCCTCAAGGAAATTAATCCTGAATATTCATTGGAATGACGCATGCTGAAGCTGAAACTCCCAATACTTTGGCCACCTGATGCAAAGAACTGACTCATTGGAAAAGACCCTGATGCTGGGAAAGATTGAAGACAGGGGGAGAAGGGGTAACAGAAGATGAGATGGTTGGATGGCATCACGGACTCGATGGACATGAGTTGAGTAAGCTCTGAGAGTTGGTGATGGACAGGGAAGCCTGGCCTGCTGCAGTCCATGGGGTCACAAACAGTCGGACACGACTGAGCAACTGAACGACAAGAAAAGATGCTAATAAAAGTGTGAAGAGCTGGAAGGAAGGAAAAAACCTGAGATAAGGGGTGAAAAGGAAAGCCTGTGATGTGAATTTATGTTTCCCTTCATCAAACATGCTGGGAGCACAAAAATGATTGTGATGGTCCCCCCATTAAAGAACTTATGATTTAGCCAGGGTCAGAAAGAACAAGCACTTGTAAAAATCATGGGTGCCACAATGAGGTGTAGTTAAAGGAGTATCCTTGTTGTCACATGAGTTGAAGTTCTTCAGACTGAGAACAGCCAAGGGCTGGATCTGTTGGAGGAATGTGGTCTCTGTGAGAGCACATGGTGCGTGTGAGCTGGACGTTTTACAGAATGGCTGAATCATAGGGTGTACAGAGGAGATGGGGCTGAAGGTATAGGCTAAACACAGATCAAGAGTAGTCTTATATGCCATTCACAGTCCAATACTGGAGACACTAACTACATGTGGCCAGTTGAAATGTGGCTACTCCAAGTTGAGATGTGCTGTATGTATGATACACAAGTTAGACTTTGGAGACTGAGTATGAAAAAATACAAGAATGTTAACCATCTCATTCAGTTCAGTTTATCGCTTAGTTCCAACTCTTTGCGACCCCGTGGACTACAGCATGCCAGGCTTCCCTGTCTATCACCAACCCCCAGAGTTTACTCAAACTTATGTCCATCGAGTCGGTGATGCCATTCAACCATCTCATCTTCTGAAGTCCCCTTCTCCTCCCACTTTCAATCTTTCCCAGTATCAAGGTCTTTTCCAATGAGTCAGTTCTTTACATCAGGTGGCCAAATTATTGGAGTTTCAGCTTCAGCATCAGTCCTTCCAATGAATATTCAGGACTAATTTCCTTTAGGATGGACTGGTTAGATCTCCTTGCAATCTGAGGGACTCTCAAGGGTGTTCTCCAACACCACAGTTCAAAAGCATCATTTCTTTGGCGCTCAGCTTTCTTTATAGTCCAACTCTCACATCCATACATGACTACTGGAAAAACCATAGCTTTGACTAGATGGACCTTTGTTGGTAAAGTAATGTCTCTGCTTTTTAATATGCTGTCTAGGTTGGTCATAGCTTTTCCTCCAAGGAGCAAGCATCTCTTAATTTCATGGCTGCAGTCACCATCTGCAGTGATTTTGGAGCCCCAGAAAATAAAGTCTCTCACTATTTCCCTCGTTTCCCCAGTCTGTTTGCCATGAAGTGATGGGACTGGATGCCATGATCCTACTTTTCTGAATGTTGAGTTTTAAGCCAACTTTTTCACTCTCCTCTTTCACTTTCATCAAGAAGCTCTTTAGTTCTTCTTCAATTTCTGCCATAAGGGTGGTGTCTTCTGCATATCTGAGGTTATTGATATTTCTCCTGGCAATCTTGATTCCAGCTTGAGCCTCATCCAGCCTGGCATTTTGTATCATGTACTCTGCATATAAGTTAAATAATCAGAGTGACAATATATAGCCTTGATGTACTCCTTTCCCGTTTTGGAACCAGTCTGTTGTTCCATGTCCAGTTCTAACTGTTGCTTTTTGACCTGCATACAGATTTTTCAGGAGGCAGGTCAGGTGGTTTGGTATTCCCATCTCTTGAAGAATTTTCCACAGTTTGTTGTGATCCACACAGTCAAAATCTTTGTCATAGTCAATAAAGCAGAAATAGATGTTTTTCTGGAACTCTCTTGCTTTTTCAGTGATCCAGCAGATGTTGGTAACTTGATCTCTGGTTCCTCTGCCTTTTCTAAATCTACCTTGAACATCTGGAAGTTCATGGTTCACATACAGTTGAAGCGTGGCTTGGAGAATTTTGAGCATTACTTTGCTAGCGTGTGAGATGAGTGCAATTGTGTGGTAATTTGAACATTCTTTGGCACTGCCTTTTTTGGGGATTGGAAAGAAAACTGACCTTTTCTAGTCCTGTGGCCACTGCTGAGTTTTCCAAATTTGCTGGCATATTGAGTGCAGCACTTTCACAGCATCATCTTTTAGGGTTTAAAATAGCTCAGTTGGAATTCTATCACCTCCACTAGCTTTATTTGTAGTGATGCTTCCTAAGCCCACTTGACTTTGCATTCCAGAATGTATGGATCTAGGTGAGTGATCACACCATAGTGATTATCTGGGTCATGAAGGTCTTTTTTGAATAGTTCTTCTGTGTATTCTTGCCACCTCTTCTTAGTATCTTCTACCATCTTGTTAATAATGTATTATATTGCTTATGCTTGATAATATTTTGGATATGTTAAGTTAAATAAAATAGACTATTAAAATGAATGTCACTTATTTATTTTATCTTTCTAATGTAGCTATTAGAAACCCTGAAATTACACATGTGGCTTGCATTATATTTCTATGTTAGTAGCACTGTTTTGTAGACAATAGTAATGTATTCAAGATTATGAATTTTAAAAACTTTCTTGTTTTTGATACTGAAGCACTTTAAACTGCAAACATTATGGTTTACCCCTCAATGATGTAGTCCGCATCTTTAAAAATAACATTTTTCCATATAAAAAATACTATGGAAACTTTTAAAATTAACAATGATTTCTGGGGACTTCCCTGGTGGTCCAGTGGCTAAGACTCTGAACTCCCAATTTAGAGGGCAATCCCTGGTCAGAGATTTAGATCCCACATGCCACAACTGAAGACTTTGCATGCTACAAAAATAAATATTTTTAAAATAATAATTTCTTAGCATTATCTATCATTCAGACTGTATTAAGCATTTCCAGTACTCTCCACATGTTTATAGCTCGTTTGTCAGCATGAGTGTCCAATCTTGGACAACCATTGTATAATGGTGTAGGTCCTTGATATCTTTTAATTTAGAATAGTCCCTTTCCTCTCCAGTCTTATGTCCTATCTTCTGGGACTCTCTGACTTATTGGTATTATTTAGCTTCTATTCTCTATATTCCTTATAAGGTACAAATTACAGCTACAGACTTGAATAGATTCCAGTGGAACTTTTTTTTTTTTTTTTTTTTTTTGCTCTAACACGTGTAGTGTTGTATACCTCATCTTTTATCTCATCAAGAGATAATACTTGTCATATTTCATCACTGTTAGTGATGCCAAGATTGGTCATTGCACTGCAGTGATGGCTGCTTCATTCATCCAATAAACAGCTTGGTTTTCCTTGGCAACCAGAAAGCTTTTCATTAGAATACTGATTAGATCTTTATTGTGGCATAGCAAAGATTGTGTAGCAGGGACTAAAGAAGAAGACAGAAAGCAGAGAGGTGACAAGTAGTCTAGGATCAGAGTCTAGAAAAGACAGCGATAGTGGTGATCTTACTCTGAACTGGGGAATATGCTGATTCCTGAGCATGTGTTACCTTTATAAATCCTCACACAGCCCTATAGGACTGGTTTTCTTATCCCCAGGTTCCGGTTAAAACTGTTCAGAAAGACTGAATTATTTGCCAGCTATTACACTATCAGTGGCAGAGTGGTGAATAAAACTCAGCTCTGTCTGATGTCAAAGTTCATATACCAGACCACTCTCCTATGTTGGCTGCAATAACAATTTGGTTTGAGAGGCTTTTGGTTTGAAAATTTTGAATGTTCTTTTGAATTTGATGACCAAGGAAAGGAATTAACTCTAATGTGTCTTCCTCTGATGATTAGGGGAAGACGGTATGATTTGATGAATTTGAAATGTCAGTCGGGCATGTCAACTGAAAATATAGGTCTGGAGTTCAGAAGAAAGGTCAGAGAAAAAGGACAGTATACTAGAATTATAAATTCAAGAGTTATCTACATAGAGATGGTAGCTTATACCTGGGGAGGGTATAATGACATCTAGTATATTTATGTAGCAGAAAGATATATACCTCCACTTTGTATTTGTAAGCCATGTGAGGCTAGCAAACCAGCATCAAAGGAGAAACAGCTACATGAATTAACAATACTTTTTCTGATTTTCATATTCCTAAGAAAGTTGAAGGTATCATAAATTTAATAATATTAAATTATTATACATAATATTAGTATATTAATTTATGTAATATTCACATTATATACTAGTACAATATTTCAGTTTAAGTTCTTTATGTTACTGTGCACAGAAGTTAGAGTATTTCTGAGGAAAGACATTTTCCCTGAGTTTTGTGCATATTGTGATATTATATCCAAATCATGATCTGCCAGGCAGAAGTTTACTTATTTATAGAGGATGACAAAGTCTTTTAAATTAGGATGGTCACAGAAAACCTAGATCAGATACTTGATATATTACAGAATAACCCACATTTTGAACAATTTTGAAGGAAAGGTACCAGAGCTGCCTCTGGAACCCTTCTTAGAATTTTAAAAATTTGTTCTGCTCTATTTCCAGTTATTAAAAAAACTGACATATGGTGGTAAATTAATGAATTATTTAAAATTCTTAACAAAAAGATAAAAGGTTGTTTTTTAGCCATCTAAAATCATCTCTCTTTCTCTAGGGCAGCATTAAAATCTATTGTTATTCATTAATGATCTGTCTCAAGGAACATCTGAGGAATATGACAATTCATTTATTTCAAGATGAGTCAAGTATTTAAAGAGACATTCATCAAAATTCAAGATAAACAGATATTTGCTTCATATTTATAAAGCAAAGAAAATTGAAATTGTTTCCCTAAGGAATTTTTGATTACTGTAAGTGGCAATAAGAAAAAAAAAATTTCTGGGATAGAGGTCAGGTAAAACCAAGTTTGAATAAGTTTCAGGAAAGTCTTTAGGAGGGAAAAGTAATCATAAAAAATAAATTTTGTGGACTGCATGTGGAAAGTGAGGAAAGGCAGTTCCCTCTCTCCTAGAGAAGTAGCTCCTGAAGTGAGTGGTCAGGTTGACTGGCCTTTCCTGGACAAATGAGGTCTCTTCAAGGTCTGGGGCAATCTAAGGGCAGCTACCTTTCCTCACTGCTCAACCTCCAAGGGTGAACTGGGCACAAAGGGGAAAAAGTGTTATTCTTAAAATTAGAATATTGTGGGAATTCCCTGATGGTCCATTGGTTAGGATTCTGTGTTTTTACTGAAGAGGGCATGGGTTTGACCCCTGGTTGGGGAGCTAAGATCCAGTATGCTGCGTGGGGTGGCAAAAAGATAAAAGAGAAATTTTTTTAAAAAGTAATAAAAGACTTAAATAAAGTAGATCTTTAATAAAAAAATAAAGAAAAAAATTGCAGTGACAAGGGCACTTCAGTAGGCCCCATGAGCAGATGCCACAATCATTCATCTGACTCTGATAAGGCTCTGAGACACTTGTTGGTGCAGCCATATATTTTATTACAGGTTATCCATGAGAATAATTCATGTCTTCCATTGTACAGTACACTACTGTAAACTTTATTAGTCTCTCCTTCATCTTATCGGTGTTTATGGTAAAGTGATGAGTGCCTCCGTGGAGTCAGTGCTGATTTGTTATGATCATTTCAACATCCCGCAGCTCCCTTCAGTCCAACTCCCTTATTATACAGATGGTAACACTGGAGCCCTAGAGAGAGAAAGAATTTATCCAAAATCACCATAGCTAATTAGAACCAGAATTAGCTGGGAAGCCAGCCTTCTGACCTGAAGCTCTTCCCGTTGCTTGCACCCTTATCTGGGGTCAGTTTTCTGACAGATTAGTTCTTATCGTTCGTGATTATGGAAGTTCCTCTTCTGAGATATCAAGTTATTTTCTTCTTGCATGTTACAAATGGCAATATCGGATGAACTCCCTAGAGTGATTAGTATTATGTCTGTCTGGTTGTATTGTTTGTCGTCATTAAAAAAAGAGGGGTGAATTGCCTAGAGTCATTTTATTTTCCTGGCACACTGGACATATGTGGAAATAGCAAAGTGCAGTGGAAAGAAGCTAGACCCAGAAAGTTGGATTCTAGTTCTGCGTTAATCACTGACCCTCAGAAGTCACTGAAGTTCATGGCATCTCAGTTTTTAAATCTGTAATGTGGAGATCATATCACCTATTGCAGTCAGCATGACTACTACAGGGGCAGCATGAGAATTGACTAAGCTAAGAATGATGAAAACATGTTAGACAAGAGTAATATATACTTCATATATATCACAGAACCAGGGAACTTTCAAAAAGATCATCCAAACGTGATCCCATGTTCAGCCTGACTGAATAATAAGCCTGTAAAGAGATAGTCATATTTGCTTTGGGAGTTTCTCAGTGACAGGTTGACTTCTAAACCCTTGGTGACTTTCTAGGTGTGGTGATAAAAATAGATATCCCATTTACGTTGTAATGCAATTCTGATGAGACACACCAGTGTGAGTCTTAGAGAACCATGATTCCTGTTAATTAACATTATGCTGAATTTTATAACATCCAAGGAAGGCTAGATAGAACTGACTCATTCTCATTGCTCATGGTGTCCTCATTTAGCAAACAAGAACACAGTGGACTCCTGAAAGTTGAAATGTGCACATATTCTATTAATTCCAAGGAACTTCTACGTTGTTTGCACAGCTGTTCTGTCTTATTCCTTTTACAGGGGGCAGAAATGACTCTAAAGTCCCTCAGTAATGATGCTAAAAATCATGGCTACAATTTATTAGTCTCCTGTTTTACATTAGTTACTGTGAGGGTTTTACATGCATTATTTTCAATTCTCAGAGTATCTGTATAAAAGGTATTATTACACCTATTTTGCTTAATAATATCCTTATAGAAAGAAAATAAGACATGTTATCATTTGAATGTCTTCATTTCCATTTGTGCTGTGGCAGGTATGTGCATTTCTCATTTTTCTCACAATGTTTGGCTAGGCAGAGACAAGCATTACTCCTTCCAAATAGCAGATAAACTAGAACAAGATGGAGTTAAATAACTTACTCAAATATAAGAGTCAGACATATGACTGGGGCCTTAATTTCACCTTAGGCTATTTTTTCATTAGATCAATGGCTTTCAAATGTACAAACTCAACAGTTACATGCCTGTGGATGGTGACTGCAGCCATGAAATTAAAAGATGCATGCTCCTTTAGGGCTTCCATGGTGGCCCAGACAGTAAAGAACCTGCCTGCCAGTGCAGGAGACCTGGGTTCTCTCCCTGGGTTGGGAATCTTCTCTAGAGAAGGGAATGACTCACTCACTCCAGTGTTTTTGCCTGGAGAACTCCATGGACAGAGGAGCCTGGTGGGCTACAGTCCACGTGGGCACAAAAAGTTGGACATGACTGAATGACTAACACTTTGCTCCTTGGAAGGAAAGCATATTAAAAAGCAGAGACATCACTTTGCCAGCAAAGGTCTATCTAGTCAAAGCTATGGTACTTCCAGTAGTTATGTATAGATGTGAGAGCTGGACCATGAAGAAGGTTGAGCACCGAAGAATTGATACTCTTGAACTGTTGTGCTGGAGAAGACTTTTGAGAGTCCCTCTCAAGACTGCAAGGAGATCAAACTAGTCAATCCTAAAGGAAATCAACCCTGAATATTCATTAGAAGGATTCATGCTCAAGCTGAGGCTCTAGTACTGTGACCACCTGATGTGAAGAGCTGACTCATTGGAAAAGACCTTGATGCTGGGAAAGATTGAGGGCAAAAAGAGAAGGGGGCAACAGAGGATGAGATGTCCACTGACTCAATGGACATGAATTGCAGCAAACTCCAGGAGATACTGGAGGACAGAGGACCTGGTGTGCTCCTCTGGTGTGACCATGGGGTCACAAAATGTCGATCACGACTTAGCGAGTGAAAAGCAACAACAAATGAGAAATCCTATAGTAGAGTCAGGCACATACATGCTAGGTTAGGTAACATATTTGAGTCAGGTCAACCAGGAGCAGAATCTGGAAATTGTAGAAAACAAGCCTGCTTACATTTTTCTCAGTTATTCTGATCCATGGAATTAATGCCCCATTTTCTCCAATGCATTGATTTCTCAGTAAAAGTCAGAAAACTGAATTAAAAAAAAAAAGTTTAGCTTGTGGATAAATCTGAGTATCAGTTTGAGAATCAAAATAAATGGTAGCAAAAAGTATAATCCATTATCTATATGTGTGTTATGATCTATTGTATGGATTTATATTGACATATAAATAAAGAAAATCACAGGGATGGAGGTAAACCAACTAATAAATGATGCCAGAATGATGGAATTTGAAAATGACCTTTGGCAACCATGAAAATAATAATGAATATAGGCAGAAGTCACCATAAATGCTCATGTGGGAGAGTAGTAAGAGGATACTTACATAATAGCTCCCCATCAAATATTTATTAACTATAAAGGGAAAAAGAGTCAGTTTACAGTGGAGAAACCTGGCAAAAAACACCTTTACACAGTGTTTAAAGTTAACGTCCATGGAGTAGGGCAAGCTGACATCAGTGCCTCCGGATACGATCACTGAGCACCAAGAGGAAAAGAGCATCACTCTGCGATGTTCCTCCAGAAATGTATAAAGCTGACCTACTCTAAGGAAGCACCAGAGAAACCCACATTGGGGGCCATTCCATCAAATAAATGATGTCCACTGTTCAAATGTCACTGTCAGAAGGACTGAGTAAGACTTCTAGGTGAGAGGCTCATGTGACAACTGAATCAATTCTTCATCTTACAGTATTGTTGCTAGAAAGGACATTAGTGGGATAACTGGCAAAATCCAAATAGGGGCCATAGTATTGAGCCAAAGTTAATTCCCTGGTTTTGATAATTGTACCATAGCTAGATAAGATATACACACTGAAGTATTCGGGAATAAAGAGATGTTTAAAACAAAAGCAAAATCTAGCTGAGTAAATTTGGCTATCTCATTGGCTTTAAGTGATTGATGAGTCAGACAGCATCCTATCTAGCAACTAGAAGAGGGCTCCGAGCAGTACAAAATGGGAGGCTTTTACAGGCAGAAAGAGGGGCAAAGAGGATGCTGGCAGAGGGAAAGAATTGTTTGGGGACAGACAATTCTCTTTTGGGGGGGCCAAGGAACAGCAGGGATCCTGTTACGCAGGTCACTTCAATAGTGCTGATCAGGAAATTTCAGATGGCCTGTTTAAAGATCACATTCCTGAGATAAGCTGAAAGGGCAGTTAAATCTTAGCTTGCTTTCATGGGAGAAGATGGTGACTCTGTTTGGGGCTTTTTAATGGGGGCATTATATCTGCAACTTACAGGCAAATAATACATGAAAAAAATCAGAGAAAGAGAGAGAGGAAATACTAATATAAAAGAAATGATATCAAAATGTAAATTTAAAAGCAATCACTAGTTTGAATCAATGTTCTATATAGAGAGCTGGCTACTGGGGGCCCAACTCCTGGGGTATCTTGGACCCTCTGGAGTCACAGCATGAGAGGATGCATGAGATCTCGGGACCTATACCTTATCTTTTCTTCCTGTTCTCTTCTTAGACATATGAACACTGGTATCGGTGCCACAATTTACAGTACTTAGTGTTCCAACAGATCTACACCTTGTTCACATAATTAGATGAAAATCTTCAGCCTCTTACTCACAGGTCATTGTGTAGGAGGACCACTGCTATCTTGAGGAAGAACTCCAACCTCTATGTATTAACTTCACTGTTTAACCTTTTTTTCAGAGGAAAATCCCTAATTCTAAGTTTTAGGATATAATTTCCAAATGCTGACAATACCATCCCTTCCCTCAGGTGGACTAAATACACAGCAGCCACAGCCCTGATTAGGCTGCTTTAGCATCTCAGATCCAGAATGTCCTACAGGTCTGAAATCTTTTTTTTTTTTAAACTTCCTGGTTCCATTGTCCCTGGTCTAGTTCTGGGTAAATGCAAGGCCTTCTCCTACAGCAGCATTTATTATCATCGTGCTCTGTTTTGCAACCTCTTGGACTGTAGCCGGCCAGGCTGCTCTGTCCATGGGATTTCCCAGGCAAGAAGACTGGAGTGGGTTGCCATTTCCTCCTCCAAGGGATCTTCCCGAACCAGGATTGAATTTGAGGCTCATGCGCCTCCTGCACTGCGGGTGGATTCTTTTGCGGCTGAGCCATTGGGGAAGCCCATATGTTTATTATGCCCATGTCAAATATTGCTCATTTTAATAAAGATTTTTTTAGTTAGATACTATAAGTACTTATTTATGAGTGATGACATCCATTAAATATAACATCTGGTGATTATTTTTCTTTTACATAACATCAACAATATATAGTCCTGAACCTAAACTCCTTCAGTGTAATTTATTGAAGTCAAACTTCTTTATATCTTTGGTGTTCACTTATAATGATATAACATTTTAAAATGAGTACCCGCATATAGACCAATGTAGAACTGTACAAAATTGCTTGAATGTTGGGAAATAGAAATAAAATAGAAATGAATGCCTTTTTTCTTAAAAAAAGCTTCCTTTTTTCTTCATATTCACATTTTACTTTTACATGCTCACAAATTGAGGCTTATTCTTAAATATTCTTTCTTGCAGTGAGTGCATTGTCTCACTCATCTACAGTGATTTCAGAAGAGATCAGAAAGAGATGAATGTATTTAAAGACAGACTCTCACATTACCCTAAAAGTAAATGCTTTCAGGGAATAAGTAATGTACAATTCAGCAAGCACTCTTGAATTCTAATGAATATTTCCATTTTAATGAGGCTTGATTTAAGTGCTAGGTCTCTGTAAAATATCTAAAATGACACGGTACCCGTGTTAGAAACCCAGTCATGCTATGTTCGGAACCAGCAGAGGAGAGCTTATTTCTACCCTCATTTCTCTTCCATAAAAGGAAAGAATTGCTGGGTAAGCCACTTTATTTAATAGCAGAGGAAGGAGCAAATTGATTTCTTGACAGGATTACTAAGGAGAACGATGAGGAGTGGGTGGAATTGTGAACAAAACGAGAAATGAAAGATAATAGGCAAGGAGCAGCCAGGAGTGCTGACAGTAACCGTTGGGTATAAAAATCCAGGAACCAAAAAGCCGGTCCTGGAGGCTTTTTGCCTGGAGGGAGGGAAACCATGTTCATGTGGATTTTCAAACACAGGAGCTTGAGCAGTTTGAATTTTTCAGCTGAAGGCTTTTCTGTGACTGTGATAGAAACCATTCAGGGAAACAAAATCTGGCCTCTGTCAGATGTCATCTTGAAGGACCTGGGACTCAACCTGTGAATCGTGCTGGGAAGAATGTTGTTGCCCGATTAGACAATGATTAGCAAATGTAGGTAGCAAAGACAAGAGGGAGAGGAAAGCTTTGATGTTGTCTTGGCAGAAATGGGGAGGAGCGGTCAAGATAATGGTATGGGAAGCAGGGGGAGAGGATGGTGGATGGGGCCTGGGGAGGGAAAATGATGCTGTAATAACCGGTATTTTGGAGCAATTGTTCTCTGAGTTTCCAAGTTTGATACGTGCAACAGTCTCTGATGTGAAGTTGAACACCTAGAGATGCTCAATATGTAGATTTTAGATTTATCACATGAAATGGCCAAGAAGAAGAGACTGAGCACAGTGGGCTCCACTCCCTCTCAGGTTGGGGCGTGTTCGCTTCCCCAGGATTAGGAAAGTTACCTTCTTTCTGTCCTGAGCTAAAGCCTCTGAGCCCCGACCCTGTTAGGAGAAAGGTACAGGCAGGACGTCCCTCACATGGCAGGGGCCAAGTTAGGACCATTTTTGCTCTGGGAGAATAGTGATTCCCAAGGCTGGGCAGAGACCCTGTTCACTCCCTGGAAGTTGCTTTCTAAAGGCTCTGTGTCCATGGCCACGCCGTGTGTCTCTATGGACAGACCTGGGTTCAGACTTTGATTTTGTGTTTAATCAGCCAATTTCTGTATCTTCCTTCCTTTTGTCAAATGTACAAACCTACCCATATTGACACCTGTTTTCCGCTTCTTCCCCCTATAAGGAAGAGGTTGTCTCTCTCTTACATTGGTGCTAGTTGTTTTCACTTGCTTTATGGACTCGATTTTCTCTCACCTCCTTTAGGGATTCACACAGTATTGTCCTTTCAGTGTGGTCTATGATACATCATACTCCTCTCTGCCGGATCATTTCAATCAGCAGACTAATGGGCTTTCATATCTCTTGTGAAATGTATTAATTAAACAAGGAGGCCATGAGACTGAGGTGGCTTTACCACCCTAACAGCCTAAGAAGGCACTCCAAGGCCACGGCCTCTGAAGGGTAAGAAATCCAAACCCAAGGCCAGCCAGTCACAAACAGCCAACCATGTAGAATTTTCTAGATAAAGCAGAGGCTTAAGTTAAAGCCAATCGAGCAATGCCCTTGCTGTACCTCCTTTTCTCTGTAGAGGTCTTTCCCTCCACTCTTGTCCATGGAGCGCTCCTAACCACTTCTGATTTGGTGCTGCCTGATTTGAATCGATATTTTGCTCAAATTAACTGTTAAGGTTCTTTAGTATCCCTCAGCTGACCTTTTGACATTCCCATGTTGAAAAGCCCTCGTTGCACACACGTCTCCCCATTTCTTGGCTCCCTGTCATTACCTCACACTTCCTTCTTTCTCTCCTCACCTCTCGTGTACTCTTCAACCCCCAGCCCATCCATATGCTACTGTCCCTCCTAAAGAAGTTTTGCCACTTTTGCCAGTAAATTCCATGTAGCCAAACTCAGCAGATGTTTCTCTATCCTTGTTTTTCTTAGTTCTCACCAGCATCTGGGATAACTGACTAGTCCCTTTCTCTCGATGAATCTCTCTTCTGGCTTCCTTGGAACCACATTTTCTAACCACACTGGACAGTTTTCTCAGCCCTCACTTTTTTTCCCCCCCAGTTTGTCATTCCTTATCCAGATGTAAGGGGTTGAAGATCTTGGGTCTTTTCTTGGATCCTTTCCTCTTCCCTTGCCTTCCTTCTTCACCTCACTCTTCTCCTCCTGCATAATCTCATCCAATACTGTCTTTACATCACTGACTCCCCAATTTATCTCTGTAGCCCAGAGCTCTTCACTAGATCCCAACATTCAGTTTTCTGATATTTCTAACAAATATTTTCCAAAAGAGGATTCTTATTACTTCCTAAATCTCTCTGTTGCCCCAGACCGTAAAATTTTCCCATCTCAATAAATGAATTCATGATTTATCTAGTTGGTCAAGTTTAAAACCCAGGAGTCATCCACCTTTACTCTTATCCCTAGTATCCATTTCATCACCAAATCCTATAAACACCATCTCCAAAATATTTTTCAGATCCTGCTGCTTCTTTCCTTGTCCATGCATCACTTTTCTCTGTCTTCTGGGCCACTGCTTCACAACCTGCCAACTGGTCTACCTCTTTCCACTGTTGCACCCTGCCCATCCCTACAAATATTTCTAGTCCCTCAGATACATTGCTCAAGAGTTAGCCTTAAATATATATCTGGTGTGACCTCTCCCGCTGAAAAAGTTTCAGTGTTTGCTCATTAAACTTAGAATGCAATCTAAACTACTCTTTGCTTGGTCTTCAAATCCTGCATAATCAGAGCTCTCCCTAGTTGCTTAATTTATCTCAAGTCATTCTTGTGTTCTTCCTTTATGCTCTGTTGAGCACAGTCAGTCACTTAGTCACTTCAGTGGCTCAGTAGTGTCTGACTCTTAGCGACCCCATGGACTGCAGCATGCCAGGCTTCCCTGTCCATCACCAACTCCCAGAGCTTACTCAGACTCATGTCTGTCATGTCAGTGATGCCATCCAACCATCTCATCCTCTGTCGTCCCCTTCTCCTCCTGCCTTCACTCCCTCCCAGGATCAGGGTCTTTTCAAATGAGTCAGTTCTTCACATCAGGTGGCCAAAGTATTGGAGTTTCAGCTTCAGCATCAGTCCTTCCAATGAATATTCAGGACTGATTTCCTTTAGGATGGACTGGTTGGATCTCCCCACAGTCCAAGGGACTCTCAAGAGTCTTCTCCAACACCACAGTTCAAAAGCATCAATTCTTTGGCACTCAGCTTTCTTTATAGTCCAATTCTCACATCCATACATGACCTCTGGAAATACCATAGCTTTGACTAGATGGACCTTTTTTGGTAAAGTAATGACTATGCTTTTTAATGTGCTGTCTAGGTTGGTCATAGCTTTTCTTCCAGGGAGCAAGCATCTTTCAATTTCATGGCTCTAGACACCATCTGCAGTGGTTTTGGAGCCCCAGAAAATAAAGTCTCTCGCTATTTCCCTTGTTTCCCCATCTATTTGCCACGAAGGGATGGGACTGGATGCCATGATCCTACTTTTCTGAATGTTGAATTTTAAGTCAACTTTTTCACTCTCCTCTTTCACTTTCATCATGAGGCTTTTTAATTTTTCAATTTCTGCCATAATGGTGGTGTCATCTGCATATCTGAGGTTATTGATATTTCTCCCGGCAATCTTGATTCTAGCCTGAGCTTCATCCAGCCTGGCATTTTGCATGATGTACTCTGCATATAAGTTAAATAAACAGGGTGACAATATACAGCCCTGACATACTCCTTTCCCAATTTGGAACCAGTCTGTTGTTCCATGTCCAGTTCTAACTGTTGCTTCTTAACCTGCATACAGATTTCTCAGGAGACAGGTCAGGTGGTCTGGTATTCCCGTCTCTTGAAAAATTTTCCACAGTTTGTTGTGATCCACACAGTCAAAGGCTTTGGCATAGTCAATAAAGCAAAAGTAGATATTTTTCTGGAATTCTCTTGCTGCTTTTTCAATGATCCAGTGGATGTTGGCAACTTGATCTCTGATTCCTCTGCCTTTTCTTGCCTCAAATACAGCTTGAACATCTGGAAGTTCATGGTTCACGTATTGCTGAAGCCTGGCTTGGAGAATTTTGAGCATTACTTTGCTAGCATGTGAGATGAGTGCAATTGTGCAGTAAGTTGCACATTCTCTGGCATTGCCTTTCTTTGGGATTGGAATGAAAACTGACCTTTTCCAGTCTTGTGGCCACTGCTGAGTTTTCCAAATTTGCTGGCATATTGAATGAAGCACTTTCACAGCATCATCTTTCAGGATTTGAAATAGCTCAACTGGAATTCCATCACCTCCACTAGCTTTGTTCGTAGTGATGCTTCCTAAGGCCCATCTGACTTTGCAGTCCAGGATTTCTGGCTCAAGGTGAGTGATCACACCGTCATGATTATCTGGGTCATGAAGATCTCTTTTGTATAGGTCTTCTGTGTATTCTTGTCACCTCTTCTTAATATCTTCTGCTTCTGTTAGGTCCATACCATTTCTGTCCTTTATTGTGCCCATCTTTGCATGAAATATTCCCTTGGTATCTCTAATTTTCGTGAAGAGATTTCTCGTCTTTCCCAATATCATTTTTTTCTATTTCTTTGCATTGGTCACTGGAGGAAGGCTTTTTTTTTAAAAATCTACTTGCAATTCTTTGGAACTCTGCATTCAGATGGGTATATCTTTCCTTTTCTCCTTTCCCCTTGAGCACACACAGTGTTTATTTATTTATTTTTTTGCCTCAGGGCCTTTGCATTTTCTACTCTTCCCTTGACATGGAAGTTTCTTCCTATCCGCGTTCAATATATTTTTTATCTCTTAGGTCTCAGTTGAAATATTACTCTCCTTAGTAAGTAGCTTTCCCTGCCAACCCTTTTTTTTTTTTTATTAACTTCCCCCATTCTGTTACTCCATCATTCTCTGGCTTGGCACCCAGTCATTTTCTTGTTCTTAGCACATTGCAATTCTTTTCTTATTTAAATTTTTTTTTCACTTGAGTTTTGTCTGTCTCGGCAACATAGATGTAAAGGATAGAGAGGGAACATGCAGGTACCAGAGTGGAATCACACAGTCTGAGTTTTAATTGTTGATGGTTTCACCTAGATATTATTTAACTTTCTTATACCTCGGTTTTCTAATCTATAGAACTTAAACAGTAATACCAATCTCCCAGGGTTGGTATCAGAAGTAAATGAGATCATAAATATAGAGTTTATATTCCCATTCTAAAGAGTTCTAAAGAATAGCCAGGAGAGATAAGAAAGCCTTCCTCAGCAATCAATGCAAAGAAATAGAGGAAAACAACAGAATGGGAAAGACTAGAGATCCAAAGATGGATTCGATAAAGGACAGAAATGGTATCTGCCTCTTGAGAAACCTGTATGCAGGTCAGGAAGCAACAGTAAGAACTGGACATGGAACAACAGACTGGTTCCAAATAGGAAAAGAAGTACGTCAAGGCTGTATACTGTCACCCTGCTTATTTAACTTATATGCAGAGTACATCATGAGAAACGCTGGGCTGGAACAAGCACAAGCTGGAATCAGGATTGCTGGGAGAAATATCAATAACCTCAGATATGCAGATGACACAACCCTTATGGCAGAGAGTGAAGAGGAACTAAAAAGGCTCTTCATGAAAGTGAAAGAGGAGAGTGAAGAAGTTGGCTTAAATTAAGCTTAACATTCAGAAAACCAAGATCATGGCATCTGGTCCCATCACCTCATGGGAAATAGATGGGGAGACAGTGGAAACAGTGTCAGACTTTATTTTTTTGGGCTCCAAAATCACTGTGGATGGTGACTGCAGTCATGAAATTAAAAGACGCTTACTCCTTGGAAGGAAAGTTTTCTAGATAGCATATCTAGATAGCATATTAAACTAGATAGCATATTAAAAAGCAGAGACATTACTTTGCCAATAAAGGTCCATCTGCTCAAGGATATGGCTTTTCCAGTGGTCATGTATGGATGTGAGAGTTGGACTGTGAAGAAAGCTGAGTGCTGAAAAATTGATGCTTTTGAACTGTGGTGTTGGAGAAGACTCTTGAGAGTCCCTTGGACTGCAAGGAGATCCAACCAGTCCATCCTAAAGGAGATCAGTCCAGGGTGTTCATTGGAAGGACTGATGCTGAAGCTGAAACTCCAGTACTTTGGCCACCTTATACGAAGAGTTGACTCATTGGAAAAGACGCTGATGCTGGGAGGGATTGGGGGCAGGAGGAGAAGGGGGAGACAGAGGATGAGATAGCTAGATGGCATCACCGACTCAATGGGCATGAGTTTGAGCAAACTCTGGGAGTTGGTGATAGGCAGGGAAGCCTGGCGTTCTGTGATTCATGGGGTTGCAAAGAGTCGGACACAACTGAGCAGCTGAACTGAACTGAACTGATAGGCAAAAACCTGGTCCATCATGAATATTTCACAACTCTTACCTGATAATTCACTATTGACTTTTTACTCCTCAACAGCTAATATAGTGCTTGGAACACAGTGGATTCTAACTCGGTATTTGTTCAATGATTCATTAAATGAATGCACTGTGGGCTCAGTTTGATTCAGATTTGGTTTGAGCATGAGACAGAAAATAGGTCAAGTGATTAGTGCCTGATATATTGTAAGTGCTCAGTACAACTTTATCATCAGTCCTCAAACAGGCTGCTAATGTGATCAATTGATAGA
This sequence comes from Cervus canadensis, assembly GCF_019320065.1. Lineage (NCBI taxonomy): Eukaryota > Metazoa > Chordata > Mammalia > Artiodactyla > Cervidae > Cervus > Cervus canadensis. Next base: position 65,784,082 of record NC_057398.1, on the reverse strand, counting down.
ACTAAGAACCACACTCAAGGGCTCTTAACGTAAAACAATCACAATCTTGCATTGTTGGGTTCCAACTCTCCCAGGCTACAATGGACATGGCTTCTATGATTGTCCCTCTTTGTCTTTCCCCCATCTTTACTGGCTCCTCACCAAGAAACAAACATGCTGAAGCAATTTTCATTTCAGTAACTCCTTCCTTAAATCTGCCTGTTTTCCTCTAGTTACCATTTCTCTTCTGCTTTTTGCAAGTAAGCCCTTAAAGGAGTTGTCCATACTCTCTCTCTCATTCTCCCCCTCTAATTCTTTTTCACCCATAACTATTATCATTCACCCTCCACCTTTGTCAAGGTGGTGAATGACTTCCACATTTTCCAATCGGATGTCACATTCTTGGTTCAGAACTCTCTGGACCAATCAGCAACATTGACACCTGCCCTTTCTTTTTTGGAAACACAGTCTTCACTTGGCTTCTAAGATGCCATTTGTTGTTGTTTATTCTGCTGCTTGACTAGCCCACTTTTCTGTAGTCTTCTTGTTTCCAAACTCTAGATTTTGTTTCAGTATCAGAAGCTTACCTTCTTTCTCTGGAGTCAGTCCCCAGGTAGCCTCATCTAACCCCATGCCTTTAAATATCATGCAAAAGCTGATGATCCTGAGTTTCTATTTTCAACTCTGACCTCTGTCTAGAACTCCGTACATACAATCAGCACCTCAGTTTTTCCATGCAGGTGTTTAATAGGCATTTCACATGTAACATTCAAACTGTACTTTTTTTTTGGTAATTTACTGAAGTATGGTTGACTAACACTATTATGTTAGTTTAGGGGGATACAGCATAGTGATTGACTTTTTTCTTCTTTTTTTTGGCTGCACCACGCAGCATGTGGGATCTTAGTTCCCTGACCAGAGATCAAACCTGTGCCCCTGTAGAGGAAGCCTGAAGTCTTCACCATTGGACCAACCAGGAAAGTCCTGTGATTTGAAATTTTTATGGACTATACAACATACAGAGTTATTGTAACTATTCCTTGTGCTGTATATTACACCTTTGTGACTTGTTTATTTTATAACAGCTAGTTTGTACTCCTTAATTCCTTTCACCTATCGTAACTGTATTCTTTTTTTTCCACTTATTTTTATTAGTTGGAGGCTAATTACTTTACAGTATTGTAGTGGTTTTTGTCATACATTGACATGAATCAGCCATGGATTTACTTGTATTCCCCATCCCAATACCCCCTCCCACCTCCCTCTCCACCCGATTCCCCTGGGTCTTCCCGGTGCACCAGGCTGAAACTGTACTCTTAATACACCCTCCTCTCACTCTCCCCCATGGTACCTCCTCCTGAATTTTCCCAGGTATGGCAACTCATCCTTTCAGCTGTTCAGACTAGAAGCACTGTGTTCATCTTCAGCTCTTCTATACCGCCTAGTCAGGCCATAGACAAAGCCTGTGGGTCTATTGGAAAGTGTGTCATGAACACGCCTACTTCTTTCCATGTCAGCTGCTCTCTCCTTACTCCATGCAGGGGTCACCTCTCACTTTGATGATTATAATGCTGCCTCTTCAGCACCCCTGCCTCCACCCACCCCATCTCCTGTCACACAGCTGCCACAGTGATTCTTTCAAAGTGGCATTCCTCTCTTCAAAATCATCAAACAGCTTTCCATTGAAAGGAAATGCTCAAATACCTCCTGTGACCTGAAAGCTTCTATATAACCTTTCTGACCTCCCTCTGGACCCCCCAGCGCCTTTGTCATCCACTCTGTCCCTCTTTCCCCGCCGTCCCCACTGCAGCCACACCAGGTGACTTGCTGTGTATGAAACAGGCCAAGAGCACCTTGTCTTGGGGGCTTGGCATTTACTGTTCCCCTATCAAGTCACTCTTCTCACAAATATAATTGGATGGTTCATTCCCTCACCGCCTCCCTGTCTCCCATATCTCACTTTTTGAGACCTTTCCCTAAGCTTGCAGTAGAAAATTGTATCCACTCTCCTCAGTCACCATCAAGATCACCTTTACTCTGTTTATTTTTCTTCACTGATGCCTCTGACCCCCTGGCACTTGACATATTTGATTATTGTCTCTCTTCTTACTAGGATTTAAATTCCCTGAGAGGAGGGACTTTATCTTCCTGTTCACTCCCTGGAGTTAGAATGATAGGCATTAAATATATTTGACAAATCAATAAATTGATTAATAAATATTTGAGAGGTCTAATGACTTCTAGGTTGTTCTAAGGGAAACTTTTCCCTTATTAATAGTAGCCTGATGAAATTACAATGGCTCAGTTTGCTGGAATGATTTATACGGGTTGATTTCTGGACTCTATATTCTGTTCCATTGACATATGTGTATGGTTTGCGCCAGTACTAGACTGTTTTGATGACTGTAGCTTTGTAGTGTAATGTGAAGTCAGAGAGTATGACTCCTTCAGCACTGTTCTTCTTTCTCTATATTGTTTTGGTGATTTCAGGTCTTTTGTGTTCTCATACACATTTTAAAATTATCTGTTCTAGTTCCAGTGAAAAATGCCGTTGACATTTTGAAAGGGATTGCATTGAAGAATCTGCAGAGGCTTCAGTAAAGAATCTGCCTGCCAAGGCAGGAGACATAAGAGACGTGGGTTCGATCCCTGGGTCGGGAAGATCCCTTGGAGGAGAACATGGCAACCCACTCCAGTATTCTTGCCTGGAGAATCCCATGCACAGAGGAACCTGGTGGGCTGCAGTCCATAGGGTCGCAGAGTCAGACACAACTGAAGTGACTTAGTTCGCACATGCACATTGAATCCAAGTTTATTTTTGAAAGACCAAATGATTCAACTTTGAATCATTCTGCATGGCAATGGATACAAATCCTTGTAGAATGACTCATTACCTGGCTCTTATCTCTCCAGACTCTTCCTTGGCTCCTCCCAGTCACCTCCTAATTGACTGTTTAAAAATGTCTTGAAGAGGATAGTCTTGTTTTTAAGCAGGTCTCCCTGTGATTCAGAGGCCATGCACGTGCCTTTGGCTTCTTCTCTTCCCAGGTGCGCAGTGTAGGTTGTTTCATCTCCTGGGTTTGGGCCCAAGTGCAACTGGGTTTCCATCTGAAGCTCAGTTGTGCTGACATAATGATTAGGACACCTCTTAAAGGACATGGTATCTTTCCTAGAAACAGAAAACTGTAAAATAGAAAACCTCCCAAGTGATTTTATTCTAAAGCCAAGCTGTATTTGAAACGTATTTGTATAATTGACAATTTAAAAAACCAGCAACAATAAAACCCACTTTAGCTTCAGATGTTTCTTCCTTTTCGTCTGCTTTCTCTTTTTCATGAACTAGATATCTGGAACCAAATTCACTTGTTTGCCTCAGTTTTCCACAGAACTTGCATGTGAGATTAAGCCTAAATTCCCATCAAAACCCTGTTTAAAATGGCTACAGTATTTTAGATGCATCATATTGTAATAATTTAAACTTTTTAAGAATACACAGAAAATATGAAAGTATTTTTACTTTTCCCCTCCCAGGGAAATTTTACCAGGGAGAGTTAGCAGATATATGCCCTAACACTTTCTAAATCTGGTTGAAATATTTGGCAGCAGCTTCAACGCTGCTGCTGCTAATAATTACAAACATCATAATTATAACATTTGTTTTGTACAACTAGCATTCCCATAGTCATGTGGTAGGTTAATTAATATGAGAGCATCTTTTGAGTGCTGACTTTAACTATAATCTTACCTTTAAAAATAAACCTGTAAGAGGTGCTTAGCTTCTACTAAAGCAAATATAAAGTAGATTTGACTTTCCTAATTCGTAAGTGGTCTCCCTCCAATCAGTATTCTCCCTACCTAAAGCATCTGGCTTAGCTACGTAAATATTTTTATGAATTGTTCTTTCATGTTGTGTCAGTATTAAAAGACTTTAATTGTTTTAAATTTCCAACAGAAGCTAATTCACACACATAGTACCTACTCTGTAAAAGGCAGAGGTTAGGCTACAGGAAACTACTAGAATGAGTAAGATACAGTTCCTGTCCTGAAACGCAGTTGTAAAGGCTGGTAAATCTTTATATTTGGTGGCTTTTAAAAAGCTGATCCTACTCTACTTCCTTAATTTATCTCCCACTCAACCTTAGCTAAACTCTCCGCTGAAGTCCCACATGCGGACATGCTCTCCCTAAATGTGTTTTATGTGTCCTTTCTGCCTACTCAGGTAAGTATCTTTCCTGACTTATTTCCCACTCCTTTTCTTTAAGTCCTGCTCAAATCATGCCCTTTTCTTTGTTTATTCATCCCTAATCTACACAGATTTCTCCTTCACCTTGGTGTCATGCCTGGCTTTGTTAGTCAATTTTTTACTTATTCATAGATCTTATTTTTCCAAGTTGACTGTGACTGCTCTGAGGACAGGAACGATGTTTATTTTTATATGCCTCACACATGGAATGTGATCAATATTTTATTTATTCTGGCCTAAGAGTTCATAATTTTATGTATTTTTTCACATAAGTAGGACTTTTGAAGTTTTAAGTTCATTCACCTTTCTATGTAGCTGGGCCTTTAATGTTAAAAATTAAAAGTCTTCAGGTCTACTTATATGGGTATCATGTTACAGTCTTAGAGATTCTGCTTATGTGGACACTATTTGTGATGTTTATAAATGTTTATAAATGGTCCACATTTAGCAATGAACTGGCAACAGTAGGGGGATTGGCAGTCTGACTCAAGTGTCACAAATTGGTATGTTTTTGTTTCCAGTCTGAATTTTAGGTCTCAGAAGCTCTTAATTGATTTGTACTTAATGAATTCACAAAAGTATTGATTTATAAAAGCAAATTCTGCCCAAGATACTCTCTTCCTGGAAATTTTTACTCAAGAAATCATTGCTTAGGAATTTGGTAAATAGGGAATAGCAAAAGAAATTGAATACTTTAAAGATGGCTTCCATCAAGCTATGATACCATGAAGAGCTTTCCTTTTCTGATTAGTCTGAAATCATTATCTGAGATCTTAAACCAAGACTATACACCATTTATAATTTTTCAGCTCTAAATTTCCTAAAACTGTTCTGTGATCACTACTTTGGATTTGCACTAACTACTGTTTCACTCTCTCATTTTAATGTTTTATCATAGTCTATTAACAATGTCTATGTTTTAACTGTATTACTTTTGATTGATTACTTTCTAGGTGGTTTGCTTGTAACTAACCACATCATAGAGTGAGTTCCTTCTGGGTTGGTCTTCAGAAGACAGCTAATTGATTCTACAGGTTGAAGAATTTTTTATTACTAACTTCTCTAATTTCTGGTATATACTTTACTTTTACACAAGCTGTTGACTAGAGAGAACATATTCTAAAAATTATTTGTGCATATTTATTGGTAAGGAACGTCACCTTTTATAAGAAGTGAATTTAAGACTTCTAAAAGAAAATAACCTGGTTTATGTCCTTGCTGCTTAACTGCTATTACAGCATTTGAATTATAGGATGCTTTATAAAACAGTGAGCCAAGACTTGTAATCTATATTAGTGGATGATAATCAGAAGACAAGTTCAAACACATAACTCTGATAACAAATGAAAAGAGTTGAGAAGCAGAGGCATGGAAACAACTCTCATCCTTGTTTAACTGTGTTGGTCATTTTGTTGATGCTCAAAAATCTATCCATTTCTTTCTCTAGCCATATTATTTATCACATTAAAAGAAATCTTGACACAGGAGGATTTTTTTTTTTTTTTGAAAATCTTCCAGATGTCAAAATTTGATGCATGCTTGTGTTCAGTCATGTCTGACTCTTTATGACCTTATGGACTGTAGCCCGCCAGGCTCTTCTGTCCATGGGATTTTTCCAGGCAAGAATATTGGAGTGGATTGCCAGTTCCCTCTCCAGGGGATCTTCTCAACCCAGAGATCAAACCCACGTCTTCTGTATCTGTTGCATTGGCCAGCGGGTTCTTTACCACTGAGCCACCTGGGAAGCTCCAGATTTGATATATAAATATTAATTGCTTTGTTTCGGTTGGATGTTGTCTAAGAGAAGTCATCCCTGTTTTAGAATAGCTGAGTCTGACCCTTCTCTAAATGATGCATCATTGGCAAATGAAACAAAATAAATAAAATTAATCTTTGAGGAGATGCAGTAAAAGAAAAATCTCCCTAAATATAAATAAGACTAGAACAGAATGTGACCATTTAAAAAAAGAACAACTGACCACAATTGTTTAAAGCCAACTGAAGAATTCTTTCTCATGTTTCAGCAGGCTTCTTATTTGATTATAAAGTGTTTAAGTAATGAAATCTTATAGAAACTGGTACTGCTCATATATCAAGAGGCACTTCCTATAAATGATGCACCATTATTAACTGGTCAAACATAAAGATCTATAGTTTACATACTGCATTTTCTTTGAATTCATTTGACCTAAAGGAATAGTCAGTGATAAAAGATCTGATAAAAGATAATTGTGTCAAAATAATTTTTATATTAGTTATCACTACTCATTTAGCTGTCATTGTAAAATTTTGGTCATACTTTTAATTATATCTTCACAAATATCTTATTTCATTGAACAGCTCATAAGCTCATTGAAAACTTTCAGCAAATTCTACTTTTTGTGTTTCTGTTAGGTATGGAAAAGAAGTTTATATAGGTTTTGTGCTTAGTATTTAAGTGTGTTTTGGACTTTTGATTGAGGAAAGAGATGTGTGGTTAAAAATACAATTTATATACTACTTATATTAGTAATTTGCAGAGAATAAGAACATAACTAGATATACTTTATATCTAATTTGAACATACTTCAGTGAATACCTCAAGGCCTCATCTAGATGTTTCAGAGTGATATCACTTTATTTCTAAATGCAGAATTGGTAGCTAGAAAGAGTCTCTAATTAACAGTGTAGTAAATAATAGGTTTGATTTTTATCATGTACGTAAACTGATGACTAATACAAAGGCATTTGTTACATAGTCAAATTGTTCACAGTTCAAGATGTGATAAATAACATAAACACTAAATTAGACAAACATGTATAGAACAAGCTAAAAAAGCTATATGAATAAAATTATCTATAAGTGGTTCTTTTTGGAAAAATGTGAGGTGATTTAAGTTAAAATTTAGTGATTTTTATGAATTTTTCTGTTCTTTAATTTTTTTGAGAGAAAGCACTAAACAGAAATTAACAAAAATGTTTTATTCCCAAAAAAGTAAAAAAAAAAGTCCAGTTACATGACTGTTTATTCCTCAAAGCACATATAAATTATGAGAAAAAAGAAGCTTTGAATGATGAATGTTTGATATTGCATTGCTGCACATTTAATAATAATATTGATAAGTTATTTAGAAAGTGACAACTGTATTTATAAGACCCATAAAAGAAATAAAAGGTAACTGAAAATCCCTGTCTCTATAAATTATTTTATTAATTTTGTTACTGTTTAGTCATTCAGTCATGTGCGACTTTTTTGTGACCCCATGGACTACAACCCATCAGGCTCCTCCGTCCATGGGATTTTCCAGGCAAGAGTACTGGAGTGGGTTGCCAAGCCATTTACCAGGGAATCTCCCTGACCCAGGGATCAAACCTACATCTCCTGCAAGTCTCTTGCATTTTAAATGGGTTCTTTACAGCTGAGCCACTGGGGAAGTCCCTTATTAATTTACAAATAATGAAAATGGTGACTCATAAATTACTATCAATATGTATATCCATCTTTCACAATATTTGTAGAATAGATATAATGTCATGTGGTTGTCTCTGGATGAATTGAAGGGGAAGAAATATAATACGATATTTTGGGACTGAATGAGCTATAAAAAAGTTTCTCTACTCTTAAACACCATAATTTATAGCCTCCTTTTGTTCTAAATTTGTCAAAAGTTTATAACTTTATGTGTATAAAGCTATGTGTGTGTATAAAATCATAAACTCAATTTTTCAAAGATCTCAAAACCCTGTATGCAGACTGACAATTAGCTCCAACATATTAGACCCCCAGCTGTTACTTGTACATTTGGAACCTCAGACTTAGCATTTTGCAGATGACTCTTACCCGGGAGAAAATAGTCTACATTTGACCAAACACTGCAGTCTCACCCTGGCCCTCATTCTGTCTTGTCTCTTGCTCTTGGAAATCTGTTCCTTTTCTCTTGTTAAACCTCAGGTTTCCTCATAAAACGCCCATGGTTTTCTTCAGTCCTTCACCGTCATCCTAGTTGTTTCGGTTCAGTTTATACTTCTTCAGTTTATGAAGAGTGTCATTTTTAGAGTTTAGCACCTGGAACTGGACGCACTTCTTGGTGGGATAAAAAGCGTGCAGTGTCACGTCTTTCTTGTTCTGGACACTCATGTTCAGATCACACAGCCAAATAGGACATTTGTTTTTAGGAGCTACCTACCACTAAACTTTCATTAATCTTGTGGTTAATTAAGTTGTAGATTTCTAATGAACTATTAATCAAGTTTTTATGCAACCTGAACTTATGAAGTGGATATTTATAATCTTAAAGGCACAGCTTTACAAATATGTTTTATTCGGTTTCATCTCTTTGGTTCTTATCTTGGTATTCCTGATCTCGGTATTCCTGAGTATCTCTTCTCTCCAGAGTATCCATAAGGACTGCTGCCAGACTTGAAATTTCTGTTCTGTTTATTTAAATCTTATGCCGAAAAAATAAATCAAGTTGGACATTGCAGCCTGGACTCCCATTACAAGAGCCTGTGCACAAGTTACTTCAGTGGCTCCCAAGGACTTATCTTATGGAGAAAGCATATGGGATCTGGTTTCTAGTCCGACTCTAGTATTTATTGGTTGACAGTTTGACTCAGACTCAATTTCCTTATTTGTATTAAAGTGACTATAAATGAGGCCATCTACCTAACTTAAAGGTCTGAGGACTTTTTTAAAAAAGATGATGCATGTGGAAATGAAGGCTTAAAATGTAAGGTCTTAATAATACAGAGAATTCCAAAGCTCCTATTTTTTCCTCTTTTTTAAAAAATGGTCTTTTTTTTTGTTAAATAAAGCATAGATATAAAAAACCAAATGGGTGAAATGTATGGCTTAATGAATTAATGTAAGATTAAAACCATCAAGGTATGAAATAGAGCTTAGCCAGTCACCTAAGAAGTCCCTTCCATATGCTGAATCCCAATCACAGACCCTCCTGTCCCCAGTGAGAAACAACTATCCTGACTTTTATAGTAATTAATTCCTTGTAATTTTTTGTAGTTTTAACACCCCAATGTGAATCCCTAGACATAATTGAACGTTGCTCATAAATCTACAGATTCTTTCTGCATCTTTTCCACTTCCTTACCATTTGTATTTATACTAATATTTGCTACCAATATAATTATTAGAGACACTAAAGCATTTTTGGCATATATCCTGCCCATTTTCCTCTGCCACAAATTTTTGGAAATAGTCATACCATTTTTATATTGCCAGGGCATATATCTTACGTAACACTCTCTCCCACTTAATGGGCATTGATTCTTAGCTCTACAATAATTACGTATTTAATGCTCGCAACCAGTCCTTCTGTCTGGTTAAGCGTGTATTTTAAATTAACTGGAGCTGGTTCTCTGGTAGATTCTCCCTCAGGAAGAGCTCAGGGGAATGATAGTCTCTAAGTCTTGCTTATTGATAACAGTTGCTCTATGTTATTTATACCTGAAAGTCAGTTTTGTTGGATATAAGATCTTTAGCTAAAACTTTCTTTCATCACATTAAATATATGGCCCTCTTTTCTTTTGGTATAAAATGTTTCTGTTTAAAAGTCACAGGTCACAAGTAGTATGCACCTCTGGCTCAATATTCAGAGCCCCTATTGAAAGCTTTATTTACAAAATAGAAACAGACTTACAGACTTAAAGAATGAATTTATGGTTGCTAGGGAAGAAAGGTGGAGGGAAGGGATAGTTAGGGAGTTTGGGATGGACATGGACACACTGCTATATTTAAAATGGATAATCAACAAGTTCTACTGTATAGCACCTGGAACTCTGCTCAATGTTATGTAGCAGCCTGGATGGGGGGGGAGTTTGGGGATAATGGATACATGTATATGTATGGCTGAGTCCCTTTGCTATCCACCTGAAACTATCATAACATAGTTAATTGGCTATGTTCCAATATAAAACAGTTAAAAAAATTTAAAAAAGCCTTTTAGGATCTGACCCTCACCTGCCTTCCAATCTTATTTCCTACTACTGGCTGCTGATTCCTTTTCTGAATACCTAAACATATTTTATATTTTACAATAAAAATATTTTTTTGTTTCATACAAACATGTTCGTGCTTCTAAGTGAGTGAAAGTCACTCAGTCATGTCCAGCAAATCTTTGCTACCCCATGGACTATATAGTCCATGGAATTCTCCAGGCCAGAGACTGGAGTGGGTAGCCTTTCCCTTCTCCAAGGGATCTTCCCAACCCAGGGATCAAACCAAGGTCTTCCTCATTGCAGGCGGATTCTTTACTAACTGAGCTATCAGGGAAGCCCACTCATGGTTCTATGTTGCCGCAAAAACTGGAATATTTTCCCTAATTTATTTGATCACTCACTCTCTTGCTTACTTCCTACCTATAATACAAGACCTGACTCAAATGCCATCAATCTCTCCAAAATCAGGATTAATCTCCTTTTTCAGTACATTCCTGTTGAAATAGATCTGTACCCTCAGCATTTCATTTACTACCTTTTTGCTCATCATGAGGATCTACCTGATCCAGGAATTGAATCTGCATCTCCTACATTGGCAGGCTGATTCTTTAGCACTGAGCCACTTGGGAAGCCCAGCTTGTTCACGTGTGTGTGTGTGTGTGTATAAATTTTTATATATATATAAGTTTTTATTGGCATATAGTTGATTTACAATTTTGTGTTTCAGCTGGACAGCAAAGTGAGTCAGTTATACATTATATATGTATATGTTCATATACACGCTGTTTTTAAGATTCTTTCCCCATATAGGCTATTGAGTAGAGTTCACTGTGCTATACAGTAGGTCCTTATTAGTTATCTATTATATATATATTAGTGTGTATATGTCCATTGCAATTTCCCAATTTATCCCCTCTCCTCCCCAGTAACCATAAGTTGTTTTCTACATTCATGACTCTATTTTTGTTTTGTAAGTAAGTTCATTTGTGTCATGTTTTTAGATTCCACATATAAGTGACATCACATGTTATTTTTCTTTTTCTGTCTGATTTGCTTCACTCAAGATGACAGTCTCTAGGTCCATCCATGTTGCTGCAAATGACATTATTTCATTCTTTTTTATGGCTGAATAATATTCCATTGTATATATGATCCACATCTTCTTTTTCCATTCTTCTTTTGATGGACATTTAGGTAGCTTCCATGTCTTGACTATTATAAATAGAGTTGCATGAACTTTGGGGTGCATGTATCCTTTAGACTCATGGTTTTCTCCAGACATATGTCCATGAGTGGGGTTGCTGGATCATATGGTAGATCTATTTTTGATTCTTTAAGAAGCTTCCATACTGCTTTCCATAGTGGCTGTACCAGTTTACATTCCCACTGACAGTGCAAGAGAGTTCCCTTTTCTCCACACTGTCTCCAGATTTTATTGTTTGAAGAAATTTTGATGATGGCAATTTTGACTGCTATGAGGTAGTACCTCATTGATATTGAACATCTTTTCATGTGCCTTTTGGCCATCTATATGTCTTCTTTGGAGAAATGTCTATTTAGATTGTCTGCCCATTTTTTGATCGGGTTCTTTGTTTTTTTGATATTGAGCTGCATGAACTATTTGCATATTTTGGAGATTAAGCTCTTGTCAGTTGCTTCATTTGCAAATATTTTCTCCCATTTGACGGGTTGTCTTTTCGTTATGCTTATGGTTTCCTTTTCTGTGCAAAGCTTTTAAGTTTAATTAGGTCCCATTTGTTTATTTTTGTTTTTATTTCCATTACCCTAGGAAGTGGATCAAAAAAGATTTTTCAGCAATTTATGTCAGAGAGTGTTCTGTCTATGTTTTCCTCTAAGAGTTTTGTGTGTCCAGTCTTACATTTAGGTTTTCAATCCATTTTGAGTTTATTTTTGTGTATAGTGTTAGGGAGTGTCCTAATTTCATTCTTTTACATGTAGCTGTTTGGTTTTCCCAGCACCACTTACTGAAGAGACTGTCTTTTCTCCATTTTATATACTTGCCTCCTTTGTTATAGACTAGGTGACCATAGGTGCTTGGGTTTATCTCTGGACTTTCTATGCAGTTCCATTGATCTATATGTCTGTTTTTGTGCCAGTACCATGCTGTCTTGATTACTATTGCTTTGTAGTATAGTCTGAAGTCAGGGAGTGTGATTCCTCCAGCTCCGTTTTTCTTTCTCAAGATTGCTTTGGATATTTGGAGACTTTTGTGTTTCCATATATTTTGAAATATCACTCTGGCTAGAGTTGGACTTGATTAAAGGAGGTGGGAATGAAGGCAGGGGGATTTTTCCAGGAAGAAAAGATGAGGGTGGAGGGAGAACAATATGAGAAAGTTTATACGGTAAGATGATAAGACTTAGTGACTGGTTTGCTAGAGGAGGTGGGGGAGGGATGGGAGGGAGAGATTCTGGGTAACTGTAGGTGGAGACATAGGAAGAGGCAAGAGGAGGAAGAGAACAGGGAACCTTGGAGAAGAGAGAGGAAATATGTGTACGAGGAGAGCCTGGAAATGAGCAAAGTGTGGGTGTGAGCTGGGGTGTCTGTGAATCATCCTGGAAGACACATTTTACAGGGAAAGGAAGGTATGGTTTTGATGTTTGAGAATGTCATTAAGTGTTTTTGTGTATTGTCTCTGCTCCCTGGGACATCTATTATAATTCAATTTCCCCAGATCTTGTGGCTGGGCTAACTACTGAAAATAGGAGAAAAAGAGATGGAAAGAGGAAAAACACATTATTTCATCAACTCGAAATCTAAATCTCTAATAGCTGGTGCTTCGGGAGCTGAGATAACTAGGAAGCATTGCTCCAAGTTAGTTTTCCTCACTGTTCTGCTGGGAATTGTGATCTCATGTAAAGAAATACTGATGTAGGCAGTAATGCTAAAAGTGGTTTACCTGAAAGAGGATTTTAAAACGGACAGTTCTTTGCGAGTCTTACTCAGCCTAAAAGGAGCTGAGTCATCTAGGGTGAAAAATTCAGGCCATGCATCATTTATTTTTCCTCTTGACTGTTATATGAAGATGTGCTAAGATATTGATCCCTGCAGTTCTTGCTTGGAGTTGTTAAAACCACACATTCCTAATTACCTTGAATCTGGAGTGGCCACATGGAGCCTCCCCAATGGTCTTGACTGGAAAACCAGATTTGTTTTTAGACGTGCCATGATGGGAAAATGTTGGAAGCATTTTGTAAGGTAAAATTAGAGTCAACATTCATTCATTAACAAAGATTTACTGAGTCATACTCTATTCCAAGCACTTGGTACTGGGCTCCCTTTTATAGTTTCGTAACGAAAGACAGCCTTAAGTTAACAATAGTCAGCTGAATACTTGGAGACGTAATGAGAAAATGCTAAGAGAACATATATTATTTTTTCATTTAAGTATTGACACTTTTTGAACATCTTTTCATTTATTAACACATACAGGGGTGAGGGGAGAAACAATGTATATAGTGTTTTAACTTTTTCTATAATTTCTCATAGTTTTTCAAACCATGTGTTCAAATTCTTAGTAAATTAAGGAATGAGATAATCTCAGACTTTTTATCATTAATCCATCCACTGCAGAAATAGGAATGAGTTTTACCTCTGAGACAGGTACTACAGTGGTTGTTGGATACGGTGAATTGACAGCTATCTCCAACTCTACAAGGATGCTGTGTTCTCAGGGAGCACACATGGACATAATTGTGATGATGGAGTCAAGTGTGCTCATGGGCATTGGTACCAAGTGTTTCTGGAGCACAGAGATGCTCCAAAGGATTTCAGCCAAGTAATGGAGAAAAATAGGAGTTTTCTCTTGCTTCTTTCTTTTAAGCCTCAGGTTTGATAATTTGCATCTTTTATATACATTTTCACTTTTAGGACAAAATTTATACTCTAAACGTTTCATATGGTCAATACCATGCAAAATATGTTGTTGTAGGTACTCACTGGATACTTGCTGGGGGGTCTTCTCCATCATCCTCTCTCTGAGAGCTGCCCCAGGATTCTGCCAAAGTGGATGATCCTTGGGAGTCCTTTCATAAAGTGGAATGCCACCTCACGACCCGGGAGTCACCTGATACAGATTATTAGATTCTCTTTCCTAGAACTGTAAAACTGAGACCCAGAGCATTTTCTCTGCGTACTGGTCACATTTAGTTGCCGGGGTCCAGCCTCGGCAGGATCCAGGGGGTACCCTCAGGATGAACGGTGTCGGCGAGAGAGAGAGAGAGAGAGAGAGAGAAGACACGTGAGACCAACCTTGATAGGGCCAAGTCTGTGTCTTACTTTTTGACAACCGGTTTTATACCCTTTCACAGAACGTTTTCAAGATGCTTACTCATGATTACACAGGATTAGCATTACATCATTTTGATTTTTAGGAAAAGCAGGATTTTTTTGCTTTCTAATTCTATAGTAATTTTTAGCACATGATCTTCTGGCCTTGGGGCTATTAACATTTTATGCAGGTCAGGTGATTGTAAACCTATTTTCCGTTTTTATGGTGACCTTAACTGAAAGGTAACAGTGTCATAGGGAAATAGTACAGAGTAGAATTATATTCTTGTTAATACAAAAATTAATCTTTCTGCAAAAGTTGTCAGTTGTGTTTATCTAAGAAGTTTACCCGATACTGACTCTGCAACTTTGGTGAGGCAGCTTCTGCCTAGCACTCCTGACTGACAATTAACAACCATCTCATTGTTACCACACTAGGGCTAAGTTCTTATTTCTCTAGATCTTTAACTATATTAACAATGGTTTCTATAACACAACCTTAGCACATTAAAGGCAAAAATACAGCAAGCAAAAACACAGCAAGCAAATCACAGCAAGCAAATCTCAACCCAATAACCACCTATAGAATAATTTTTCTTATATTTTCTAATAGGACTCCTTTACCCCTTAAAAAGGCTCTATGTCTATTAGGGCTTTTACATAATCAGGTTCTTTATGCTATTTTATGATTAGGATATTATAAGCAATCATTCATATTAGTACCAAGGGCATAAATGCATTTGGCTAACAAACTACCAGCAAAGGAATTTAAATTAAAACACTCCTTTCACCCTGAATAATCTCATAAAATACCACCACCTGGGAAACTTATTGATTAAAGTTCTAAATTGGGAAGAGATCGGGGAAGGCCTTCTGCCTGTGTCACAGAAATTAGGGAGTAGTCCATTGAGACAGGCATCAGAAAGACAGATATCATCTTTAAGGTGAGCGCCGGGGGCAGCTTTTCGAAATCCCTCAAAACCTGATCTGCCTTGCCTGCCAGGCTTTCTCCTCGTGACCTTGTCATAGGTGGGATCTCGTGAGCTGGCCTTTTCGAAACCTCTGAAAACCTGATCCGCCTTGCCCTTACAGCCTTGTTAGGGGTAGGGTCTCATGAGCTGACTTTTTCTAAACCCCTGAAAACCTGATCCACCTTGCCCGTCAGGTTTTCCCCCTTATGGCCATTTTAGGGGTAGGGTCTCGTGTGTTGGCTCCCGGCATTTAGTCAGTGGAAGTCTTACTTGCCATGTAGACATTAGAACAAAGGAAACCAGTTCACAGTCAGAGAAGAAACCAAATACACATGGAGGAGAAATCACAGACTGAGAAAATTTCAATGACGTTTACCCCTCCCCCCGTTCCTGACTCTTACACAAGTCCAGTAGCATTTGTGCCTTTATTTTTATTATTTATTTTTTGGCCATGCCAAGTGGCATGTGGGATCTTAGTTCCCCAACCAGGGATCAAACCCATGCCCATTGCATTGAGATCTTGGAGTCTTAACCACTAGACTGCCAGGGAGGTCCCTTGTTTGTGCCTTTAAACCTAAGAGATTTGGGGGGAGTTTCTATAATAATGTTCCATTTTCTACTTAGTTTAATTAGAGTTGTTTTCTGCAATTAAAAAAAGAATCCTAAATAATTATAGTAAACATCTATTGCTTACCTCCTCAGGATTCTTCCTTGACTCGGAACCACCCACCGTCCCCTTTCCTACCAGCATATAGATATTCTTTGGGGGATTTTCAAATTCTTAATTATTAGGGAGGGTGGAGTAGGTGGGGCTGGCTTCTCCCTCAGGCCCAGGGAAGAGCCTTCCTTGCCAACTGGCTGAGCCCTTGCTTTTGTTACAGTGGTCAGTTTCAGAGGGGGCCTGTGAATGCCCCCTTCCCCCAGCACCACTTAAGTAGATGGGTAAGGAGATTCTGGGACAAACACCCCCACTCTCAGATGGAGAGTGATGGAAATGTTTCCACTTCTTCTCAACATTGTGGCCTTTAGCATGTGAAGTCTGGAACTCCTGCAGATCTGGAGTCATTTGAGTCAGATTTGCTACTCCTCAGCCAAAGCCTCTTAACCAACAGTAAGGCAATGAAACATTCCCCCCAGGTCTTTACTTCTCTTGCTAACATCTTGGAGCCTGAAAAACTCCCTGGTTTCTAGACTCTGGATCTGCACCAAGTGGCCTCTGGGCTGTTCTTTGGGAAATGTTGATCAGATAGCATTCCTCGCACTTGGGTGTCACAGTGAGAATCCATCTGGATGGGCCACAGTCACAACTGAGGAAAAGAATGTGACAGATGAGCAAGAGAACATGACATGTGTCTTCAGATCAGGCATCTCCTAATATAGTGTTACATTCTTATTAAGATGAATCTCGGAAGTTTTAGTTTCAAGAGCACTAGTTTTTGTGAATACTTTTAACTCATAGTTTGAGGTTTTTAGGCTTTGAGTGAGGATTGGGAAACTTTCTGCGAAGGTGTGTTGTAGACAGAATTGAGCCCCCTGTAGTGGGTCGCCTGCGCCACAGATTGCTCAGTGATAGTCTTTGACTTAGAGGGTTGTTTGTTGTAGAAAGGGGTGATAAATGTTTTGGATAACTTAAAATCAGACTATCCCTTTGAAAGATGATCAGATACTACTCTAGGAGTGAATTGTCTTTTCTTTTTCTAGCACCAGGCACTGGATGCTCACCCCTCTGGGGTGCCCAGAATTCTCATTTCCTATAAACACAGACAAGTTAAAATCCCCTTCCTTTTTCTTCCTCCTCCCTCCCTCTTCCTTCCGGAATTTCTTATTCTAATAAACCAAGGGAATATTATTTTTTTGCTGGAAATATCCATCTATCTTTAATTGTCTCATGATAAAACCAATACATTTACTACAAACCCATCCAACCAAATCTTTATTCATGCTTAACTTCAACTACTAGAAATATTGTTGATGAACAAGCCTAAGTGATCTGTGTACCAATTTCTCTATTTCACATTTTGGAGATCTGGCCTTTTCTGAAAAAGTTATTTTTAGATTTCCAAGGTACATGATGACAAGTGTTAGCTGCCATATCTTTCTGGAAGATAAGTAAATTTGGACAAAGATGTTTTATGTGTTTTACAGACTGTTCCTTTGTCACAGGATCCTTCCAGTTTATTGGAAGCTTTTGACATGACACATTGTCAGTACTACTAGTAGGAAGAGCTGGTTTAAAACTTCTTTATCAGACACCATGAGAGCACTTAGAGAAAAGCAGTCACTTTGCTTTCTCACTGTGAGATTCAGAAGTCACATTCTAGACAATAACTTCTTAGAGTGTAGTGGTCCTTAAGACTTGAGGCTGAAATGTCAAGTTTAGAAGAGAATTTTATGATGCAATGCTCTTTCCTATAATACACAAAATGCTGAATGCAACTGACAAATAGTGAAAAAGGGCAACTGCACAGAGAGGTTTAGCAGCTTGCCCAAGGTCACCGAGATGCTAAGTGGTAGAGCAAGAGTTCCAGCTCACATTCTTCTGACCTCAGTATCTCGGCCGTTAGCCACAAGAGTGAGCGTCAGAGAGACTCACAGAGCACTTCCTTTGAGCCAGGCCCAGCATCACATGCAGCAACTTGACAGTAACTCCTCTGGCTTTACGGTGGGATGCTTGAGAGTGGGAATCATGTCTTTATACCTGCGTGTCTTGTGCCTACGCAGAGTGGTATCTCAATAATGTGTAGGTTTAGTTTTTTAGTTTTATTTATCTATTTAGTTGCATCGGGTATTAGCAGCAGCACGCAGGATCATCGTTGTGTCATGGGGATCTTTCATGGTGGTGCTAGACTCTCTAGGTGTGGGGCTCAGTTGCGGCCTTCAGGCTCTTTAATTGTGGCATGCAGGCTCCAGAGGGCGCAGGCTCCTAGTTGTGGCTCACAGACTTAGTTGCTCCTCAGCATGTGGGATTTTAGTTACTTGACCATCCCCTGCATTGCAAGGTGGATTCTCAACCACTGCATCACCAGGGAAGTCCCTGTAACTTGGACTTTAGATGGACCCCCACTGGGCCAAAGCGATAGGGTAGGATTGACTTCCCTGGTGGCTCAGATGGTAAAGTGTC
This sequence comes from Cervus canadensis, assembly GCF_019320065.1. NCBI lineage: Eukaryota > Metazoa > Chordata > Mammalia > Artiodactyla > Cervidae > Cervus > Cervus canadensis. The sequence continues at coordinate 65,765,544 of NC_057398.1, read as the reverse complement.
TGCCTACAGTGCAGGAGACCCAGGTTCAATCCCTGGGTCAGGAAGATCCCCTGGAGAAGGCAGTGGCCACCCACTCCAGTATTCTTGCCTGGAGAATCTCATGGATGGAGGAGCCTGGTGGGTTACAGTCCATGGGGTCGCAAAGAGTCGGACATGACTGAACGACTTCACTTTCACTTTAATGGAAGTGAAGCTAAGGGCAGGGACCTTGGGAGAGAATCTTTTTGTGAAGAAGGGGAGAATTTCTTTTTAATTGGGGTAAGAACACTTAATGTGAGGTGTAGCCTCTTAAATTTTTAAGTGCATGTCGTACAGCAAATATCTAGAGCTTATTTGCCTTGTGTAATTGAAACTTTAGGCCCACCGGAGAGCAACTCTCCCTTTCCCCCTCCCCAGCCACTGGCAGGCACCATGCTACCTTCTGCTTCTATGAGGCTGATGTTTTTGATTTCTCATGTAAGTGGAATCATGTGGTGTTTGTCCTTCTGTGTCTGGCTCATTTCACTGAGCGGGATGTGCTCCAGGTTCACCCACGTTTCTCATAGGACAGGACTTCAAGCAGGGGAGATTTCTAATAAGAATAACTGCCTCACACGGATGCTGCTACTCAGAACTCACAGGTCGTGACAGAGGTCAGATGCTTTCTTCCCCTTGCTCATAGCAAACCCTTTGATTTCTAGCTGAGTGTACCTGCAAAAGTGGTGTGCGCTGCTTTCAGGAAATGTGCTAAAGAGTAGGAGCCTCAAACCTGTCAGAATGGTCATCATCAAACAGACCACAGATAACAAATGTTGGCGAGGCTATGGAGAAAAGGGAACTCTCGTACACTGGTGCTGCGAATGTAAATTGGTGCAGCCACTGTGGAAAACAGTATGGCTTTTCCTCAAAAAACTAAAAATAGAAGTATGAACCAGCAGTTCCACTTCTGGGTGTGTATCTGAAGAAAACAAAAACCTTATTTCAAAAAGGTGTATGCACCCCAATGTTGACAGCAGCATTATTTACAATTGCAAAGGTATGGAAGCAACCTAGGTGTCCATCAACATGAGTGGACAAGCAGTGTGTTAGTCACTCAGTCGTGTCCGACTGTTTGTGACCCCATGGACTGTAGCCCACCAGGCTTCTCTGTCTGTGTTCTCCAGGCAAGAATACTGGAGTGGGTTGCCAGTTCCTTCTCCAATACACAGACACACACACACACACACGCAGTTGACTATTCAGTTTAGTTTGGTTCAGTCGCTCAGTCATGTCCGACTCTTTGCGACCCCATGAACCACAGCACACCAGGCCTCCCTGCCCATCACCAACTCCCGGAGTTTACTCAAACTCATGTCCATTGAGTTGGTGATGCCATCCAGCCATCTCATCCTCTGTCGTCCCCTTCTCCTCCTGCCCCTAATCCCTCCCAGCATCAGGGTCTTTTCCAATGAGTCAACTCTTCACATGAGGTGGCCAAAGTATTGGAGTTTCAGCTTCAGCATCAGTCCTTCCAATGAACACCCAGGACTGATCTCCTTTAGGATGGACTGGTTGGATCTCCTTGCAGTCCAAGGGACTCTCAAGAGTCTTCTCCAACACCACAGTTCAAAAGCAGTTGAATATTACTCAGCCATAAAAAGTTGCCATTTGCTGTAACATGGATGGATTTAGAGGATATCACACTTAGTGAAATGTCAGACGAAGACGAATACTGTGTTACCAGTTATATGTGGAATCTAAAAAATACAGCAAATTAGTGAATAAAAAAAAAAGAAGCAGATTCACAGAGAACAAACTAGTGGTGATCAGAGGGGAGAGGGAAGGAGGGAGGGACAGCGCAGGACTAGGAGAGTAAGAGGTACAAAGTACTATGTACAAAGTAAGTAAGCTACAAGGAGATATTGTGCAACACAGAGAATATAGCCAATTTTTTAATAATAACTATAAGTGGAGTAAAATATTTTTTTAAAAAGAGTAAGAACATGCCCTTCTTTTTCGCTTCTGTCCTCCTGCATGGACGGGGGACTGAATCATATACCACAAAGGAAGTTTAGGTGGAAGCAATAAGGTAGATGCATCCAAGTCTCTGACATTACAAAAGGTCATGCCTGTTCTGGCATGGCCTTTTGTAAAATGGCCATGCCTATCTTTGAACACTTGAATATGAGAGTGCAAGCAGTTTCTTTCTCATTTAAGCCAGTTACTTTTTAAATGTTATTCATAGGTGAAACAATCCTAACTGATATAGACGTGTGTCATTTTGTTTGGTCTGGACAATAACGCTCTGAGCTAGGTATGGTGACTATATCCATTTGTAGGGGAAGAAATTGAGTCTCAGAGAGATGAAGTTTCTCAGGGTTACACAGCTATGGGTGTGCAAGCTGGCATTCTAACATCCCCTCTGAGGCAATGAGCTATATTCATGACATGTAAGATGAATCAGACAAAATACCCCTACCCGTCTCATGTCTCCAGTTAGGACATCTTTTTAATAAGACTAAATGATGGTCTGCCCCACTAAGGCACGTTTAGTACATGTGGAAAGTTCAGTGCAAAGCTCTTGCCACAGTCTAATACCTAGTACAGAATACACGATGTTTTGGAGAGGAGGTTTTTGACTTTGTTACTGGAAATCCAATTCTAATTGGCTTGAACAATTAAGACATTCGTCGTCTTACATAAAAGGAGTTCAGACATGCAGAGGTATTCCAGGTTGATTGATTCAGCAGCTATATGATGTTAACAGGATCAGGTTCTTTTCACCTCTGCACTGTGACCCATCTGAGGTTATTGATATTTCTCACAGCAATCTTGATTCTAGTTTGGGCTTCATCCAGCCCAGCATTTCTCATGATGTACTCTGCATATAAGTTAATTAAGCAGGGTGACAATATGCAGCCTTGACATACTTCTTTCCCAATTTGGACCAATCTGTTGTTCCATGTCCAGTTCTAACTATTGCTTCTTAACCTGCATACAGATTTCACAGGAGGCAGGTCAGGTGGTCTGGTATTCCCATCTCTTGAAGAATTTTCCACAGTTTGTTGAGATCCACACAGTCAAAGGCTCTGGCAGAGTCAATAAGCAGAAGTAGATATTTTTCTGGTATTCTCTTGCTTTTTCAATGATCCAACAGATGTTGTCAATTTGATCTCTGATTCCTCTGCCTTTTCTAAATCCAGCTTAAACATCTGGAAGTTCAGGGTTCATGTACTGTTGAAGCCTGGCTTGGAGAATTTTGAGCATTACTTTGCTAGCGTGTGAGATGAGTGCAATTGTGTGGTAGTTTGAACATTCTTTGTCGTTGCCTTTCTTTGGGATTGGAATGAAAACTGACCTTCTGCTATAAGGTTGGTGTTATCAGTTCCCTGTGCTAGGCAGGAAATCCTTGTTGCTTATCTATTTTATGTAAAATAGTGTGTATCTCTTAAATCCCATAGTTCTAATTTATCCCTCCCTTTCTCTCTCTTTTTCATTTGGTAACCATAAATCTGTTTTCTGTGTCTGCAAGTCTGTTTCTATTCTGTAAATAAATTTATTAGTGTTATTTTTTAGGTTCCACTTATTAGTGATATCATATAATAATTGTCTTTCTCTGTTTGACTTACTTCACTTAGTATGACAATCTCTAGTTGCGTCAATGTTGCTGCAAATGGCACAATTTCGTTCTTTTTATGGCTGATGTTAATATTCCATTGCATATATGTACCACATCTTTACCCATTCATTTGTTGATGGACACTTAGTTTATTTTCATGTCCTGGCTATTATAAATAGTGCTGCTAGGAACATTGTGTGTATCTTTTCAAATTAGAGTGTTTGTCTTTTCTAGAAATTTGTCCAGAAGTGAAATTACTAGATCATGTGGTAACTTTATTTTTAGTTTTTTTAAGGAACCTCCACACTGTTTTTCAGGGCAATTTCCCCAATTTACATTCCCACTGACAGTGTAGGAGTAGCCAGACGTTATTTTTAAATAACCCAGATCCAGTGGCCTCTTAACTCTTTTTTGACATTCCTCTCGCATTTTGAATTGTTTGACCTGAACTTATTTTTTCAAAACCCTTTTCTCCCGCAGCTTTTGGAGTAGCATTCTCTCTTGACTCTCTACTGTTTCTGTTAATGGCTTCCCAGTCTCTTTCCCTGGATCTCCACATGTCTCTGACATGCTGATAGCCTCTAACACATGGTCAGCCTCTTCTCCTCTCTTCACCCTAAAGGCGCTTCTTGGGGGACCTAACTTATTCTCATGCACTGACTTATATAGACATAGTGAGGACTCTGGGATCTTAGTCTTCAGGCCTGACTTACCTATCTGCTTCCAAATGTATATATTCAAATGTCTGGAGAAAAAAATACATCTATGTTTTCGATGGCTGAAAGTTTTAAATTTAGAGAAAATCTCTTTTTTTTTTTGTATGTAAAAAGTATGCAAACAATTGTAAATCAAACTCCCGTTATCAATAAAGAAGAGAGAAGGACCATTGGCAAAGAGGTTTACTTTTGACTTTGGCACTTATTTCCTGGAAAATCTTTAAAAAGGCACCTAAACTCCTAGGGTCTCAGTCTAGAGTCTTTAAAGGAGGGACTGATTTAGTTGAGGCAGCCAGTGTGGAGGGATCTGATCTGAAATCTCATCTGGTTCTTCCCAATTGAATGAAGGGACACTGGCAATCATTTCACCTCCCCGATTCTTCTTCTCTTGTGAAATAGGGAGGTTGGATTAGTTCTTCTTTCTATTAAAAGACCTGTCCTACAGTGTGGAGATTTCTTTAAAAATTGGAATTAGAACTGCCATATGACCCAGCAATCCCACTTCTGGGCATACACACTGAGGAAACCAGATCTGAAAGAGACACGTGCACCCCAATGTTCATCTCAGCACTGTTTATAATAGCCAGGACATGGAAGCAACCTAGATGCCCATTAGCAGAAGAATGGATAAGGAAGCTGTGGTACATATACACCATGGAATATTACTCAGCCATTAAAAAGAATTCATTTGAATCAGTTCTAATGAGATGGATGAAACTGGAGCCCATTATACAGAGTGAAGTAAGCCAGAAAGATAAAGACCAATACAGATACTAACACATATGTATGGAATTTAGAAAGATGGTAATGATAACCCTATATGCAAAACAGAAAAAGAGACACAGATGTACAGAACAGACTTTTGGACTCTGTGGGAGAAGGCGAGGGTGGGATGTTTTGAGAGAACAGCATCGAAACATGTATATTATCTATGGTGAAACAGATCACCAGCCCAGGTGGGATGCATGAGACAAGTGCTTGGGCCTGGTGCACTGGGAAGACCCAGAGGAATCGGAGAGAGAGGGAGGTGGGAGGGGGGATCGGGATGGGGAACACATGTAAATCCATGGCTGATTCATGTCAATGTATGGCAAAAACCACTACAATATTGTAAAGTAATTAGCCTCATTTAATAAAAATAAATGAAAAAAAAAAAAAGACCTGTTCTATACCCTACTCTCTTATTGTGAGGTTCATATGGGTATGAAAGTGCTTTGTAAACTGTAAGGTATTATACTATTCTAAGTTCTTCTTAGCAGTATAAATAATAAAATTGGCACTGAAAATGGGGGACTAAATAATCAAGAACTGCTAGGTTTTGGCATTCTATTGAGATATACAAAATCATTTGAGTTCATGAGCAAATATTTCCCACCAAATATAAATGCTGAATTAAAATATTTTAATGTCAAAATGGATGTAAGTTCTTATGTCAGTTTTAAAGTTGGAGCTTATTTATTTGTTAACTTTTCATTGTGGAGCTGTCTCCTTCCCTGGTATGATGGACTAAATTTTTCACCTTTAAGAGCTGTGGCCCTTGGGAGAAGCATTTTCTCTTCCACTGGCAGGAACACTGGGAACCCTGGCTATCCTGAGGGAAGACAAGGAGTCAAGAGCAATTTTAAGTTAAAAACAGAGTCACTGAATTGCTATTCAGCATGAGTATAACTGCTAATGTTTATTGTTTATAATAATTGAGTACTGGTAGCATAATTAGTTAGAATACACCCCTAAACTGTTTAGTGTAGTGTACTGCAGACTTACAAAGAGAATGAAGTGAAAGTCACTCAGTTGTGTCCAACTCTTTGCGACCCCACGGACTATACAGTCCATGGGATTCTCCAGGCCAGAATACTGGAGTGGGTAGCCTTTCCCTTCTCCAGGGGATCTTCCCAACCCAGGGATCAAACCCAGGTCTCCCGCATTGCAGGCAGATTCTTTACCAGCTGAGCCACCAGGGAAACCCACGAAGAGAATAGGTGCCATTCCTTATTGTTTCTTATTTCTAGCGGGTTGCCTCTTAACAGATGTCATTAAGCTTTTTGTTTTAAAGGAATAATTAACACGGTTATCTGCTGTGAATTGAGCATAACCAGGAAGAGTACTTGAAATAGGAACGTATAAAATCCAGTAAAAGATGAAGGGAACTGTATCATATAGAAATCTTCTGATGTAGTAAAGAGATCAATTACTGTGTGACTCAGGATTCTCCAGAGTCTTGTAGCAAAAAGAGATTCTGATCCTTCTAGGTTCATGAGACTTTTCTGTTCCTGTATTCTGTTCCATTCAGGCTCCAGTTGAATGGTTAACCAAAGTTTTCATCTTTTCTTCTAGGCAGCTATTGTAGAAGAGATTTGAATAGTTGCCCCTCAACCCATTCCCTCCACCTTCCCATCTGACCCAGGGTGAACACACACACACACACACACACACACACACACACGCACACGCACACGCACACATGGAATATAAGCCTGTTTGAAAGGGAAATCAATCTATTTGGACATTTAACCAATCCAGGCAATTTCTTTGACACTACGTCTGTCATGGTTTTATCCAACTTGGGACTTCTAACTCTATAGTGCTAATTTTACAACAATAAAGCAAGACAGTTTTAAAATATTAGTATGGCAAAACCCACCACAATATTGTAAACTAACTAGCCTCTTAATAAAGTAATAAATTAGTAATTTATTAAAATAAATTTAAAAAATTAACAATTCCATTATAAATATCCATGTTTTGTCTGTACAATGATCATAGTGTATCTAAAATCTCTTTTCATTAATCAAAACTTTTAATTTACTTTAGATATTTGTTTTTAATACAAACAAGAAATCCTTTTTACTTAAGCAAGGGGATCAATTTATCTGCCTTTTAAAAGACCTTCTTGTCTTTTAATTCTTTATCTCTCTGGGTTGTGCAGAAGGTTTTCTTTCTGAGAACTGAGCCTATTATTTTTTTCCAGTGGTTCCTACTATGCTGATGAAGAGTTACAGACAGAGTATTCACTAATTATCTTCGTCATTAGCCTCACTCACAGTATTAGCTGTCAGATTCACTGCCAAGATTCCTTTGTTATTGGCCTTGGTAAGACCAACCTGAGTTTGTGTTTCATGACAGTTCATAGGCTGTCCTGTGTGCCCTGCCCAGAGAGGAGGTGAGGAATTTGTCACCGTCCTTTATAAGTTGTCATTCCTGATGCCATGAGCCATTTCTCAACTCCTCCTTAGTCATTTCCTCTCAGCTCTTGGGCAATGTTTGTTTCATTTCTCGGACTTGGTCGGGTAGCTAGAAAACATGCAGATGTTTTCTTTATGTTGAAGAAGGGTTTGCTGTTGAGGAGGGCTACATGGGTTAAAGATTTATGAGGCTGCGTCTAAGATTTTTATCGTTTTGTGTTTCCAGACTCTAGTTAACTGGAGGTATTACCATCAGTCAATGGCAATAACTTGAATTTTATCTGAATCAACCTTATGTTTACTATCCAGACTGTTGCCGCAGGAATGTGTTCACCTTGACGCCGGGGGTGGGGGTGGGGAGGCAGAGGAGGGGAATAGCACTGGTGTGACTGGACCTGGAGGCCTTGAGCCATTCATCAGCATGTCTGTGAGGGAGCAGCATGCATGATGTCCGTGCCAGGTGGCCTGTGAAATGGAGAAAGCAGGCATACATTTTACTGTTCACATTTGCGTGAGTAGTAGTGGATAGATAAGAAGAAATTAGGAGTGAAAGCCCAAGAAATGACTAAACTTTGTCTTAAATAACCCAATAATGTTTTCCAACGAAGATAAAAGTATCCAAGCCCAAGGTCTTTGGTAAATTCTAATATATGACATTTCTCTGTGGGATAGATTTGCTTATGTGCTCATTTAACCATACTTCTAGGCATCTGCCATGTGCCTAAACCTGTGCTAAACATTGCTAATTAAAATGCAAGTGTGCAAAATATAATATACATGTAACATGTTATATACATGTATGTGTATATATACATATATATGTGTAATTTCCTCTAGGAATTCACAGTCTAATGAAAGGATAGGTAGACATTCCATATAATGTGGGAGTGGTTGAGCAGTCCCTCTCCTGTCCTGGTGTGTGGTCTTTCCTTCTAGTTCTCTACCTGCCATCAGGGTAATCAAGATTGCCATGCCTTTCAAGGTGGGAGGAATGTCTGAGTGTTCTTGGTCACGGAAAAGGGAATTTCCAATATGGCACAGTTAAGAAGGGGCTGTCCTGTGGGAAACTTACATGCAAAGTGATGGGGAGAATGGCTGACTTCACTCCTCCCAGAATGGCAGGCGGTGTTCTCTGGAGTTTCGAGGAAGATCCGCAGGCTCGGGCCACCTGCTAAGCAACATCCTTGTGTGTGATGGACAGCACCCTGCTCTTCCCCATGCCATTGTCCTGGTTCTAGCTGTAGTTTCCCTTCTCCATATGACTCTGGGTGGAACTGGAGAGGGTGCGTGGAGTTAGAAGAGCCAGGGTATGCTCTAAATAAGGGGACTGCACCAACTGCATTTTCTTGGAAATAATGCTGTGCTGCTTCCTTAGGTTCTCCTTCTAATTTTTTCTCTAACATGGTGGTTCTGTGCTGGGACCCTCTATTGCTGCCTGGTGATTCTCAGAATATAACTTATAAATGCAAAAGTAAAACACATAGGATTGCAAAGGAAACCAATTGTACTGAAATAGAGTCATCAATTTTCTTTTTTTTTAAAGTACTAGAGGAGACTTCCATGTCCTGGAAGATGGAATAGATATTCTTTCCCCTATTCTTCCCACTGAATACAATTAAAACTCCTGCACATTATGTATAAGACAAATGCAAAAAGACTCTGAAAAGTGGAAAGAATAAGAAGACCAGCTGAAGACTTTAGGGCCCAAGGAATAAAATGATGATGAATTTCCTAGGTCGTCTTTTTGCTTCATATACCCCGGATCTGCAGATGAAAATGTTGGCAATCTAGAAATGTCACAGTGGGCAGACAGAAAAGTCTCAACAAAAGCCTTCTTTCTTTAGTCGAAGAACCAGGGAAAGGGCAACCTAGCAAGACAGGAAACTTTTAAACAATAAGTATTCCCCTGCAGCCAAATACCACACATGGACACTCACACACACACACGCACACACACACACGCACACACACAATCTGTGGTCCTACTCACACCCATGGGCTCCCCTGGTAGCTCAGTGGTAAACACTCTGCCTGCCAAGCAGAAGACCCAGGTTCAATCCCTGGGTCGGAAAGACACCCTGGAGAAGGCAATGGCAACCCACCCCAGTTTCTTGCCTGGAAAATCCCATGGACAGAGGAGCCTGGCGGGCTATAGCCTTTTAGACATCATGTCTTCAGACTCACTGATGCATTCTTTAAATATCCCCAACCACCCATGTGGACTTCCCAGATGGCTGTGGTAAAGAATCCATCTGCTAATGCAAGAGACGAAGTTCAATCTCTGGGTCGGGAAGATCCCCTGGAGAAGGAAATGGCAACCCACTTCAGTATTGTTACTTGGAAAATCCCATAGACAGAGGAGACAGGCAGGCTCCAGTCCATGGGGTTGCAAAGAGTTGGACACAACTGAGCGACTAACCAACAATAACAACCCACACCCATGCCAGCAAAGGCTGAATGGGGAGTATAGATCTCCACCTTTGTCAGGCGCAGAGCCAGCGAGGTAACAGTGGAGGTCTAGTGGGAGCTGAAATTCCCACCCCTGCCCAGCAGAAAAATGAGCATCTATCTTCCTCAGATGTCAGTAGAGGCTAAATGGGAAAATAAAAAGTTTCAGCAAAGACAAAATGGAAAATTAGAACTGAAACATTCAATAAACTAAAAACATTCGATGGGTGGGCCCAACAGCAGAGTGAATAAGACAGAGGATACAATTCAGAGAACTTAAAGATAAAATAGGAATTACTGAGGCTGAAAAAAGAGAGAAAATTAAGGGGGCAAAGAATGAACAGAGCCTCAGGTGTCAGTGGGACCGTAACAAGAAAGCTAATGGAGGTGTCGTCAGAGCCCTGAAAGGAGAGCGGAAAGAATGCGGCCAAAAGGCAATGACTGAAAACTTCCCATTTCGACAAGAGAACAAAACCTACATGTTCAAGAAGCTGAGAGGCTAAATCCATATAAATCCACATCAAAACATAGCAAAGTCAAATTTCTAAAACTAACGTGGAAGTTTCTCAAATAAACTAAACAATGGAATATCATTTAGCCATTAAAAAATGAAATCTTGCCATTTGTGATAACATGGATGGACCTTATTCTAAGTGAAATAAGTCAGATAGAGAAAAACAAATACTGTATATCACTTAGAACTGAAAACTAAAAACCAAAACAAAGGAAAAAGCAAAACAGACTCATAGATACAGAAAACAAACCGGTAGTTGGCAGGTGAGGGTAGGGGAGGGACGTAAGAAACAGGTGACAAGGATCAAGAGTTACAAACTTCCAGTTATAAAATAAATAAGTCACAGGATGTAATGTACACATAGAGAATATAGTCAATAATACTGTAACAACTTTGTATGGTGACAAGATAGTAGCTGGTCTTACTGGTGATTATTTCATAATGTATAAAATTATGCTAGGTTTTACACCTGAAACTAATATAGTATTGTAACTAATATAACTCAATGAAAAAAGGAAGTAAAATCAAAGGAAAATATCTTTCAAGTAGTAAGAGAAATGACCTTACCTATTGGGGGAAAACAATTTAAATGACAACCGATTTATCAGAAACCATGGGGCTTCCCAGTTGGCCCCAGGAGTAAAGAACCTGTCTGCCAGCCCAGGAGACGTAAGAGGAGCAAGTTGCATCCCTGAATCGGGAAGATCCCTTGAAGGAGGGCATGGCAACCCATGCCAAGATTTTGCCTTGGAAATCCCATGGACAGAGGAGCCTGGTGGCCTACAGTGCATAGGGGTTGCAAAAATGTGGACCACTGAAGCAAATTAACATGCATGCATGCATGGAGACTAGAAGGCACATCATTTTTTACATGCTGAAAGAAGAGAACTGTGAACATAAAATTCTGTATCCAGTGCAAATGTCCTTGAGGAATGAAGCGGTTATCAAGACATTCTCTGATGAAGGAAAACTAAGACTGGTTTTTCACCATTAGACCTACTTCTAGTTCTTATCTCATAAAAGTAAGATGAAGTAAGACAGGCATACCACAACCAACTCAAAACATAAGCGGTAAAACAGGGTTTGATATTAAAATTCATATATTGGATAGTCTATTTCAGCTTTCATAGTGAAATAGATAGCCTAGACAGAAAGGGAACAAGATGATATGAAAAAAGACATGAACAGACATTTCACAAAGAGGATATTTAGATGACAAGTAAGTTCATGAAAAGATGTTCAACATCATAAACCTTTAGGGAAATGCAAATTAAAACCACAATAGATAACACTACACACCTACCAAATGGCTAAAATAAAAAACTGTTGTAACTCAAAATGTTGGTGAGGATGGCAAAAAGCTACATTATATATGCTTTAATGGTGACAAGGTAAAATGATACAGCCACTGAAAAATAGTTTAAATGAATGCAAGTAAGATTTCAAAATATCTTCAAAACTGTTGTTGTTCAGTTGCTAAGTTGTGTTGGACTCTTTGTGGCCTCATGGATTGAAGCACTCCAGGCTTCCCTGTCCTTCATCATCTCCTGGAGTTTGTTCAAATTCATGTCCGTTGAGTCAGTGATGCCATCCAACCATCTCATCCTCTGCTGCCCTCTTCTCCTCCTGCCCTCAATCTTTCCTAGCATCAGGGTATATTCTGAGAGTTGGCTTTTTGCATCAGGTGGCCAAAGTATTGGAGCTTCAGCTTCAGCATTAGTCCTTCCAGTGAATATTCAGGATTGATTTCCTTTAGGATTGACAGTTTGACCTCCTTGCAGTCCAAGGGACTCTCGAGTCTTCCCCAGCACCACAGTTCAAAAGCATCAATTCTTTGGCGCTCAGTCTTCTTTATGGTCCAACTCTCACTTCTGTACATGACTAGTGGAAAAACCATAGCTTTGACTATATCAACCTTTGCTGGCAAAGTAATGTCTCTGCTTTTTAGTATGCTGTGTAGGTTGGTCATAGAATTTCTTCCAAGGAGCAAGCGTCTTTTAATTTCATGGCTGCAGTCATCGTTTGCAGTGATTTTGGAGCCCAAGAAGATAAAGTCTGTCTCTGTTTCCATTGTTTCCACAACTATTTGCCACGAAGTGATGGGACTGGATGCCATGATCTTAGTTTTTTGAATGTTGAGTTTTAAGCCAGCTTTTTCACTCTTCTCATTTACCCATATCAATGCTCTTTAGTTCCTCTTTACTTTCTGTCAGTAGAGTAGTATCATTTGCATATGTGAGATTGTTGATATTTCTCCCAGCAATCTTGATTCTAGCTTGTGATTCATCCAGCCTGGTATTTTGAATGATGTACTCTGCATAGATGTTAAATAGGCAGGGTGACAGTATACAGCCTTGATGTACTCTTTTCCCAAGTTTGAACCAGTTCATTGTTCCATGTCTGGTTCTAACTGTTGCTTCTTGTCCGCATACAAGTTTCTCAGGAGGCAGGTAAGGTGGGCTGTTATTCCCATCTCTAAGAATTTTCCATAGTTTGTTGTGATCCACACAGTCAAAGGCTTTAGCATAGTCAGTGAAGCAGAAATAGGTGTTATTTTGGAGTTCCCTTTCTTCTCCTATGATCCAATAGATGTTGGCAATTTGACCTCTGGTTCCTCTGCCTTTTCTAAATCCAGCTTGAACATCTGGAATTTCTCAGTCCACGTACTGTTGAAGCCTAGCTTGAAGGATTTTGAGCTTTACCTTGCTAGCATGTGAAATGAGCACAATTGTATGGTAGCTTGAACATTCCTTGACATTGCCTTTCTTTGGGATTGGAATGAAAACTGACCTTTTGCAGCCCTGTGGCCACCTTTGAGTTTTTTCCAAATTAGCTGGCTTATTGAGTGCAGCATTTTAACAGCATCATCTTTTAGAATTTTGAACAGCTCAGTTGGAATTCTGTCATCCCCACTAGCTTTGTTCATAGTGATGCTTCCTAAGGCCCACTTGACTCCAGGATGTCTGGCTCTAGGTGAGTGATCACACCATCATGTCTATTCGGGTCATTAAGATCTTTTTTGTACAGTTCTTCTATGTATTTTGTAGTCTGTGTATTTTGTACAGTTCTTCTGTGTGGTGTTGGAGAAGACTCTTAAGACTCCCTTGGACTGCAAGGAGATCCAACCAGTCCATCCTAAAGGAAATCAGTCCTGAATATTCTTTGAGTATTTCAGCTGAAGCTGAAACTCCAATACTTTGGCCACCTGGTCTGAAGAAATGACTCATCAGAAAAGACCCTGATGCTGGGAAGGATTAAAGGTGGGAGGAGAAGGGGACGACAGAGGATGAGATGATTGGCTGGCATTACTGACTCAATGGACATGAGTCTGAGTAAACTCTGGGAGTTGTTGATGGATAGGGAGGCCTGGCGTGCTGCAGTCCATGGGGTTGCAAAGAGTCGGATACGACTGAGTGAATGAACTGAACTGAACTCTGTGTATTCTTGCAACCTCTTCTTAATCCCTTCTGCTTCTCTTAGGTCCTTGTAATTTCTGTCCTTTATTGTGCCCATCTTAGAATAAGATCTTCCCTTGGTATCTCCAGTTTTCTTGAAGAGATCTCTAGTCTTTCCCATTCTATTGTTTCCCTCTATTTCTTTGTATTGTTTACTTAAGAAGGCTTCCTTATCTCTCCTTACTATTCTTTGGAACTCTGCATTCATATGGGATATCTTTCCTTTTCTCTTTTGCCTTTCACGTCTCTTTTTTCAGTTATTTGTAAAGCTTCCTCAGACAACTGTTTTGCCTTCTTGCATTTCTTTTTCTTTGGATAGTTTTGGTTACCACTTCCTGCAGAGGTTACGAACCTCTGTCCAAAGTTCTTCAGGACTCTGTCTACCAGATCTAATCCTTGAAACTATTCATCACTTCCACTGTATCATCACAAGTGATTTGATATAGGTCATACCTGAATGGCCTAGTGGTTTTTCCTACTTTCTTCAGTTTAAGCCTGAATTTTGCAGTAAGGATCTTGTGATCTGAGCCATAGTCAGCTCCAGGTCCTGTTTTTGCTGACAGTATAGGACTTTTCCATCTTCATATGCAAAGAATATAATGTAATGTGACAAAAATATCTGTGCTTTCTATTTGTGACAGAGTCACATGTCTCACTACTACTTTTGTGATTTATTGCTTAGATTCACAATGGAAGGAAATGCTAAATTTAGTCAGGGGGTGAGCGCAAAAGAAGATGTAATTCCTTCCTATCCAAGGGCGCAAACTCCCCAAAGGTCTGTGGGCAAGTTCAGAACCTCTTCTATAGATCATATGTGAAAAGTGTCAAAAAAATAGTAAACAAAAACAAACTGAACACTGGGCAAGATAGAGTTCTTTTCTTCTTCTGGGGAACAGTTCTATGTATTGCCCAAACAATGAGAATGCTCCTCATTAACAGGGAAATATCTCTACAAGCAGGTACGGAAGAGAAGAGATTAGTGTTTTAGGATAGACATTATCTCAATAAAAGTGCTGTAGTGGAAGTGTGAACAAAATAATGTGGGCACTCAGAAAAAGGAAGTATCAGTTCTGCATAAGGGTTTTTCTGTGAAATTAGAAAGAAAGCACATTTTTATCAAAAATTTGAAGAAGGAATAAGGAGATCTCAATCTCAATAAGGAGTAAAGAAGAGCCTTTCAGGCAAGGAAAGAATACATGCCACGGCCTCGGGCATGGAGCCGGAGAGAAGCTTGTGCTGTCAAGGGATGGAGAGATGTCTTGTTCGTTGCCAGCCAGGATGTCCGAGTGGAGAGTGAAAAGATTAAACTTAGAAACTCTGAAAGAAACTGCAAATGTAATTGAGCCAGAATGAGAAGACTATGCTAGTAGATTTGGAGCTGAATGTGTAAGTCATAGGACTTCCCAGGTAATGCTAGTGGTCAAGAACCTGCCTGCCAATACAGGAGACATCAGAGACATGGGTTCGATCCCTGGGTCAGGGAGCTCCGCTGAAGGTGGACATGGCAACCCACTCCAGTATTCCTGCCTGGGAAATCCCATGGACAGAGCAGCCTGGCAGGCTACAGGCCATAGGGTCTCAAAGAGTTGGACACAACTGAAGCACGTGTAAATCATATGGGGTTATGAACAGACTTTCCTAGGTGGAAATGAAGTGATCTGATTCGATATTTAAGAAAGTTCAGTTCAGTTCAGTTCAGTTGCTCAGTCGTGTCTGACTCTTTGCGACCCCATGGACTGAAGCCTGCCAGGCTCCTCTGTGCTAGCCATTGAATTCTCCAGGTGAGAATACTGGAGTGGGTAGCCATTCCTTTCTCCAGGGGATCTTCCTGACCCAGGGATCAAACCTGGGTCTCCTGCATTGCAGGCAGATTCTTTACAGTCTGAGCCACCAGGGAAGGCCAAGAAGGGAAGGGGGATTAACAAATGTGGATGTATATTAAGTGTGAGCATAGAGGCAAGTCCAGTGCCTACAGTGTTTCTCAGATTTCTTCATAAGGTTGATACAATTTACAAGTAAGAAAACTGTCTGACAGAGGTTCGGTAGTAAGCCAAAGACTAAATAATTACAGTAGTGAACTCCAATGAGTTTGCTCCACAATCTTTCCAGTCCATTCTTAGGGCAAGCTGAGCATGTCCAGTCTGGAGGTGGAAGAACTTTCAGGAGAAAGCTGTAGTCAAGAATCCAGATAAGAGGTGGTGAGGACCTGGCCAAAGGCAAACTGTTTTCATATAATTTTTTTTTTTTTTTTAAAAATGGTGTTACCTTGGAATTAGTTAATAACAATTGCTGTTGGTTTTCTTCATGTGAATTCTTTCTCCGCTGTTTTATTTTTCAGTTTTATTGATGTCTTCATGCTGTAAATTTAAGGAGTAGAGCTGTGAGGACAGTCTCTGAGGTGTAGTAACTCAGTAATGTGAATGGTTGAGGTTTCTAGCTTTTGTAGAAAGTATATGTAATGGCAGGTTTTTATCCCAGGGAATAAAAGTGAGTGATAGGGCACTAGGAAAAAAGCAGGATGTTACCCGAGGAAATAAGCCATAAAAAAAATCAGATGATAAATGGCTCTCTGGAAACACTAACCTAGAGTATCAAAATAGCAGTAGCCAAATTTTAGATAAATCTGGTATCTTTACTGATTTGAGAAATATCTCAGTGGGGTTTTTATTTTTTAGACCTTTAAAATTACTGAATGTAATACATTGGTGAACAGATTCATTTTATAGGTAAAAATTATTTTGGAATTAATAGAAAGCTATGGCTTAGCTAAAACAGGTTTTATGTCTATCTCATCCAAAAAGGATTTGTTATTGCAAAGCAGGACCAATCTTTTGTTCAGTTAATCCGTTGGTCTACACAAATTCGCAAAGTGTCTGACACGGCACAGCTAACATGTGCCTTCTCAGACCACCCAGCCTTCTCCCTATCTCACCCTTGGCTTATTTTGATTTGTAAGCATTTGTCATAATCTAGAATTTAACACGTTTGTTTACTTGTTCATTGTCTCTTGACCCCAGTGGAATGTAGGTTCAGGGGCAGGAAAGCTCTCTCTCTTATTCAGCGAGGTGCAGCCAGTGCTCTGAGCAGAATAGGCACTTGGCAGGTTTTTGCTGAAAGAAAGATTAGATGCAGAAACTGATAAATTGGTGGCGGTGGGAATGTGAATTAGGTCCTGAAGTATCAGTGGGGTATGGATAGGATAAATGGAGTAGGGGGCCAATTCAGACAGGTCGATACAAGTGAAATGGTGGCTTTGTTTAGGGGGATAAGGAGTTGAGCAGAGGGATTAAAGCAGTGATTTTGTGTTAGATTGTTTGGGGGGTGGGGATTAAGGTTGTTACAGGGAGGGGCAGATTGGAGGGAATATCCAAGCCAAGCAGAATTTTAGAGCTGGAAGAGGTTTTGTGATTCAACCAGTTCCCTTAAAGATGAAATGGCTGGGTTGCTGAGAGGTTGACAGGTGACCTAGATAGTTAACTAAATGTTTAATGCTGTTGCAACTGGAAATCTCATTCTGTTGACTTCCAATCCAGTCCTCTTTGTGTGTTACTTTGGAAATAGGAAAGGCATGAGACTGTTTGAATGGAAGACAATACATCATAAAGTTGATGTTTACAAAAAACTATCTGATGCCATATGAGTTGGAAAGGGAAAACTCAAATTCCAAGAGAAAAGACAATAGATTAGGAAGTATTGTAAGCAGTGGAGCTTCAAATTCCTAAATCTATTCCTCGTTTTATGTTGATTTGCTCATTTAAAACCTTTCAGCCATGTTTGAACTGACAAAGACAACAGTCCATGCAGTTGGGGTAAAAATAATGTGTGTTCTCAATTTCATGTTACTGTGGACCATTCTGTGATCCTCTCCCCAGGTCTGTTTTGAGTCACAGACTGCCTCTGCAGTGACTTTAGAAGAATCACACACTTAGAAGTTCCTTTTTAGCGGTGTGTGTAGACATTGTTGACCGCCTACACACGTTCAGTTCCTCCTTACTAACAAAACCCTACTTTTCTTCCGTGTTTTACCTCAACCCCAGGCACGATCCCTCTCCTAGACTGGATAGCACTGGATCCTGGGGATGACTCCACACCTTTGCCAGCGATCCTTAAAAATCCCAGTCATAAGCCAATCCGTGCATGACTTCTTTGGACTGCCAAAGGTTGACTGCCAAGGAGACTTAAGAAACCTCTTGTAGTCGGAGGAGCAGTCTTTTGTCTCTACTAGTGGCAACATTTTGTGACCATGGTGGAAGCCAGTCTGTTGACAAATGTGAAATATAGACAAGAGCTAGAGAGACAGTGTCAGTTGCAACAGGAGCCCAGATTGCACAGTGGCTGGGCTCAATCCTGTCTTTGCATTTCTGTATTTTTGCAAGCCAGTTAGATTGGGGTTTTTGACTACTTTCAGACAATATCATCCTATGAGAGATGTAAAAAGATCGTAGGGGGACATCCACTGCAACAGAAATTCCCATGATAGTGGAGACTGTATGTCTTGCTCGCTGCTTAGAGGACACCTGACTGAGTGTTGTTGAATGTGTGAAAGTAACATCCTAATTCGCAAAGGAGTCACTTCCCTTGAGAAACTGGCTCTTTCAAGTCAGGGTTTTCTACTGTTCTCCCAGTCAACAATATTTACTGATCTCCATCATGTCTAGACAATTACATAAGGTTGTGTTCATAGCTAACAAATAAATAATGTAACTAATAAACATCATTTGCTAGCAATTCTCTTAATAGAAACATTTTACATATATCCATCCATTTATTTTGAAAAATGATTAAAAGAGCAGAAAAACCTGTAGAAGACCAGAAAAACTGTGCTGCCTCATAGCTGAGAGGCACTGAGGTGAGGAGATTGCATGACATGTCCCTGTTTAGTCACACATCCAGGAAGAGATGGACGTGGGATTTGATCCCAGGCAGTCTAGCTTGACTGCCTTTATACAGCACATAGAAGGCAAGTTTGCTGACTATTGACAAAAGCAGCAAGGTGGCAAAGAATGTCGAGAACTGCTGGCTATGAAATATATCTTGGGGACTGGAGAAAAAAAAGGCAGGGTGTCAGTTTATTCTGGTTTTATAATCTCTAACCTCAGACTCAGCATAACAGACCAAGACTATCATGCTTTGCAATAAGCGAGCCACTAGCCACATATGGCTACTGAGCATTTGAAATGCGCCAGGTGTGGATCTGGATGTGCTATAAGTGAAAAACATGCATCAGATTTGAACACACGATGAGAAAAAATACATATAAAATCTCTTTCATACTTTATTATATGAATCACGTGTTATATTCTGTGAAATGATAATCTTTAGGGTTATATAACTATGTTGTTAAACTAATTTAACTTCTTTCTACATATTTAAATTTTGTTATGTTTTGTTTTTGGTCGCACTGGATCTTCATTGCTCTGTGTGGGTTTTCTCCAGTTGTGAGTGTAGGGTACTCTTCATTGCAGTGTGCGGGCTTCTCATTGAGGTGGCGGTGGCCTCTCTTGTTGCAGAACACAGGCTTTGGGCACATCGGCTTCAGTAGTTGTGGTTCTCAGCCCCTAGAGCCTGAGCTCACTAGTTGATCCTGGGCCTGTGGGATCTTTCTAGACCATAGATCTAACCCAAGTTCCCTGCATTGGCAGGCAGATTCTTTACCACTGCACCACCGGGAAAGTCCTCTTTCTACATATTTTACTGTTGCTGTAAGATTTAAGGTTATCTATGTAGCATGTTATGTTGTATTACATTATCTCTTTTATTGGACAGCACTACTTTACTGATTTTATGTTTCCTGATGTTTCTGGGCTCTCTCTACATTCTCTGTTAAAATATGCCTTAATGTTCAGAGACACTTTATTAACCGTTTCAATAGCAGGTGGGTATTGACCTTTTTCCTAGAAATAACTGTGTGTGAACAAAATTATTTAAGAAATTGTTGTTCTCAGATGCTCTTAAGATGTTAGCCATCTAATTAGCACTTTTGTAGAATGTTACAGGATTTGTGAAGTTCCGGAATTTGAAAACAGAAGAAATTAGAAAGAGGTAGCACTTTAAGTTCTCTGACATTTAAGTTACCAGGCTCGGTGGCCACTTCTGGAAGAAATCACTCTCCATGAGAATACACAGGTTTATGCCAAATGGAGATTTAATACTGTAAACTTTCCTGTTTTTGTATTGTAAACAGGGCAAAGGTCTACTAAGTACCACCTGCTTTTCAAACCAAAGTTTTCTGTCTGTTCTTTCTCAGACTACACCGTGGCTCACCGTGGCTGCATATTTTTCTTAGTCCTTTTAATATTGTAGCTTAAAATGCACTCACGGTAGACAAGCTGCGATTGTATTCTGAAGTGAAAGACTGAGGGTAATTTAGGATGAAAGTGGCCTGTGAGGTTGGAAGTTGCAAATGCATTAAAAAAAAAAAATCAGGTCCCCTCTTACCCCAAAGCAGACAGCAGCAAAGAGCTTCTTCCCATTCTCCTTTTTGGCCCATTTCTCCTTTTCATTATTTTGATTTGGTGTGACGTCTGTTCACGTCTAAGATATACAACAGCTAAATAAACATATGGCCTCACTTAAGGGAAATTTCCATATAGGTCAGTGCACTTTTTAAGCTATATAAATATCAGATTAATTTTGGATTTGAGAAAAATGAATGTTAGGATCCTATCCAAGATCCACACAGTTATTAGGTTTTCTTTTCTAAATTTTCAAGGTGAAAACATAAAGACAAAATGAAAAACTATGTCGACTCCTGAAAAAATATTGTTTGCAAAATGTGTGTTTAGCAAATTTAAATGAAACCTTTGTATCTCTGCATACATCTTTACTGAGGAGTTTGTGAATCAATCAACCAACCAATCAGTGAGCTAATAACTTAGTCAATGATCAATAGGCACTGAGTAGTTACTCTGAAAATTAAGGGCTTCCCAGGTAGCACTAGTGGTAAAGAATCCACCTGCCAATGCAGGAGACACAGGAGATAAATTCTATCCCTGGGTTGGGAAGATCCCCTGGAGAAGGAAATGGCAACTCACTGCAGTATATTCTTGCCTGGAAAATTTTCATGGAAAATGAAAAATTCCATGGACAGAGGAGCCTGGTGGGCTATGAGTGTGTGCATACCGCTCCCCTCCCTGACCTCCCCCTCCCACCCCACACACACTGAAAGTTAAGTAGAACAGCGATCCAGTTATTGACCATTTATTTGAAGACAAAACACACTCCCTTGGCAATATTTCATAAAGGTGAAACTTGATCTGAGCCCTGAAAACTGAATAAAATCTAAGAGAAGAAAGGTCAGTTCTAGGCAAGGGGAACACTTTGATCTTATAACAGAAGAAAAGTAATATGTCTCAGAAACAGTAAGAAAATCCCGCATTGAATGATTCTAGTCAGTGGTGAGGAAAAAAAAAAATTGGATGGACAGCAAAAGGTCACATGATGGAGGAGTTTTAGCCTTAGATATAGGAGTTTATTTTGATTTGGGAGATGCCAGAGAACTCATGTATTTTCTGTGAGAAAGTCAGTGTTCAGATATTGATTGAGAGAACACATGAGAAACGACACAGGGTCTGACCTTGTAAGCGCTAGTCTGAGGACCATGACGGTGGTGTGATCACTAGGCTGGTTGATGATCTTACGGAAATCGGTTTGTAAGAAAAATAAGACATAGCTTTTAGTTGTCATTTTGGACTTACAGCCTTTCTGTTTCTTTTTATCCTCCTCAATAGATGACCATTTCTTCTGCTTTTTCACACCTTCCTTGCTCAGAGAAACTTTTTATAAATATTTGCCAAGAACAAATCAATGAAATACTTTTCAAGTGTATATCCCCATCAAAAGTATCTGCCTACAGTATCTGTGTTCATTTAGCTGTTGTATATCACAGCACAATGCTAAACGAAATCCTGCTTTCTTCCTTTCCCATTATTTAAATTATTTCTCCACCCTGACATTATCCCCTTCATCCTTGCTAATAGATCCATTTAAAAAAAATCTCTTAAAAATGCCATTTCACTTTGTTTCTTGATTCATTCCTGCTAAAGGTTTTTGCACTTCTCTTTTGCTAATTAATCAGCAGTCATAGCCCATGTTATGCTTCAGTTTTTGTACATTATTTCATCAGATACTTAACTGGTACCTCCTGGAGGACAGGTAGCGTGTCACACGACCCCCTGTATGGCTAAGATCAGAGCTCTGAATCAATGTACTGATAAAATTTGCTGTCAAGTGATACTGCCTTATTTGGTGGTAGTGTTCTGGCCTCGGCACATGGCAGGTCTCACTCGGGCTATAACTACAGTCTTATAGTTCATCTCCTTGACTCCAACTCATCCTTCATTTGCTGCCCAGGTTATTTTTGTACGCTTGAGATTGGTATCCGTTCCCTCAGAGTAAAATCCTAATCTTTAGCATTCAAGGCTGTCTATCACCTGGTTCTGGGCCATGCTTCTAACACCCATCCCAGCCTTATCCTGCCAGATACTCTGGTGATGCTGAATCATGGGCCCCCAATGGTAATATCAAGCTTTTGATCAAGGCTATCACCTCAGGCTAGAATATACTGCTTACTCCCACTGGTGATTCCTCTTTCTTTTTTATTTTTAAGATGAAAAAAAATTTTTTTTCATTTATTTTTATTAGTTGGAGGCTAACTACTTTACAATATTGTAGTGGTTTTTGTCATACATTGACATGAATCAGCCATGGATTTACATGTATTCCCCATCCCCATCCCCCCTCCCACCTCCCTCTCTACCCGATCCCTCTGGGTCTTCCCAGTGCACCAGGCCCGAGCACTTGTCTCATGCATAAGATGAAAAATTTTAATATACATACATCATTTACACATACATACATATATATGCATACAAGTACATAATGTGTATACACTCACATAATTAAGGAAATTAACTTTTCATACTGTTTATAGAACATATATAATAGAAAAACTACAGTGTTCAACAGAGGAGAATTAAATTAATTATAACAAATGCATGCTATAGAACACTATGCAGTTGTTAAAAGTGATGGTCCTGAATAGTAGTTACTCAAAGAGTCTGGGATTTAGTTTTGGATTTTCAAAGCAGGCCACAGAAGATTTTGGGGGTGCTTATTGTTGCCTCAAGCAAGTCAAAGCTAGGTACAATGCCAAAATTTAGATAAACCTCATCTTTTTGCCATTGACAAAAACACTGCCTCCTCACTCTTCAGCTTCTTGAGGTGAGAATCACTGCCAGAAATGATCAGATACTGTGGTCAGACAAACAAGTCCTCTACCAAATACCTATTTCCTATGAAATTTTGGGTGATCACTTTGAATCACCTCATTGAAACACGTGTTGCCTCTCTGTGCTCACATGACAGATGATACGCAATTCTGTTTTTTTTTTTTTTTCTGGTGGGACTGTATGAAATTACATCTTGAAATGCTCCTGAACTTAAAGTATATGGGAAAAAAAATGTTATCAAAATAAGTGGACTGTGGATCCTAAGAGTATGAACTCTGAGAAATGAGAACAGTAAGTAATATTTATTTGTGGAAGTATGCGGTTTCTAATCTTAAGTCTATTTCAGCTTGTTCTACACTAAAGCACATTGGAAAATACCAACCGAGTAAAGTCTGTACTTTTAGCATCTCTGAAAAAGTCAGAACTCTTTCTTTTTGTTACTATAATCTGGCTTCTTCTATTAAAGGTCAAAAGTCATAGACAACATGCTTAGCAAGGGGTATTTATTTTTTGCCAAGAAAATGTATTTTCAGATGTTTGCAGAAATGGGGCTTTTAAAACCCGTCCTTAGTTCCTTGTGCATTGGTTGATACT
Organism: Cervus canadensis; assembly: GCF_019320065.1. NCBI lineage: Eukaryota > Metazoa > Chordata > Mammalia > Artiodactyla > Cervidae > Cervus > Cervus canadensis. Next base: position 65,741,828 of record NC_057398.1, on the reverse strand, counting down.
TTCTGTTTCACCAAAATTTAAGAGTTGTTAATATTCACTCATTTATTCATTCATTCATTTGACAATGGTTCACGCAGCTGGCATTGTGTGCCTGGCAAGGCGCTAGGTGTTGGGATTCAGCAGTGAGCAGAAAAAGACATGGAGTCCTTGAATTGTGACATCCGCAATCCAAGGGGAAAAGAGAATTATTATCGTACAAATAAATGAGAATTCTATTAAGCGTGCTAAATTAGAGAAGCTGGTGAGAAAGTCTAAAAGGGAATCTGACCCAGGTAAGGAGGTCAGGGAAGGCTTCCCCGAGGAAGTGACAATTGCACTGATCTGTAAATGACGAGGAAGAGCTAAAATTGCATTCCATGCAGTGGGCCTATGATGGGCAAAGGCCCTGTGGGAGCAGTGGGTCTGGCAACCACGGGGGCGTGGAAGTAGGTTGGTGAGGCTTGCAGAGAGAGCTGGGGGACTTGTGGTGGAGACAGGATGGAGTGGAAGGAGGGGTCAAGCCCACACAGGTGTTAGACCATTTTAGGGATGCCTTTGTCCTGATTGTTTGGGAAAACTGTCAAGGGTTTATAAGCAATGGGAGATAAGATCAGGTTTCTGTGTTGAGAGGATCCCTAGAGTTCAAAGCAGGGAACACACTGGAGGAGGGAAAAAGTGAGTGAGGGCCGATGATTTGAGACTAGTGCCGTTGCCTGAGCAGATGGTGGTTTCTGGAATCAGGGTGGCAACAGAAAGCAGGCTGGAGAAAGACTTGGAGTAAAATAGCACTTGGTGACAAACTGGATACATAGTGTGACTCCTGGGTTTCTCCACTGGCCAAAACGTTTCCAAATTAGGGCTTGTGCAGATCTGACATATTTATTCTCCAAAGAAATCTCTTTCAGTGAGCCTCAGAATTTTTATTCTATCACTATTTATGGAGCACCTGTTATGTATCTGGTTGCTGGTGACACAGGAGTGGACCAGTTCAAGTCTCTTATGGATATAGTGCCTATTGCTTCTGGTAAGGCTGGTGAAGGTGAAGATCAGTGCAAGCAAGATAAAAACAATAAACTATGGGAGGTCAATTTTTCTTCTGGCAAATCAGAATAAATGTATTTTTAAAAAAATGCTTTACACTTTCTAAAGCCTCTTACTACCTCACAGGAACCAGTGGGACAGACAGGAAGGTATGACTTGAGGAGCCAGTACAGATGGAGACTCCTAAGGTCACAGAGGTGTGAGAAATCAGTACATGGGCTCAGTTTTTCCAAGATGAGGGTTCCTTCTCCTTTTCAAAATGAAGACCATCATCAAGGTTGAATAGGCAGTCTGCCAGAGAACAGTACTTTTTTCTCAATAGTCTCATTTTGAAAAATAAGACTCAAGGTCTCTCAACCACGGAAAGAAAGAGCATACTTCTAGATGAAGTCCTAGCTACAAAAGTTGTGTTCCCTGCCTTCATTATTAGCTGCAGTAATATAGCCAGATTCTTTACTGGCCAAATGAAGGCCGGTGAATCAGGGAAATTTTGGCTTTGTACTGATTCATCATGGAAGTGAACAGTTTCAGGTATGGATCTTGGAAGCTCACGTACAGACCCTGTGGGGAGAACTTGGAACCAAGAGAAATAAATAGGCAGGCCTACTTTCATCTTTGGTTGAATGGCATCACGGACTTGATGGAGATGAGTTTAAGCAAGCTCTGGGAGATGGTGAAGGACAGGGAAGCCTGGCGTGCTGCAGTCCACGGGGTCACAAAGAGTCAGACAACACTGAGCAACTGACAACTTTCGTCTTTATTTGGCATCTTCGAGTGGCTTAGTTATGTGAATAATTTTGGTGCTTTGTCTCTGCTACATCAATTTACTTCTCATGTTTAGCTTCATAAAGGGCTTTAAAGCAATGTTCTTATATTTTCAACAAGCTTGATTTTTACAAGACCATATTAGAAGGTTGATCCCAGGGTGATGATCTGACCTCCTGTGACCTACCAAAGCTTTAGAGATGGGAGCAGCATCTTCCCAGCAGCTGTGATTTCTCAATTCTAAGGACAGTCAATTGTTACTCAACAGGCCCATCAACTGATATCTCTTCTCTCCTAGAGGAGATACTTGTTTCTGCCTAATTAAGAAAAAACATCCCAACACACATCTGGACCAAATATTCAATAATATTATTTATCAAAATAAATTTATTAAAAGTATTCAAAGACCACTTCAAAGTTTAGCTGCCATCAGGACAGTTTTTGGCACTCATAATGGACATTGTCATTTTCTACACAGAAGCACTCATTCTAGTACAGACAGCAATTGACAGTTCAAACACAGGTCGTTTCAGTTTTAGAGTTATGTGAGACAACAGTACTAATGATCTGTAGTCATAGGAACTTCAATACCCTTGCACATAGTAAACATATATTACCTAAAACTAAAGAAACTACATCTAAACCACTATGTGGTAACAAGGACTGATTTAGGGAAAGATGTACAGCCAGCTAGCTAAGGCCACATAATCCCAGACCTATTGATTGTAAATGCTTCTGGACTAATAGTGTTACTTCGCTATCTTTCAGTCTCAAGCTTCTGCTTTTGCAGTGTGAGACACACCACATTTAGACCAAACTCTCTCTCTTGTGCTCCATCAGTTACGGACGCTGTCCCAGTACCAGCTTCTCCTACGTGGCGACCGGCTTCCTGATTCACTACCCAGCTCTGAATCAATAGTTCTGAGTGATGTTTCCTGAACACCCAGGCTGAATTCAAGGTCAAGTCTTTTCGGCAGGTGACAGCCTTTCCCCTTAGGAAAAAAATGAAATGTCCTCCGTTTCTGGGCTCCCATTTTCATCTCATGTAGCATGGGGTTCTGTGGTGATCTGCGGCTTTTTACACAAGTCCTGGTAGAATTCTGACTCCAAGAAACGTGGATAAGAGTTGTTCTCCATCAAGCTGTACACCCTTTTCTGGGCAGTTGTGAAGCAGCCACTGGTAGCCTCCTGTATGTTTTGGGCAATCAGAGTTTTGGTTTGAAAGTCTATGTTGATCTGAAATAAAAACAACAAAGTTTTATTCCATATTAAGAGTCAGAAACTGAAATATACAAAGTATTTGAAAACAAAGAAACAAAAAACCCAAACTACAATGTGTGGCCAGTGTCACCAGCTACATCAGTAAAGAAATGTAATTTACCTCACTGAGAGCCTGAAGTAGGGGAAAAACAGCTTACTCACCCACCCCCCCTTTAATTTGAGGTCTCTTTAAATTCTTTTCACTTTGGTGCTGAGGATGTTCAAAATATGCTGAAACAAGGAACTTTTTTCCCCCTTTACCTCTTTTGGAGCTTCTTTTTCTATGAAGTCAGTATATATTTTCTTTGCTTTTGAGGACAGCTTTTGGGGTGACTTGGTTTTTTTGAAGTCTTCACAGGCCAGCCAGAATTCAATATTTTCTTCACAGAATTCAGATTTTAAAAAAGCCCTGAATGCAGCAAGACCATCTGGGGGAGGGAAGGAGGAAAGCATGCAGAAATTGCATTGAGTGTCCAAATAATCCTTTATGTGTTTTCCTAAAACTCCCACTCCCCTGGCCCCATATTTTACTACCAGATGGCAGCAATTTTCTCGATTTTACTCAAACCTGTAATCCTCAAAATTTAGCTCTTTAACGACTAAGATGCCAGTCAGCAAAATACGTAAGTTGGCACACTACTACAAAAATATAATAACTTAGCTTTGCTGTTAACACAACTTATAGGGGAGGCATAAGTTCTTTGGGAATGAAGCCTCTTGAAAACATTGTTTGCAATGGAAAAGCTGACTCAACCTTAACAGACAGCAACTGCCATTAAAAACTGGGGCTATTTCCCCCCACTCCCCACCTATAGTGAAAAAGCCATGCATTTCCCTGGTTAATCACTGGGAAATAAAGGAGAAAAATAGGTCCCATATTACAGCGATTGTAAAGTCAAACTCTCCTTGGGCAAGCTGCTCTTTCTGTGTGGACACAGCCTTTCCATACTCTCCTGATACTTGAGATGGATCAAATTCAAGAGGTTAACTTACATTTACTGGCTAGCAGCTCATCAAATGCTTCTGACCACAGCTGGGCTTCCTCTGGAGAAGGCCTGCAAGAGAAGATCTGCACATCAGCTCCTGCTAGCCAGAGGTTCCCTCTTCAGCTCAGCAGTGATCTGTGCATATGGGCAAGTACAAGATTTTCAGCTTACTTGATGAAGGTTTGCTGTTTGCTTTTCTTGCCAGTTTTGGGCTTCCCAGGAGAGGAGGAATTTTGCAAGAAGTAACTCAAACGGCTCTTCCAATCTTTTAATCTACAATAGAAAAAAAAAAAAAGATACTTAGTGGTAACACTTGAAATTGCCACTGCAACTAAAGGCATTTTTACCAAATAAAGTTGCCCCCAGTAGCTACAGACAAGCCAAATAAGACAAAACAACTCCTCCAGTCAGTCTTACTCCTTTAATCCAGCATCTGAGTACTCAACACACTAGTTTCATCCACTCATCTGAACATAATTATTAGTTTTATAAGTAAGGATAGGACGACCTACAATTATAGGGTATTTTAATGAATTTAGTTTGCATAGTTCAAAGGCAGATACTATTTCTGGCCCACAAAAGGCAGCCAGTTTTTCTGCAAGGGTTAATTACAATTCTGAGACATTTCACACTTGAGAAGGCCCACAGTGGACCTGCCCTGAGCCAGCCCATGTTCGTTTTCCTTCTACTGTCAGAGCAGGAGGCTCGGGACCACCCGAGAAGCTGAGCACAATGAGGTGTGTGTGCGAGATTGACCGCTGCCTCCCCCAAATGCAGCACTCATTTTAAGAAGGTGATGCAGAATTATTTGTTCCACACTCTTGAGTGGGTGAAACTTGCTGTTCAGTTAAAAAAAAAAAAAAAAGGATATCTAGAATCAGCAAAAATATCTCCATCCCAGCAGTCGTGTAAGCAGATCAGAATTTACAGTGCCTCTCACGAAGGCCGGGGGCGTGTGGCCGCAGGATTCTCCAGTCATTTTCGATGCAGGGAGAAAAAAAGCCAACCCGCATCTATCTCCGCCCCTGCATCAAGAATTTTCTGCAGTTTCTAAACTCTACCCGAGCCCTTCGATAAATACCTACACCACACAGATTTAAACGTAACTTAACAAATTAACCTTTTACACACACACACACAATTTTCTTTTTTTCCTGCAGAGACGCAGGCGGGCTACCCAGTTCCCATAGCCGAAGCCCAGAGCGAGTGTACCCCGTTTGCAGCCGCCCGGGACAGCTGGGTCCGTAGGGGCGGCCAGTCAGGGAGGAAGAAAGCCGCACTCACAGGGTTCGCTTCATCTTCTCTCGCTTCTCCTCGTTCTTGGGCCCGGTGCCAGCGCTTTTGTCCATGGGTCCGCAGTCGTGCTGGACAGCCAGGAACAGAGCACTTTGCATTATCGCCTTGCACCTGAGAACGCCGTTCTGGAGGGGCGCGGGCGCCGGCACCCGTATTTATAACAGGCGGCGGCGCGGAGGCGGGGCTTCACGGCGCCGGTCCCGCCCCCGGAGGGCGCCGATTGGCCGACGGCGGCCGCGGGCCGCGCGGTCACAGGCGCCGCCGAAGGGTCTGGAAGCCGGGGCTCCGCTGACGTCCGCTGCTCGGGCGTCGTGCGCAGTCGGGCTAGACCCCTTGGTGTGGGGTCAGAGAAAATTCCCCTTTGAACGGTCGGGAGCGACCTTTGCCCAGTCGTGGCGTTCTGCCGTGGGGTCGCAGGGCCGTGGCGGGCAGGGAGCCAGGTTGGCTGCAGGCTCGGCGGGGGCGCTCGCTCCCCGCCTCTTCCCTCATTCCCTCCCCCGCTCTCCAGAGCTCCTGACCCCGAAGGGAGCCGTGATTCCCAGCAGGTAAAGGTTGCTTATTGGGAAGCCGAATGCAGTAACCTTATTTTGAATTAGGTTTACAAGGGGATGTGTTTTTGGAGCGCAATTCCTCGCTCCGCGCCTCCTTTCTTGATCTGGGAACTGACCCTCACCTGTTCTTCTTTGAGACGCCTTTTGATTTGAGGAAGGAAACGGAACGGGAGGAACAATGACAGTCCAGGGGCAGTGGTGTGATCTGCTCTGCCCTGGAGCCCTGTGGGGGAATGCACATTGGTCAGGGAAGGAAGAGGAGAAAGTGCTTTAACTGGGTGTGCGGTTTTGATTACCAGCAGGCTCGTGGCTGGGTCCGTCCGTGGGGTTGCAGATTTATTTCTCAGGAGTCCTTGGCCGCCTCTCCTTCCAGAACAGAAAAATCACAGCTCTTCTTAACAGGGAAACACCAAGAGTTCGCAGCTATCATGCACCAGAATCATTTTAGTGTAAAAGAGCAAGCATGCAGGATTTCCTCCTGAGTCACTCTTAGTTGGCTTAGAATTTGCCAGAACACTTTAATTGGCAAAAAAGAGAGGTGGGGGTGGAGGGAGGGAGGCGTTCACAGCTTCTTTGAATAAGCTTAATGTCTTGATTCTTCAGAAATCATCTTGCTGTAGCAGGATTTAAGTGGTTTGATTGGTAAGGGTAAGTAGATAACCGCCACTCCAAAATGACTTGATTTCATATACCATTATTAGAATTGTACAGTGGAATATTCAGGGTTTTTTTTCCTGAAGCATCTAAGTAGGCAGATTAACAGCAAGGTTTTTGTTGTTCAGTCCCTAAGTCATTTCTGACTGCAGTCCCATGGGCTTCAACTTGCCAGGCTTCCCTGTTCTTTACCTCCTGGTATTTGCTCAAACTCATGTCCATTGAGTCGGTGATGCCATCTAATCATCTCATCCTCTGTCACCCTCTTCTCCTCCTGCCCTCAATCTTTCCCAGCATCAGAGTCTTTCTCAGCCAGTCTGCTCCTAGCATCAGGTGGCCAAAGGGTTGGAGCTTCAGCATCAGTCCTTCCAATGAATATTGAGGTTCATTTCTTTAAGGGTTGGTCGCTGGTTTGATCGCTTTGCTGGGAGACTCTCAAGAGTCTTCTCTAGCGCAGCGATTTGAAAGCAGCAATTCTTCGGTGCTCAGCCTTCTTTATGGTCCAACTCGCACATTCATACATGACTACTGGAAAAACCATAGCTTTGACTATAGGGATCTTTGTCAGCAAAGTGATGTCGCTGCTTTTTTAATACAGGCTGCAAGTATGTTCTCTACTTTGTATTAGAGCTGTTAAAAGAAACTTGGAACTAATTTACCGTATTCTTATGATGAGCTGCCAGTAGTTGGAGCTCCAAGTTTGACTTGAGGAGTAAAACCTACAGTTATTACTAAAGAGAACAGCCATGTACTCAGTTACAAAAGGAAAAATCACTTAGATTTCAGTAATAAATATTTGAAAGCAAGTTTGTGAAATGTAAGAATGTAATTTTTCTCAAGTATATGCTCTTCATCTCGAAAAGAACTTTGCATGATATTTCCTACAGCCATTTTCACTTTCTGATGATTAAGTACTTATTTGTTGAATATGTGTAATACGTAAACATTTGCTTTTCTTTCTAGTATAAACGTCAGTATATTTTTGACTTAGAATTTTGGATGGTAGAATTCACTCATAGTGGAAAACAACAGGAGTTCTGACAAAGAGGCAGCAAGGAGAGCTGGACTTGTGTCAGGAAACCTAGTTAGAGTCTTGGCTTCACTGGTAAATACTAAGTAACTATTAGGATAGTCCCATCCCACCTCCTAAGCACCAGTGTCTCATCTTTAATAAGAGTAATGTGTCTTTCTTGTCAACCTCATTGGATATTATGTGAATCTTTCATGAAAGGCCTTTGTAAATTTTAAAGTATTGTACAAAAGTTTGTCTTTCTTAATTTGCATATGTGGGGAAAAGGAAATATCTGAAACATAGTTATTCCAGGTAGAAAAATCATTAAAAGATTAATTCAGAGTTAAGTTATAAATGTTAAGTACTGTTAAAATTAAAGATAATGTCACAGCTTCGTAGAATATCGGGCTCATGATAGATACTTAATGTCCTCTGGGTAAAAAACCAAATGAAAAACAAGTAAACTGGTATGTGAATTTTTCAGAGATCCTCATCAGATAAGTTCACGACCATAAATGTATATGTATCCATGTAAGTAACTGCTTGAAATATAGACCATTCTAGATGTTTCTTATAAGTGTTTAAAGTAACTATTTACTTTTTTTGCAAACCATTTCCAATTGACAGCTGGTATTAAGGTAAGCAGACCAGTACATTTAAAATGAAAGCTGCAGTCTTTAATGACTTCCCTTTGTTTTTTTGGTTGCAACTGGCTTTTAGGTAAATGGAATTGCTTAATATTAAGATGACACATATTTTCCATTCAGTGGTGGAAGAAGAAGCATTGCAATAGGAGGTAGATACTGCACAGCAAAACCGCAGCTTGAGAGTGTTTTGAACTGGACATAGGTTTTCCTGTCAGCTCTACTATGCCCTCTACTGGACAGGCTGTCTGCTGAGCACATGGGTGGTTGAAGCTTGCAGGGTGGTTCTGGAACTTTTTGTAGCTAAAAAGAATTAAGTTACAGAGGAAGGCAAACAGAAAAATACAAGTTTCTAGTAACAGGAAAGGGAGAATAATGAAAAGCAAAAGTGTCCCCTGCCATATACGCTCTTCTCTTCTGAGTGTATGCCATTATTAATAAAGACTGTTGTTATTATCTAAAAGTATTTATACATGATAACTTTCATACTTAAGCTTTAGAAATTTAGGAAGCAAGATATATACTTTAAAAGACACTAGAGAATCATTCTGTGTATTATCCTGTGCTTTACTTTTTTGGTCAGTAAGCTATCTTAGTTTCTAAATTTGTAAAAGTTGCAAATCTGTTGCATACGTCATGAATCTTTTAATTGGTGAGAAGTTTAAAAAAGGGGAAAAAATTAGGAAATTAAGTGCCATGCGGCAAAGGGTATGATGAGTAATTGGAAACTTTTAGTATCATAATTGTTGAAGTATTTGAGGAAGTGTGACACCTGTCGTGACATTTTTGTCTATCTTTGTCCTCCCCCCCCCCCCCACTTTGGGGTATTATTTAACTCTAATTGGTGGAATATTCTTTAAACAGACTGAACATATGACCCCACAATGAATGAACTTATGACCCCACAGGATTCTGTATTCTACTCTTCATTCCTAATATGATCTGACATTTAAAAAACTCATAATTGCTCTCTTTCTTAGAATGTAATTTGCATACCCAGGAGCTGAAGAGAGAAAGTCAGTGTTTTTGTCTGGGGTGAATCAGAGTTTCAACCACATACTTGACATGTATTATAGAGGAGTTAATGATTGTACTTAGTCCTTATATTGATAATTCCAGCAAGAGCATTTCCATAGCTCTGCCTTGAATTCACACGTAGTATGAAGTTCCGTCATACTCCAAATGCAGGCACGGCCTACTTAAATTTAATAATTCTCCCTTACCAAGTAAAGAATTGGATTCTGTTCGGAAACAACAGCAGGAGCATCACATTTTTTCCTTCCCAAATAAAAAATCCTAAATGTATCAATGTATTGAAATACGTCTGGTAGGTTCCTGTAATTAAAGGACACCGAATGTGAAATCTAGGTTTGGGGATTGTTTCCAGTATCTGCCTGTTGCTGCTCTGTTCTGTGACCAAGGACTGCACAGAATCTCAGGGGAGAGTAGTCGATTAGAAATAAGTCACGTAGGTGGCATTTTGTCCTTCAGGCTAGGAATTTCTTTGCTGACACTTGTTCTCCTGGGATTTTAATTTCTGCGCACAGAATTCTGTCAAGTCATTAAAATTCCAAGTGTCTATTGATTACTGTTTTGAAATCCTGAGATAGTGGCATCATAATATACAAGATTTCAAAGTTCTATATGCTATCAGTCACAGAGAATTTTTTTTTAAAGGTTGAAGAAAGGCTGCTTTTCATCTAATAAATGTGGAATCCATTTGCATTGGTATTTCCAGTTGACTGTTCCTATAAAGAGTATTACTCCGTTTCAGACACTGATTTTCAAAGATCTTTGATTCATGGACTACTTCACAAAACCCTAAAACAATGTGAATTTTCTCTCCCAAACACGTTTTTTTAAAACAAACAAAAATTCCAAAATCTTAACCAAATTAATTGGTAAAAGAATAGCACTTTCAAGGAGATAACTGTGGGCCTGATCCAACTGCCATGTTATAAATATTTGAGTTCTGAATGCTGAGCTAACATCCTTAGCTTGAAAAGACAAAATAATTTTGTCTTTATTTTCATAAATTATCCTTAGGAGAGCAGGACAGATGGAGGATTTGTCCTTAATTGGGATACTTGCTTTTAGTTCCCAGTTCCTGGCATTATGTTAGCTGGGACCCCAGAGAAATTGCTCAGCCTTCTTGTGCCTAGGCTTCAAATCTTCAAGGTGGAAGTAATAATAGAAACTTTCCTTTGTGAGGAACTGGGGAAAAAAAAAAAACATTTTGGGGAATGCCCTGAGTGTCTGGTGATGCACAGGCCTGGTGTTCAGCAAAACTTTACAGCAGGACTGCTTTCTTCCACGTGACTCTCTTTTGCTTTTTGTTGTTGCTTTCCCAACACCCATTATTTGCTGCTGCTGCTCCTTAGGTGGTGGGTCTTCCATCCAGGTGTGTGTGTGTGTGTTAGTTGCTCCGTTGTGTCCGACTCTGCAACGCCATGAACGGTAGCCCGCCAGGCTTCTCCTGTCCATGGAATTCTCCAGGCAAGAATACTGGAGTGGATTGCCATGCCCTTCTCCAGAGGATCTTCCTAACCCAGGGATCGAACCCTGGTCTCCATCCAGGTAGAAACGTTGAATCAGAAGGCCCTGAGTGTGTCTTCCAGTCCGAGAAACACCGGGACAAGCTCTGTCTTGCTTCTGCGGAGGATGCACCGTGTTAAGGATGAGGGTGGCCCGTGGAGGGTTGTTCTGTCCGTGGTGCTGACCCGGGGAGGCTGTATCTGCCCTCCACCAGCTGCTGGCCCCTGGCTCCTGGGCCGACGCTACCAGATACTGCTGCTTTCTGGGGGCGGCGGGTCTGTTCATCCACTGGGTGCCCTGCTAGCCCCTTTTACTCTTCCAGATGCCCCATAGGAAACATCAAGGATGTAAGGTTACTTTTGAAAAGGTTTTAAGTTCTTCCTGAAAAATGTTTTGAAAATGTCTAGCTCTTCCACATGCTAACATTTCTATATATTGATATTTTGAAAGAATTCTCCACTATCTTCACAGAGTGAGTTCTCCCTGCATTAGATATTTGGTGAAAATTCATTTCTTTTTCTTAGTGTAGTATAGGAAGTATGTTAAGTTGTCTCTAGTGGTTCTGCCTGTTCCTTTATAAGTACATTTACCACCGCCACCCCCCCCCCCCCCCCCCCCCCCCCCCCCCCCCCCCCCCCCCCGCCACTTGCCCTCCTTTTCTGATGATTGTGAGGCTTTCTTCTTTGGAGACTTAGAGACTTGCAGTGCTTCAGTTATTTTATTTCTTTCAGTTAATGCAGTGTACATTTGGTTTCATAATCTTTAAGAGTTTTTAAATGAATTTAAAAATAAACCCAGCATAGGTGAACATAGTCACCTGGCTTCACCAAGCCTAGATCAGCTGTGTTTAACCCAGCAGAGTGGGTCAGTTTCATTAAAGCTGCTTTGAGTTCATCTTATTAGAAGTTTTATTTTCCCATGTGTGTCTGTGTCTGGTTTCACATCCACGTTGCCTTCTTCATGAGCTGCAGACTGATCTCTCATCTTCAGTAATAATCTGACTTTCATAGTCATTTAGAACTTGTTCCAGATGCAGTATTCTTTTTTTTTTTTTAAACTTTTTTTGCTGATAAATAGGTTGGCTCACTTTTCCTCTCTGTTCTTTAGCTTCTTGTGAAATCAGTTTATGCTTACTCAAAGATGGGAATTTTCATCTGAAGCATCTTTCTAGTGCTGTCTGAAATTGTTCTTTGCTTTCTGGTGTACTTTAATGGCTGTTTGCTTGTAGTTACCTGAATTGGATGGGTTTCAATGAGTCTTTCAAAGACTTAGTATTTCTTGTAATGTCATCTTGTTCCAAACATTTAGATTTCTCTTTGCTAAGTCCTTTTGTAAAGGCCTATATTTTAATCCCAAGCAAGGAGTTGAAGATTTCCAGCTCTTTATTCTCCAATATTCTCCAAGCAAGAATACTGAGTGGGTTGCCTTTCCCTTCTCCAGGATATCTTCCTGACCCTGGGATTGAATCCGGGTCTCCCACATTGCGGGCAGATTCTTTACCGTCTGAGCCCCCAAGGAAGTGGATATTTATTTATGGCTTCCAGTTTTTCTGTTGCTAGTAGTTTCTTCTTGAGTCTGTCCTCTATTAAAGTTGATTAAGATCCTGTAACTTATTTTTGAACTAGGTTAAACTTGCCAAATTTTTTATGTCTTTCCTCCAGAAGGGCAGAAACTTCGGTAGCTAGCTCTCTGTCTTGTGTAAAGAAGGCTTTTAATTATTAGAAATCTGACTATGACTGTGAATAACACCATCTCCCACAGTAATCCATGGGCTCTGGCTCTGTTTTAATGTTCTTTAGGAGAGTGGCCACTGGCCGGTACAGCATGTCCAGAACCAGGGCCACACAGAGCAGCATGGTCATGAGCAGACCTCCAAGGACTGCCTCAGCTGTTCTGAACCAGTGCAGGTTGCCAGGACTCAGACGGCTTCATAGACAAACCCCAGCCGCGAGCATCTTCGTGAACCGGCCCCGTGCCTGGAAACTAGGGTAGGCCACAATGCAGGTGAAGAAGGGACACAAATACAGTAAATTATAGGCTAATGCTCCTTTTCCTCTTGATTGGTTTTTCATTCTGTGGTCCTGGAGGTCTTATTTTACCCACACAGGTCATGGAAACCTTCCTGTTCTCGGAGCCTCTCTGTGTCTGGATGGCCTCGAATGTATGTGGGAGAGGATGGGGAACAGATTATGGAGGATCCTGCAAAGGCTTCAGCTTTACCAATTTCACCTTTGAAAAATAAGAAATAAATCATTGAAGTTTTAAAAAGTTTTCAGCCCTCAAGAACGTGCAATCCAAGTATGAGCAAAGAAAACATTATTTTTTCAAACTCTTCTTGCATGTGGTGAAACGTGTATGATACCGAAGCCCTTCAGGGTGCTTCTGTTGAGAACCATCGTCTCTGGAGCTGTTGGATGTTGGCTGCAGCTTTTCCTCACAGAGGCTGACCCTTAGGCAGTGGGGCACCCGAGGTTTGTCTGGCTCGCTTAACAGGCCAGTCTTCTTGTCAGTGAGCCTGCAAGACGCTGGGGAGTTCACTGGCTCTGGCTGGGCATCTCCGCTGACTGGGCTGATTCACTCACGTGTCTTGGAGTAGACTGGAGATGGATCAGTCTGGACTCGGTGAAGCTGGGTGGCTCTGCAGGTCTTAGCTGTGTTTCTCACGAGTCTTGAGCTCAGGTAGGAGAGCAACAGATAAAGGTTTACGCAGCTCAGTGCTTGGCTCTGCCCATCGAATCTCTCGTCCTCGTCTTATAATCTGCGGTAAAGCCTGGTCTTTCCTTCCCGTGGTAAGGGCAGAGCACACGACAGCCACTGGAGAGCAGTCATCCAATTTGCATTTTAAAAAACTCACCCTGATTATGAGATGTCCACTTCTCAATTTTCTCTTGAAGTCATGATCCTGAGGGAGACTGTAGGTCTTCTGGAGTTGGGAAGTGGAGTAGGCGTCTATTTCTTCTCCTGGCATGGCTTGGCTCACAGGTCATTGTGAAGCTGGGACACATGAGTTGGCAGAGGTGAATGCTTACTGCAGTGGGCAGCAATACAGAGACGGCTAAACGGGCATTCCTAAAGCCCTGCACCCTGCCGACCAGGGGAGAAGAGGCCCCTCACAGCACACACTGTCTGAGGGAAATAACAACGGCTCCAGAGTCCAGGACGCTGAGGACCCCTTGCTGAGTAACTGCAGGAGTCCTGGGAAGCCTCTCCATATTTGCAGGTCCCCATCGCCCTCTCTGAAGAACAGGAAACGTGTGAATAAAATCCATATTCTGAGTCTGATGGGGCTCACGCTGGTGTGAAAAGTTCATCTTTGGCAGGACTGTTTTTTCCCAATAGTGCTCGCTTTAAAAAATCTATTGTAGAGTTTTTTGAAAGAATAAATCAGCGTGAACAACATGAATGTCAGGGTGCAAGAACCAATGCTCTGAGTCATTCCTCTGCTGTCTTTCTGAAAGGTGATACGCTTCTAATTCCTATTCTGAAGCAGCCGCCTGCAAGTTGGAGCTGGAGAATTTCAGTCAACTTGACATTTTGTTCCTTATCTTCTCTTTCCACCTCTGTGAGATCCTGGCTGTCTACCCCTTGGGGAATATCACGATCCCCTGGACTGGTGAATGACTGGAGCAAACCTGAGGGGCTTCTGGAAGAAGCCGTCTCTGCTTTCTGAAGCTACCACCATGGAGGAGTATCTCCCTTCCTTTTAAATATTAAATATTTAACTTTTGCAATATAATATATAAATAGACTTTCTTAACAGACTGCCTTTTGATTTTGAAGATTAAAGTGCTTATGAACTTCATGAAAGTGGAAGTGTGTGAGTCCATTGGGGAGGGTAGAGAAGAGGTTAGGTGGCGGTGGCTATCAGGTGTTAGAAAGCTTAGCAAAGATACAAGTTTAAGGTGGTCAGGAGAACTTTCTTCGTGGGTCTCCCAGATCTAACCCAGGAACTTTTATCAGTTCAGTTCAGTCGCTCAGTTGTGTCCGCCTCTTTGCGACCCCATGGACTGTAGCATGCCAGGCCTCCCTGTCCATCACCAACTCATGGAGCTTACTTAAACTTATGTCCATTGAGTCGGTGATGCCATCCAACCATCTCATCCTCTGTGGTCCCCTTCTCCTCCTGCCTTCAATCTTGCCCAGCATCAGAGTGTCTTCTAATGAGTCAGCTCTTTGCATCAGGTGGCCAAAGAATTGGAGTTTCAGCTTCAGCATCAGTCCTTCCAATGAATATTCAGGACTGATTTTGTTTAGGGTTGACTGGTTTGATCTCCTTGCAGTCCAAGGAGTCTTCTCAAGAGTCTTCTCAACACCACAGCACAGTTCAAAAGCATCAGTTCTTCGGCATTCAGCTTTCTTTATAGTCCAATTTTCACATCCATACATGACTAATGGAAAAACCATAGCTTTGACTAGATGGACCTTTGTTGTCAAAGTAATGTCTCTGCTTTTTATAGGGATATCAAATGGACTTTCTGTTTGGGAAGAGGTGGTTCTTTCAGCCTCCTTTACAGTGTCTGCTCGATTTTTTCTTAGATGCTGACGTTCCTTAAATGTCTTCTGGTTTTGCTCTGCATGTTCACACTGCATTCACTTCCATAAACTCAGCTGTGGTCTGTGTGCTGATGCGTCTCCATGCTCATCTCTCTCCTCATCTCAGACCCTTATAGCTAATTGTCCATTAGCTTGATTCACTTAGATGACTCATAGTTGCAGTGAGCTTATTACAAACAGTGTTTCCCATCTATGCACTTAAACCTGTTTCTTTGCCTTAGTTCTCTATCTGAGTGAATTGTTCCATCATCCACTTTGTGGCCTAAGACAAAGCACGAGGGTGGATGGAGTGGTCACCTTTGAGTTCCACCCTCTCTCAGTCCTGTATCAAGTTTATCCTGCCTATTAATTTTATGTCTTAAATAGATCTTGAGATCTATTTCCCATTTCCATTTTCCTAATCCTGTCTTCCTCTCTCTCATGGATCCAAGCAAAACTTCTTATTGATCCTCTCTGTTGAATGGTCTGTTTTCAGCCAGCATAATTTTACTAAAACCCTTGTCTGGTTATTATTGCTTTTGTGATTAGAACTGCTAGTGACTTTTCATTGCCCTTAAGATAAGTTCTGAATTCCTTAAATTGTCATGTAAGATCTTTTTTATCTAGCCCCTGAAATCCTGTCATTTGTTCTCTTATCTTTTATTACTGCTGCCTTGCTCTCAGTGCCCGTATCTACTGAATAGTTGCAGTTCCTTCCATGTGCCTTGCTTTCTCCTTCCTTTAGCCATTTGCTCACACTGTTCCCTCTACTTGGACTTTTTCCCATTCTCTTTATCTGACTGTCTTTTTTTAAATTTATTTTTATTTTATTTATTTATTTTATTATTTTATTTATAATATCTCTTTATTTCCCACTCTGTCTGACTGTCTTCTCTGTCATTCACAGTTTTCCAGGTATCACTGGAATGAACTTTCTCTCCTGCACACCACCTGCACACTTTTCCTCCCTCTGCTGACAAATCTGGATGAGGTGCTTCTCCTAGATGTGCTCACAGCCACCTGTTAATGTGCTTAACACAATGAATTTATTTTTGAAGACATTTTATTTACAGGTATAATAATTCATGCACTGATAGAAAAGAAACAGCAGTATGACTACTTCATGGTAGCCTAGACTATATATACTAATGAATAAATCATTTAACATTTTTATGACATACACTATTATAGTCACATTCATGTGTGTTAGTCATTCAACTGTGTGCGACTCTTCGTGATCTCATGGACTGTAGCTCGCAAGGTTCTGCTGTCCATGGAATTCTCCAGGCAGGAATACTTGAGTGGGTTGCCATTCCCTTCCCAAGGGTATCTTTCCTTCTCAGGGGTTGAACCCAGGTCTCCTTCATTGCAGGCAGATTCTTTACCATCTGAGTCTCAGGGAAGCTGTAATTGATTATAATTTTATTTTTTTATACTTTTAATTTTGTATTGGGGTGTAGCCAGTTGGCAGTGTTGTGACAGTTTCAGGCAAACAGCAAAGGGGTTCAGCCGTTCCTACACATGCACCCACTCTCCCCCACACTCCCCTCCCATCCAGGCTGTCACACAACGTTGAGCAGAGCTCCCCGTGCCGTAGAGAAGGCCCTTGTTGGTTTTCCGTCCTTACCACAGCATGTTATAATTGCCTGGTTTCTTGTCCCATTCCTCACTAGACCATTTCTCCTCCTTCCCCTGCCTCTTTCTTCCTCCTCTCCCTCCTCCTCCTCCTCTGAACACTGTTGTATCCTGGAACATAGAGAATCCTCAATAAATATTTGCTAAGGGTATGGATGGGTGGAAGTATGAGTGAATGGGTGAATGCATGGTTTCTTTTCCAGGGCATCTGGCAGCTGGTACCTGAGTGACTTGTGCCAGAGGTTCATATGTTCTCCATATCTGTAATTAAATTCCTCTTGTAACCTTACACACTTTCCATGGTAACACTGAGCTTTGCAGTGTTGGTAAGTAAGCTTACTCATTTTCTCTGTTACTATTTTTTTGTTTGCAATAGATAAAATAAACTTTATTTATAAAACTATTTAACAGAGATACAAATTAGAAGTAAAATTAACTAGGTAGTGATAAACAGTCTATCCATTTAAAACATTATGAACATGTGAAAAATCTGACATTTCCTCTAATAAAAATGTTTTAAAAGAATCACAGGATTAAAAAGATCATATGGTATTATCATTTGTTTTCATTTCACTATTACAATATATATTTGAACAAAGTCATATGTATGTACATGTGTGTGTATATATATTTGTCTTAATTAGACAATTTAATATAAAGGTATACTTGTTTATAGGAATTTCTGTTTTGGATCATTATGTAATAGGTCGCAGCTTTTTGCCTCTCTCAGGCAAATGGACTGAGGCCTAGTGTAGTGTAGACTTTAGAGGACAAAACACTTCCTAAGGGTTTTAAAACTTTCATAATGATAGAAAATAATTTCCTTTGTACTTGTACTGCTTTTAAGATCTTAATTTCTGTTCACATATAAGCACTATTGCACTATTTGGATTATAATGTTCAACTTTATGATAACATTATAATATATAATATTAATATGTACAATGATCAGTTTAGATAATTTTCTTAGGTTCAAAAAGAGGAGAACAAGTAGGAAAGCCTTATGAAGAGTATGATCCATTGGGTAGCACTTGAAAGAGTTTAAAAAAATTCTGGACTTTTGCTTTAAGGTCTTATCTTGAGCCTGTGCAGTTATCTCCTCCTCTTCCCCAAAATCCACTGAAATGGGAAAAAAGTTAAAAAGAGAAGAAAAGAAAACAGGAAGCTTTGTGGTACTGCTGGAAAAGAGGAAAATATGCCATTGACATATGAGAAATATGGAAATATGTGAGACAGAAAGGACCAAAGGAAGGAAGATAGGAAGAAAAAACCTATCAGACTTGAATGGCAGTAAGGTTGGTATCTCTTGAGAAGTAAGTGGATGGCGTCCTCAGTATAACCTGAGGTTTCCTTTTTCAAGCAATAGAGGTGTGCTATAAGGGTCATGTGTGAGGGTAAAATTACATTGCTTTAGAGGCTGTACCAGAAGCCCACATATTAATAATATATGTTTCCTGAGTTTTACTTTATATGGAGAGTGTACTAAATGAAGAACTTGTAGGCCAAGGAGGAAATAAAGGTAAAATTCAGAGGTTCTTTAGAAATTATTAAGATGGAGTAATCATGTATAAAAATATGTGGGATGTGGTCAAAGTCATACACAGAAAAGAACTTAATTTCCTCTTTTTTAAATTGAAGTATAGTTGATTTGCAACATTAATTTCAGGTGTACAACCTAGGGATTCCATATTTTTATAGATTTTACTCATAAGAAGTTATTGTAACATGTTGGCTGTATTCCTTGTGCTGTAAGTTACATCTTTGTATCTTCCTTTCTACCAGTAGTCCGTCCCGTCCCTCTTAATCCGCTTCACGAGTCCTGCTGCATTCCCATTCCCTCTCCTCACTGGTAACCAGTTTGTTCTCTGTATCTGCGAGTCTGTTTCTGTCTTGTCATGGTCATTCATTTGTTCTATTTTTTACATTCCACATGTAATAAAGAAAGACTGAAAATAATTGACCCATCCGTGTTTGTCCCTTAGGGCTGTGTGGAGTGCAGCGTTGAGAGGGCGTCTGAAGCTGAGTCTGCGCTGCAGCGGACGCACTGCTGTTAGTGAGTCGTCACCAGGCTTCAGGGGATTTTTCAGATGAACTGAATAAAACCACTAAGGGTCTGGCAATTCCTATATTGCTCCAAAGCACAGGGTGGCAGGAAGTGTCCCCAAGAATTTTTTTGAGGCAAGCATAATTCTGATCCCCAAATCTGCTGAAGAAAGCACTCAAAAGAAAACTAAAGAAAGACTCAATTGTAAAGATATAGCTACGTTAAATGAAATATTTTAAATAGTTTCCACTGCAAACAGTTTCAAGTAAGTGAAAACACTGCACAGTGAAATATAGAATTCATAGCACTTACAGGTGATAAAAGATGCTCCTTTTGATGTGTGCTAAGCAGGTATTTGGGGCTTCCCAGGTGGAGCTAGTGCTAAAGAACCTGCCTGCCAATGCAGGAGACCTAAAAGATGTGGGTTCCATCCCTGGGTCAGGAAGATCCCCTGGAGGAGGGCGTGGCAAACCACCCCAGTACTCTTGCCTGGAAAATCCCATGGACAGAGGAGCCTGGGGGTCTACTGTCCATAGGGTCACAAAGAGTTGGGCATGACTGAGGTGACTTAACATGCACAATCAGGTATTTATTAAAGAATTTATATTACAGTTTACACATGAAAGAAAAAGTGAAGCCGCTCAGTTGTGTCCGACTCTTTGTGACCCCATGAACTATAGTTTAGCAGGCTCCTTCATCCTTGGGATTTTCCAGGCAAGAGTACTGGAGTGGGTTGCCACTTCCTTCTCCAGGGGATCTTCCCAACCCAGGGACTGAACCCTGCCTCCCACATTGCAGGCAGACGCTTTTACCGTCCGAGCCACCAGGGACTTTACACACGAGGTGGTGATGATACCGCCCAGCTCTGCTGCTTGGTGGAATTCACAGTGAGGGCAGTGTTGCCCTGTTCCCACAGGGCATGTGAGGAAGCACTAGCATCCACCCTGAGAGCCTGAGAACTAGGCTTGAACTCCAGCAGGACGTCCAGCACCTGGTTTTGAACATCAGACGTATGTTAGATGTCCGTTGAGTTGGGCGTCTGTGTGTCTGTTTTATATCCCGTTCTGTTCATGAGATAACTATAATTAGTCACCTTTGTTGCTACCCAGAACACACTTTTCCATCAAGCAAGTGCTGATAGATTCCTTGTTAACTGAATCTAATCAAAGGAGCTGTGGTATTGTGGGAAGAAGTTCACGGCTCTTGGAGACAAGGGTTTGGTTTCATTAAAGCCAGGCTGCTAGTGGTTAACTGCTCTTGCCACGTTACTTCCCTCGTGACTCAGCGGGGACACCCCATCTGGGGCGCCTCCCCCACCGCCTGCATCCTGAGGGAGCTGCCTGGTGCGCTACCACAGCCCCGTGCTTCCCTCTTCTGGGGCCGTCAGCTTCTCCCTCTCGTCTCTGAAAGACAGTGGGTGTCTGAAGCCAGAGGCTCTGTCCTCTGCGTCCCTGTTCTGTGGAGACCAGCCCCAGTCTAGCACACAGTTAGGGCTGGCCACACTTGTTACATGAATGAAGGGTTTAACTTCTCTGAGCTTAAGTCTTCTCCATTTGAAAAATGAGAACATTAATGATAATTGAGTTTTTAACACTCTTCCTTGGAAAAAAAGTCTGGCCCTTTAATAAAAATGACAGTAGGTTTTGTTTATTGAACACCTATTACATGTGCCAACCACTGACCACACACTTCACATACGTTTTCATCATCTCTTATCGTTACACCTCTGTGAGGTAGGTGCTGTTATATTCACCTTGGAGATCCTTGGAGAGGTGAAGCAAGCAAGTTTGGCAGGACCAGGATTTGAATTCTAAGTCTGTAACCATTTCACTGTAGAACTGATGTTTCTGTGGGAAGCTCAGTTTGGGTTGTCATCAGTTAGGTTTCCTCATGGAAACCCTGGCTGTGTAATTATGGTCTGTAAAAGGCTGATTGTGATGGTTGAGCTAGTGAAATCCAGCCTTGAATACATTGCTGGGCACATGGTAATTACATGCTCAATGTAATTGTTGAATGAAATAATGATTTAATTAATAGACAACCCATGAATGATATTAGTAGTTTATGTAATAAACCGAGATTGTTTATACATGTGTGATTCAAGAGTGTTTAAACACCCATAGCATTAGTTCAGATGATGTGCAAATATTCCTAGGAGGGTAAAACTGGAATTTCATTTAGCAAGAGAAATAAAAGGATTGACTAATCATTAAATCTCATTAAAAATGAAAATCCCTAGATTCCACTCCTAGAGTTTGTTGTTTTTATACTCTCCTCTTGTGGATGTGAAATAAAATACTTTGTAAATTGGGGCGTGCTGTACACACTATATTACCGAGAAACTGTGTTATTTTTCCCTTGAAATGTAAAGAAAGTGTCCTTTGGAGTCTGTTGAAACTGAAAGAAGAGAACAGTTAAGAGTCTGAGTTAAATCAGAAAAGAAAAGGGCTCTTTCATTCAGTGGGAGGAATGCTGCTTTTGTCAGTACCTCCCCAGAAGCAAGCCTTGTTGACCAAAATTTAACAAAGAGATCCCATTGGCCTGTTTGATTATTTCACGGTTGAGGCATCCTCGTTGCCCTGGGTGATAGCAGTCTATTGTCAGGATGGACACACAGCCTGAACGGAGAGCCAGGACACTCTGAGCAAGTGCGAAGAATTAGGGGCAGCTCTGGGAGCCGCGGGCGAGTCCACCTGTCTGTCATGCCTGTGACTCAGCACCTTCTCTCTGCTTCCTGTTCCATCGCTGGTTGCTTCTTTTGTCTCTTCTTTTCTCTGCCTAATGGCTTCTGCTTACTGCCTTCTGTCTTAAAAAATACCAGGAAGCAGCGTTTATTGAGGAATTTCAATAAATAATTTCATTTTTGTTCTCAGAACAAAGTAGGAATAGGGTGTCCTCCTTATCTGATTATTCATTATTGTTAGTCTCCACACTGAGTGCACAAGGATGCAAAAGCCATCAAAACAGGAAAACATCTACTAATGAAAACCAGTTTTACACTGAGAACCCTCTCGCCATTTAGCAGAAGTTCTGGTAATTAACAATAACATGATGAAAATATAATGAAAAGCCTAATAGCAGGATTTGCAAAAAGATGCAGAATGTCATGAAGTTAGTGCTCAGATGTGTCCAGTTTTTTTTATGACCCCATAGACTGTAGCCCACCAGGCTCCTCTGTCCATGGGATTCTCCTGGCAAGAATACTGGAGTGCGTTGCCATTCCTTCCTCCGGGGGATCTTCCTGACCCAGGGATTGAACCCATGTCTCTTGCATCTCCTGCACTGGCAGGCAGGTTCTTTACCGCTAGTGCCACCTGGGAAGCCAAGAATGTCATGAAGTTGATGTCAATAGGAAAGTCACTGCTAAATGGTGATCTAAGGGTGTGGCCAGTTAATAATTAGAGAAGTGGAAATCCACAAAATCTGTGTTAATTCTGCTACTTGAGAAAGCAGTTTGCTGTTCTGAAATACATTTTAGAAATCTTTGATATGTGCACTATTATATATTTGAGTATTGTCATTTACAAAGGCCAGGTTTTTATCCTTTTTGGGTCTGTCAGTCTTTCATGGAATAAGAATTAGGCTTCTGAAACATAATGCCAGTGACTGTTGACAGATATATGCTCATGAGGTTAGGGAAACATGAATACTTGGAGTCATTAAAAACTAATTAGTCTAAGATCTATAAATGATGGCGCTGGGACAAGTTATTTGTTGGCCCTAATAGTGTCTTTCACTGCGACTGTAAAGTTCTGCTAATACCACCTTACTTTTGTATAGGATATTGCAATGTGAGATCACCTGTGTATTATTTCATGGTTATAAAGCTATAGGAAGTATTAATGGAAAGGGGGAATAGCACTACTCTGTGTTTTAAAAATGAGGATACTGAGGTTAGTTTGATGTCAAGTAGTTAGTAAATGACATTCCAGTACTAGAATGATTTTCCTGAATCCTGATTCAGTGCTTTTCCTACTCCCCCAAGTAAAAAGAGAGAAGAAGGAAGGAACAATATCATCTCTATTTTATAAAGGAAGAAATTACAGGAAAACCAAACATTTTCTCAGATGCACACTGAGAAAATCAGTTGGCAAATTGAATAATCATATGTCCATAATCTCCTGGAGAAGGGAATGGCAACCCACTCTAGTATTCTTGTCTGGAGAATCCCGTGAACAGAGGAACCTGGTGGGCTACAGTACATGGGGTCGCAAACAGTCGGACTCAACTGAAGTGACTTAGCATGCACACATGTACATGTCCATAATCTGGAATTTACTAAAAGAATTAACAAAATTGGAATTACACAGACTAATTACCCTTTTTACCTGGGGCAGCTTTTAAAATCTTACCTTAATTTCTTTCATCTTTTTCAGCAATTTTTTTAAAAAAACTTTTTCTATATTGGAGTATAGCTGGTGGGCAATGTTTAGTAGTTCCAGGTGGACAGCTAAGGGACTCAGCCATCCATATACATGTAACCACTCTTCCCCATCAGGCTGCCACATAACATTGAGCAGGGTTCCCTGTGCTGTATATTGGTTTTTCATTTTAAATATAGCCGTGTGAACAAGTTGATCCCAAACACCCTAACTATCCCTTCCTTCCATCTTTTCCCCCTGGCAGCCATAAGTTCCTTCTCTAAGTCTGTGAATCTGTTCCGTTTTCTAAATAAGCTCATTGGTGGTGTTTCTTTTTCGATTTTACATGTAAGAGATGTTATACAAAATTTCTCCTTCTCTGTCTTACTTCACTCAGTATGACAATTGCTAGGTCCATCCATGTTCCTGCAAATGGCAGGATCATTTCATTCTTTTTAATGACTAATTTTCCATTGTATATGTGTATCACATCTTCTTGATCCATTTCTCTGCTGATGGATATTTAGATTACTTCCATGTCCTGGGTATTGTAAACAGTGCTGCGATGAACATTGGGGTCCATATATCTTTTCAAATTATGGTTTTTCTCCAGATATACACCCAGGAGTGAAATTACAGAATCATATAGTAACTGTTTTTAGTTTTTTAAAGAACTTCCATACTGTTCTTCATAGTGGCTACACTAGTTTACATCCCCATCAACAGTGTAGGAAGTCCTTTTTTGCCACACCTTTTTCAGCATTTATAGTTTGTAGACATTTTGATGATGGCCATTCTGACTTGTGTGAGGTAATACTTCATTATTATCTTGATTTCCATTTCTCTAATAATTAGTGATGTTGAACATTTTTTCTTGTGCGGTCATCTGTCTTCTTTGGAGAAATGTCTGTTTAGAGCTTCTGCCCATTTTTTGTTTGGGTTGTTTGTTTGTTTTTGATATTGAACCATGTGAGCTATTTGTGTGTTTTGGAAATGAATTCCTTGTCAGTTGCTTTGCAAATACTTTCTTCCATTCTGTAGTTTGTCTTTTCGCTTTGTTTATGGTTTCCTTTGCTATGCAAAAGTATTTTAGTTTAATTAGGCCCCATTTAAAGCTTCCCAGGTGTTGCAATGGTAAAGAATCTGCCTGCCAGTGTAGGAGATTTAAGAGACACGGCTTCCATCCCTGGGTCAGGAAGAGCCTGTGGAGAAGGGAATAGCAACCCACTGCAGTATTCTTGCCTGGAAAACTTCATGGACGGAGGAGCCTGGCTGGGTACAGTCCATGGGATCACAAAGAGTAATACGTGACTGAGCTCTCTCTCTCTCCCACACACAGACACACACACAAGCCCCATTTGTTTATTTTTTGTTTTTAATCCCATTACTCTAGGAAATAGATCCAAAAAATATTGCTGCAATATGTCAGTAAGTGTTCTGCCTGTGTTTTCCTCTAGGAGTTTTATGGTAATCTGGTCATGCATTTAGGTCTTTCATCTATTTTGAGTTTCTTTTCGTGTATGGTATGAGAGAATGTGCTGATTTCATTCTTTAGCTGCCTGTTTTCCCAGCACCACTTATGGAAGAGACTGTCTTTTTTCTATTCTAGCCTCCGTTGTTGTAGATTAATTGACCATAGGTGCTTGGGTTTATCTCTGGACTTCATATGCTGTTCCATTGATCTGTATTTCTGCTTTTGTGCTGGTACCATACTGTCTTGATGACTGTAGTTTCATAATATAGTGTGAAATCTGGGAGTCTGAGTCCTCCAGCTCTCTTCTTTCTCAAGATTGCTTTGTCTTTTCAAAGACTTTTGTGTTTTGTGTTCAAAGTCTTTTGTGTTTCCCTAGAAATAAAAAAAAATTTTTTTTGTTCCAATACTGTAAAAAATGGCACTGATAATTTGATAGGGATTGCATTGAATCTATAGATTGCCTGGTATAGAGTGGTCATTTTAACAGTATTGATTTATTCAGTCCAAAACATGGAATACCTTTCCATTCATGTGGTCTTCAATTTCTTTCATCAGTGTCTTATAGGTTTTGGAGTACAGGTCTTTTGCTTCCTTAGGTCCATTTATTTCTAGATATTTTATTCTTTGTGATTCAATAGTCAATGGGATTATTTCCTTAATATCTGATTCTGCTATTTCATTGTTAGTGTATAGAAATATGACAAATTTCTCTATATTAATTTTGTATCATGTAACTTAATTGAATTCATTGATGAGCTCTAGTAGTTTTCTGGTAGCATTTTTAGGATATTCTATGTATATATTCTCTCATCTGCAAACAGTGATGGTTTTACTACTTCTTTTACAATTTGAATTCCTTTTATTTCTTCTCTGATTGCTGTTGTTAAAACTATGTTGAATGAGAGTTGTGAGAGTGGGCATCCTTGTTTTGTTCCTGATCTTAGAGGAAATGCTTTTAGCTTTTCACTGTTCAGTATGATGTTAGCTTTGGGTCTGTCATATATGGCCTTTATTATGTTGAAGTATATTCCCTCTATGCCCACTTTCTTGGGAGTTTTTATCATAAATGGATGTTGAATTTTATCAGAAGCCTTTTCTGTATCTATTGAGGTGATCATATGGTTTTTATTCTTCAGTTTTTTAGTGTGATGTATCACATTGATTAGTTTGCAGATACTGAAAAATCCTTGTATCCCTGGAATAAATCTCAGTTGATCATGGTTTATGAACCTCATTGGATTCAGTTTGCTAGTATGTTGTTCAGGATTTTTGCAACTGTGTTCATTGGTGGTATTGGCCCATAAATTTCTATTTTTGTGGTATCTAAAATAACAAGAGAAAGGATCCATGAAATTAAAGGCTGTTCTTTGAAGAAATAAACAAAATTGATAATTTAGCCAAATTCACTGAGAAAAAATGGGCCCAAATCAATAAAATCAGAAATGAAAAAGAAGTTAGAAGGATATAAAAGATCCTAAGAGGCTACTGTTAGTAACTGTGGTGACCCGAGGATGAAAGAGTAGGTAAAACCAAGGAGGGTCTTGGAATGCAGGAGTAGAAAAACCAGACCCTTATCATCCTTCCCTCCACCATGTTGTAACAATTAGTGGATTTCTCCCCTCCTACCCCATAGGGAGAAGGTATTTGCCTTATTCTTCCCCCAACCCAGTATACGTGCCTCATCCAATCAGCAAATGACCTGCAAGACCCTTATCCCACTCCTTGTACCCTGGTTATAAAAGTGGCCTAAGGACCCCTTTTCAATGTCAGTTCTGCCTTGAGCTAGCCCGCTGTTCTAACAGCATCTCCTACTCTAATAAACTATTTCCCTCTCATTCTCTTTCATGTCTGGAAATTCTTTTCCAACCCGCGCCCGGACCACGATAGTAACTATGCACCTATAAAATGGACGGCTTTGAAGAAACAGACATATTCTTAGAAAGATACTCATAAGACTGAACCAAGAAGAAATAGAAAATTCAAATAGACCAATTCCCAGCACTGAAATTGAATCAGAATTTAAAAACTCCCAACGAACAAAAATCTAAGACCAGATGGCTTTACAGGTGAATTCTATCTTTTAGAGTAAACACCTATCCTTCTGAAACTATTCCAAAAAATTGCAGAGGAAGGAATACTTCTGAAATCATTATGTGAGGTCATCACCCTGATAACATATCAGCAATGTGTTTTACTGCAACTTTTTTTTTTTCGTTTAAAAAATTGTTTCTTGACCATAAGTCACATAGGTCAGTACAGTTTTTGTACTTTTCTCTTTGTGAAAAATAATATGTGGTTCTAAGCACTTACTTAGAAAAAACAAGTCAAAACAATACAAGATAGATCCAGTCATGAGACTTAGACTTGTGATAACTGATAGCTGATTATGTGCTAATTGTTTCTTCTGCTCAAAATTAATGACATACTTTACTTGTAAGCGCAGTCAGGCTCAAGGGTTTTTCAGTGGGTGCTAGGCAAAAAACAAAGGTCAAAATTGTGAGTCTTTACATTTCTGACTGTTGTCCTTTTTTATTCTTCATTTAAGTATTTCAGAAAGAGCAGTTTCTGCAGAAAGGTTGGTTACTAGTGACAAGTGTAAGTAGCCTGTGGTTTTCTTGTAGGCAATTGGAAGTGGAAAAGTTCTGAAGGTTGAACTAATGTTATCATTTATATTTAAACCACATTTATTGACTGAAAAAATTAGCTAATGAGTCTCTCTTAGTGATCTCCTGAAATAAATCAAAGCTTTTTTTAGACACATCCTGGCTCCCAGTGCTTATCCGAACAGCATTGTTGTGACTTCTGATTTTCCTGACTGGTCATTTGAGGACAAGATAAAAGATTCAGGATGAATGGGAAAATGTCTCTGAAGGCAGTTCTAAGGTAGTTCTAGTTCTAAGGTATAATAAAAAGTTTTTGAAATACCACGTCTGACTTTAAAACAGAAAAATATATGTGACTTTATGAGACCTGTTCTATAGGTGGGGAGAGACCATCTGTCTCCTAGAGTTTACTTGGGATTAAAGGCCCTATTTTGTCAAGAAAATCACACACAGAGAAACATTCCACTCCCCTAAAAACATTCCACTCCTCATGAATAGGACTAAATATGTCTCAAGTGTGCTAATATCTTATACATAGTTATTTTATTAGGTTTAGGTCATATGTTTGATTTAACTGACTACGTGTAGCTAAATCACTCCAACATATGACTAAATAGAAATTCTGGTCAAGTGTTTAATTTTTTTCTTGGTCTTGTACATTGTTTTCTTATATTTTAAGACCAACAAAATCTTAACATTAAAGTTTAACAAATCATTGAGAATGTTTATCTTTAAATTTGTATAGTATTTTAAAATATTTTAGATCAAACAGTGTTTGCTATGTCAATAATTTAGGTATGTGCTCTAGAAGTTATGGTAGTTATTAAGGTTATTATGAAGTCCAAAAAAGAATAATAAGATGTATTCCTGTTGGGCAGGAAGAAAGTTTTCTGTACCCTTCTAGGTTCTTCTGGCTCGTCTAACAATTGAGTTGACATGAGAGAGTTAACAAGAGAAAATCAAAATGTTAATGACCTATGTACAATGGGAGATATCCAGAAACAAAAACTGAATAACTACCTCAAATGGCTGAGACCCTCACCTTTAAATACCATCTTTACCTAAAGAAAAAAGAGGATGTTGGGGGTAGTGGTTTGGGACTTCAGAAGGGAAGAAGGCAATGCCCATGGAGGTAGAAAAGCAAATATTTGGTGAATAAATATTTGCTGGGCCATGAAGAGGCCTGGGAAATAGGAATTTTGACAGACTTTTCCAGCTTCCTCCTTATCTATACACCTAGTTCCTACTGTAGTTATTTAGGGGGATAGCTTCCTTCCTGAAGAGACCCTTCATCTAAACGATTTTGGGGGCAGTTATGGGAAAGGTCAAAGTTTCTTCTTCAGTCTTCTGGGCGTTAATTGCTTTCAGTTCAAAATAATCCACATGAGACGTTTTGGGGTGGCAGATTTTGCTCTCCTACACTCACAAGGGAGGTGCTGTAGGGTTGCTGGGAAAACAAAGATTTGCGCCCTGAATATATTATTTATAACTTTGACAGTTTAATTAGTCTGGGTACCTGTTCTCTCAGTTATAAAATAATCTTTACCTCAAGTGGTATTTGGCATATGTACCAATTTCTGCTTTCTTATGTATTTAATATGTGCTATATTGTTTTATATTTATAGAAGATGGTTATTTAAATGAATAGGCTTTTGACATATTTCTCTGGTGATTCAGATGGTAATGAATCCACATGAAATGTACGAGACCTGGGTTCAATCCCTGGTTTGGAAAGATCTCCCAGAGAAGGGAATAGCAACATACTCCAGCATTCTTGCCTGGAGAATTCCATGGACAGAGGAGTTTGGAGGGGTACAGTCCATGGGTCTCAAACAGTCAGACATAACTGAGTGACTAACCCTTTACATTGTAAAAAGTCATATTATATTGCTTATATTTGTTTCATAAATTTGTTTTTAGGATCAGTGAGTCAAGAATTCTGACTTTTCAAAATTCTTTAGTGTTTTTCATTCTTCCAAATAACTAAGCCAAAAGTGTTTGGATTTTAAAGAAAGCTGGAGATAATCACTCCAGTCTTTGTTGAGAGAATGGTCATTGTAGTCAAACTTCATCTTTTTGGGGTTACTTGATTCTTGTGTTTTTTCCCCAAATTTTGTGTTATGTGGAAGTTGACAAAGTGTGGTGATGAGACTCAACTGACAGAACGGCATTCTTGTCACTCTGTCTCCAAGGACCCTTGGCATTACAGTGATCCCTCCTACCTGCAGGGTAGGGGGGACTAGTTTCATGAACCTACCTGTATCCTCATTCCAAAATCTGAAGATATGCAAGGCCCTTACATAAAATGGTGTAGCATTTGCACATAACCTGTACACACCCTCCTGTATACTTTAAATCATCTCTAGGTTATTATAATACCTAATACAATGTAAATGCTATGTAAATAGTTGCTGACTGACAAATTCAAGGTTTTCTTTTTGGAACTTTCTGGAAATTTTTTTCCCCAACTATTTGTAGTCCATGGTCTGTCTGTTGAATCTGTGCATATGGAACTCTCGAATATGGAGGGCTGAGTGCATTTGGATTGAGTAGGTGGAAGTGAGGGACTTAATTTCCTTCTGGATTATTTTCTTTTCCTTCTTACTCGAAATCACCACTGTAGGTGGTGTATCTATGTAATGGTCTGGTGGCCTGGGCAGTACCTGGGGGAAGGGTGAAGCTCAGAGACACAACAGTTAAGATTCAGTAGTCTCTGTTAAATTCTGAAATTAGTCCTTAATAGGTAAGAGAGAGATGTTACTTTAAAGAACTTGTTAATTTTGTCCCCAGGGGATATTTGACAATGCCTGTGGACATTTCTGATGAACTTAGCTGTTCTTGAAAGTGAAAGTGAAGTTGCTCAGTCGTGTCCGACTCTTTGCGACCCTGTGGACTGTAGCCCACCACACTCCTCCGTCCATGGGATTTTCCAGGCAAGAATACTGGAGTGGGTTGCCATTTCCTTCTCCAGAGGATCTTCCCAACCCAGGGATCAAATCCGGTTCTCCTGCTTGGTAGGCAGATGCTTTACCGTCTGAGCCACCAGGGAAGTCTTTAGCTGTTCTTAGCAACTGTTATTTCCTCTCAAACTCCTTCTATTCTGCCGTACCCCACCCCAAGCCAGTCTTCTTTTAATTAGTCTTTTTACAATGAACTACCTCAAAACCATGAAACGAAACATAATCTTGCATCACAAAGGTAAATATTAATAGGAAACATAGGAGAGACTGTGGGTATGTGTGTGTGAGTGTGTGTGCGCGCATGCGTGTGCCTGAGCTACTGGCATTAGTGGGTAGAGGCCAGCAATACTGCTAAACTGTCTATAGTGTAGAGGATAGCTCTTCACAGCAGAGAATTATCTGGTTAAATACATCAATAGCATGGAGTTTGAGTAACCCTGTTTTAAAAGAACTGACTTTCCAGCCTGTGAATCTTGACTATAAAGAGTTAAAGGTATTGATATACATCATTAGAAGCATGTTGATTGGAATAATGTCATTTAGAACATTTCAGGAAAAATTGTAGAAAAACAGAAAGTTAAGTCTGGCAACAATTATCAAAGTACTGTTCGGGGAACTTTTATTCATTCAGTCATTCAGTGAGTATTCACTGAATGTCAGCTGTGAGCCAGTCCCGTTCTAGGTGTTCAAACAGCTATGGGGCTGTTTGGTGACTCCTTCCTCATTAAGAGGATGGACCTGTAAGGCCCTTAGGTCTAATGTCATCAAACATGCAGAAATCATAAAATTCACTGCCCTACCACGGTTCTGGGTCCATCCTCACCAAGTTCATATGAAGATTTTGTTTCCCTGTGTGTCCAAAAGTGCACAATTTAGACGAGCTGAAGTTACATTCCTCTGTGTAAAGTGGTCCATGGGCAGTTACTCTCTTACAGGCTTGGTTTGTATAAGTTAGCATCCCCGAGTTTCATTACTCTGAGATACTGGTCATACAGCTTCTGGTCCCGTGTGGTTGAGTGCCAGGGCAGTTTACTGATGTGCATGTAGCATTGTGGGTGCTGTGTGGGTGGTCGTCTTAGTTTTTTCTAAGTTCCTACTGTTTTGCCAGTATGTACTTTAATTGACCTTACAACAGTAAATTATTTATTTTTAGAGGAAAATAAAATAAATGCAAATACTCAACTTGTTCTCCATACTTACGACCTTCTTTTTGGGATGTGTTAGTATTACTTTTTGTTGACTGAGATTTGTATAACCTATTGCCATCACTTCAGTTCTGTTACTCAGTCGTGTCCGAATCTTTGCGACACCATGAACTGCAGCACGCCAGGCCTCCCTATCCATGACCAGCTGTACCATTATGAACTCATTAATTTTTACACAAAAAGATATTATCCAGCTTAAAATAATGCCCTTTCATTGAACTCCTGCAGCATTTATTGTTGGATTACTTACTTTGAGCTTACTTTCATTTTGACTTTTGTTGCCATTCAGATTCACTGTATTCCAGTTATAACCCAGGTAGAATGTAAGCTCTCAGAGTGTATAAATCAGGGTCTATAACTTCCTGGAAACTTCTAAGATCCTAACATAGTCTGGGTACTCTTTTGGTAATCAGTGATCCTAGCTATTAGCTACTCTTTACCCAGAATCTACAAGGCTCTATAGAAATTATCTTGCAGGCAATGAGTGGACTCAGATTTATTACAAGTTTTGGAGACCCAGCTATTCAGTTAAATGATCCAGAGTAGAGTGAAAAAAACACACCTATTATTGGGTTGGTGCTAAAGTAATTGTGGTTTTGCATTGTTGCATTTTGCCATTTGATATTGGAATTCATTCTTAAATAAATGTGGTTATGTTATATATCATTTTAATGCACATTTCTTGCTTTGTGTTTTTGCTGTTGAATTATTACTTGCTATTTATTTTCTATATATTTTAGACTGTGGAAATGATGTTAGACCAAAAGCAAATTCGAGCGATTTTCTTATTCGAGTTCAAAATGAGTCATAAAGCAGCGGAGACAGCTTACAACATCAACAATGCATTTGGCCCACGCTAATGAACGTACAGTGCAGTGGCGGTTCAAGAAGTTTTGCAAAGGAGCTGAGAGCCTTGACGATGAGGAGCTTAGTGGCCACCCATCGGAAGTTGACAATGACCAATTGAGAGCGATCACTGAAGCTGATCCTCTTACAACTCCTTGAGAAGTTGCCCAGTAACTCAACTTAGACCTTTCTATGGTTGTTTGGAAAGGGGAAAATTGGAAAAGTGAAAAACCTCAATAAATGGGTGCCTCATGAGCTGACCGCAAATCATAAAATAGTCATTTTGGAGTGTTATCTTCTCTTATTCTGTGTAACAAGAACCAACCATTTCTCAATTGAATTGTGATGTGTGAGGGAAATGGATTTTATATGACAACCAGTGATAACCAGTTCAGTGGCTGGACCAAGAAGAAGCTACAGAGCACTCCCCAAAGCCAAACTTGCACCAAATAAACGGTCACAGTCACTATTTGGTGGTCTGCTGCCCATCTGATCCACTACAACTTTCTGAATCCCAGCGAAGCAGTTAGCTCTGAGAAGTATGCTACTGGACTTGCAAGCAAGTCCAGTGGTCCACAGGATATCATCCAAGGTTGTGCCCCACTGGCTGGTACCAGAATTAGCCCTTTGAGATGAAGCTTTGTCTCTTTCTGGTGTTCAGATCCTAGAGGCAGAGACAGTTACCACATCTCCCGCTACCGCCCGAGACTGCAGGAGTCCGCTCTCCCTGGTCTCTTGTCCCCATGCAGTTTGTTTTAGAAAATGAAACTGGTTGTTTGTCCCTTTTCCTTTGTAAAGGGTCTGGAAAACAGGATCCTCAGTGAGGTCAACTTTCAGGCGTAACCGGTTTGCTAGAGTGAGGACTCAGTTCAGGTCTCATGTGTCTCACACACTAGTAGACAAGCCCAGGGTGGTAACTGAAAGTACGAAGTGAAGATCTACTAAACCTATCCTGGCTTATTTTAATGTAACTGTTAATAAGCCTTGGCTTTAAAATAAAAGACAAATCTGGGACAAATACACAGTGGGTAGGACATCAGGATAACAGATGCAAACCTGGACCACCCAGGCACACTAGGATGTGAACTTCTTTTAAGGAGAAGGGTCTTGATCACATCTAGAAAAAGAAGGTCAGTATAGCTGAAGTGTACTGAGTGGTGCAGAGGGCTGCATGAGATGGGATTGCACAGGTGGAGGTGAGCAGGACAGAATAGGGAGGAGGTTCCAGGTTGCTTCGAGGGTTTTGGATTTTATTTTAGGTGTAATGGAAAGTCATTGGAGAGTTTCAGCAGGGGAGCAACGTCATCTGAATTGCACTTTTAAAAGGCTACTCTTGCTTTTAATGAAATATGGAACTTTGGGTGAAAGAATGATGGGTAGACAAGCAGGAAGAGATTTTAGTAGCCCAAGTGAAGGTGACTTAGACAATAAAGAAATGTAATTGTCAATGAAAAATTAGCCAATCTAAGAAAGAAATGGAAAATTTTATTTGAGTCGAATTTGAGGATTGTAACCCGGGAAGAGCATCTCAGAAAGCTCTGAGAACTGTTCTGCCAGTTAGAAATCAAGGCACAATTAAGTTTCTTTCTTTCTTTTTTGAGACAGAAGTCTGTATATCAAATGATGTATTATTGACAGTTTATATAATCCAGCTCTAAGTGTCATCCTGGTGGGTCATGTGATCCCTTACAAGATCAGAAGCAGTTCTGCCTTTTAAGGAGTTGTCTTGTTGATGCTAGAAACTATTGCTCGTTAGGGTTGAGCAAGAATTCCTGCTGATGGAGGCGGGAGGTCTGGTCAATGCATAATGCAGAGCATTATGAGGGGAGAGTACAGAGCACAGTGAGGGGAGAGAGGAGACCACAGAGAAGAAGTTTTATGTTTACATTTTTCTTGTCTTGACATAAAATACAAATTTTATTTCACAGAATGAAATGGTTCAAGTTAAAATATGTTTTGGAGTTATGACTATTGATGGGGTATGAGAAAAAAAGAATAAAAAGTAACTGTTAGGTTTCTGGCTTGAGTAGCTAGGTGGGCTCTAGTGTCATTTGCTAATAAGGTAAATGTGGTAGATGAACCTCGATGGGGGAGAATCAGGAGTTCAGTTCTGAAATAAGTGCCTTTCAGAGTTCAGGGAAGAAGGGTGGGCTTGGAGAGGGAGATTTGTGAGAATGAAGTGTACAGGTAGTATCTAAAAAATGTGGATGAGCTGAGAACAGGCAGCTGGTTAGGCAGGAAGGGTGCCAGACAATGTGATTCTATAAGAGGAGGAAATGTTTCAAGGAGAGCGGAGTCCTAAGTAGCTGAGCGTTGTGGGGAGTTTGGGAAAACAGAAGTCACATTGGTTTGGACATGATGGAGATTTTTGGTGATGTTGCTTACAGTAGTTTCTGTGGAATGGTGGTAACCAGATCCAGTTAGATCAAATTGATGATGAGCTAAGAAGTGAGAAAGTGAAGAGAATGACTTTAGAGATCAACATAGAAAGGTATTACTGGGAAAGGAACCAAAAAAGGAGGGGAGGGCTTACAGCTCTGAGGAGGTGTGATCATGGGAATGTAATTCTATCTGTCTTTCTCTCTCTGAATTTATGGATTCATCCATCGATCACCTGATGCACTGATCCATCTATCACCATCCTTTCATTATTTAAAATTATCAATTGAATGACAGGAGGTTAGAGTGGGCTTTAAGTCCTTGAAATGGGGATTGGAATGTGACCCAAAGCACCAATGCAGAAGCATTTAGGAGCAGGAACAGCTTACCTATTGGAAGAGGAGGCAGAGGTAGACTTCAGACTTAGAGGTGGTATGTTTGATGGCAGAAGATGAGGAAATTCTCATCTCAGTCCTACTTGCTCAGTGAAATACGAGTCAGTCATCAGCTGATAATGAGCAGAATGGCAGAGGGGGGGGGCTGTAGATTTGAGAAGAAAGAAAAAGGTGTGATGTGATTTTGCATAGTGGGAGAAGCAAGTATTCAAAGAAAGTGTAGTAAAATACTTACTAGTGTTTAGTGCCCTTTAGAGATTAGCAGTCACTAACGTTAAACTGGAATTGTTAGCTTGCCCGTGTGCGACTTCAGGTAGAGGCAGAGCAGGCAGACTGGTGTATTTAAACAGGGTCAGAAATTACACTGCGGATGGTGACTGCAGCCATGAAATTAAAAGACGCTCATTCCTTGGAAGGAAAGTGATGACCAACCTAGACAGCATATTGAAAAGCAGAGACACTACTTTGCCAGCAAAGCTCCATCTAGTCAAAAGAAACCATCTATAGTTTTTCCAGTAGTCATATATGGATGTGAAAGTTGGACCATAAAGAAAGCTGGGCGATGAAGAATTGATGCTTTTGAACTGTGGTGTTGGAGAAGGCTCTTGAGAGTCCCGTGCGCTGCAAGGAGATCCAACCAGTCCATCCTAAAGGAGATCAGCCCTGAATATTCATTGGAAGGACTGATGCTGAACCTGAAATTCCAATTCTTTGGCCACCTCATGCTAAGAGCTGACTCATTGGGAAAGACCCTGATGCTGGGAAAGATTGAAGGTGGGAGAAGGGGACGACAGAGGATGAGATGGTTGGATGGCATCACTGACTCCGTGGACATGAGTTTCAGCAAGCTCCGGGAGTTGGTGATGGACAGGGAGGCCTGGCGTGGTGCAGTCCATGGGGTCAGAAAGAGTTGGACACGACTGAGCAACTGAACTGAACTGAACTGAGAAATTCCATTGCTGTGTCTACAAAGAGGGGAGAGTGTGAAAGGGCAGCGACCTACTTAGGGGCTGGGCAATGGGGAGTGGTCTGCTGGGGCAGGAGTATTTCAGCTCTGACAATTTGCCAGCACACAGTAGCAGTAAACAGCAGGCAAGCTTTCAGTCAGCGTCATTGTCATTTAAAAATTCTCTTCAGCTAGGGCATCCCTTCCTGCTTGTACCTGGGAAGGAAGACTCCCTTTGTGAACCTTCCCTGGGGCACTGTTTACTAGAAGGAAAGGAGGATTATACTGAAATGCCACCTTTGTTGGACTTTTCAAGTATATGTGTGTGTGTGTTGTTGTTGTTGTTTATATGTTTGTATAAATAGGTCTATTTTTAGGTTTTGAAATTAAGCTTTTTTGATCTGCTTATCCTTATAGTAATATCACATTTTCTTAATTGCTATGTCTTTGTAATAAGACAATATATGTTAAGCAATATATGTTAAGCAAATGTCCTTTATTTCTCAGAATTGTTTTGGCTCTGATCTTCCATATAAATTTTGAAATCAGTTTGTAATCTTAAGTGAGAAATTTTTGAGGACACTGATTGGAGCAGCATTGGATTTATAATTACCTTGGAGAAAAATGGCATGTTTACGGACACGTTATATTTCCCCCAAATCTTATTTCATTAGCTTTGATTAGTGGTATATTTTCTATAGGTGATCTTGGAAGTTTTCACTTGCTGTTCATTCTGACTAGAATATACTTCTCTCAGATTCTCCAAAGTTGCCTTCTATGTTAGATTTCTAGGGTTGCTGCAACAAATTACTACAAACCGTGAAAATGTGGGCATTTGGAGTCCAAGAAGAGAGCCCTTACTGGGGAAGTGAATCAGCCAACTCCTTGATATTGGATTTCCCAGCCTCCAGAATTCTGGTAAATACATGTCTGTTGTTTAAGCCGCCCAATCTGTGGTGTTTTATTATGGCCACCTGGGTTGACTAGGACAGGAGAGATCCATTGTCTGCCTCTTGCAACTTGTGGTGACTGTTAGCATTCCCTGACTTGCAGCTGCATCACTCCTGTCTCTGCCTTGGTCCTCACATCACTTACTCCTCTGTATGTCCCTGTCTTTTTGTCTCAAATCTCCATCCAAAGACACGTGTTGTTGAATTTAGTGCTCACCTAGATAGTCCAGGATAATCTCCTTATCTCAAGGTCCTCACTTAATCACATCCGTAATGCTGCCTTTCCTAAACATAGTCAACGCTTACAAGTTCTGGGGGTTAAGACATGGACATACCTTTTGTGTGGGCCATATTTCAACCTATTACATCTTATTTATTCACATCTCAACTCAAATGTCACTTCCTTAGATGACATTTTCTCTATCTTTATTATACTCTTATACTTGAAATTTTCTTAATAACTTGTTTAGTGTTTTATCTATTGTCTCTCTTCCCATTCAAAGAAAGTAATTCTTTACAGGTAGAGGCTCTGATGTATTTATTGATACATTCAGGTTGGTATTCTGATAAAACACATTGGTAAAGCTTTTTCATTTGTTCACAGCTGGTATCTTCTTATACTAGTTGCTAGATATTTTGAATATCATTCCTGACTGTATATCTGGCATCTAGAACAGTGGCTGGCGTGCAGTAGGCTGTCAGTAGATAATTGTATTGACTGAGAGATTGCATGTATTAACCTAGAAGAGGAGGAGGATTAGTCTGTGGCCAGGTTATAGAGAGATTTCCATGTCATGATCAGGAGTTTGGACTTTTTCCAGAAAAATGATAGACATTCATCCCAGAGTTTTAAGTAGGGAAATAATATAATTGGATCCGCAATTAAAACATGAAACTCAAAATGAATTAGTCTTAAATATTTTGGGACCCCTATTGAATCCCTGAGGTGATAATCAGAAGGATGGAATGAGATGAAGAGAAATCTGCCCCCCCTTTTTTTTTGTTGAAATAGATGATTGCTAACGAACTACACAACCTCACCTTTATTTCTCAAGAGACACGTCCACTGTGTGTGTGTGTGTGTGTGTGTGTGTATGCATGTGCATTTGACTGAAATTTTTGGATATATGTATATATCTTCAAATATATTGATTGAGATTATTTTTGTTGAGAGCAGCAGAAACTGATTGTGGCTAATTTAAGGGAGAGAAAAAGATCATCATCCATTGGTTTGATACTGGAGTACATCTTACAGTCTGAAGAGTGAGTCATTAAGTTATGGAAAGGTAAAGAACCAGGCAGCTTCAAGGCTTAGTCCAGGAGCTCATGGACATTTTCTATAGACTGGTTCTGATAATCTCAGTTTCCATGTCCTTCAATTCTCACTTTCAGAAATGTTTTACACTGAGATTTTTTGTATGTTATCTTTGACTTTTAGTGAATGTAGAAGCTGCTCATATTTCCAAATATATATTCTTCTTCTCTCACAAGATAGAACCCCTGATTTCTAGTTGGGTATCTGAACAAACAAACTGAAGACTATATTCCCAAACTACTTTTGCTTAAATGTGATCTTATTACAAAGTTCTAGTCAATGGGATGTAAGCAGAAATGCAGGTGGTGGTTTTTAGAAACTTTCTTCAGTCAATGGCTCCCTTTTGGATGCTTCCAGGAATGGAGACGAGACTAGAGATCTAGCTGACAACTGAGACCACAAGAATTACAGCCACACACCAGTGTGACAGAATGGTGAGTTTAATGAAGACTTTGGTAGAAGTGCCCTGCTGTCCCTGTGCTCTGCCCGTGGGCTTTTATGTGTGAGAAATGTGTCTGTGTTTGTGTGATCTCTGATATATCTTGCTTGTATATGTGTATATGTATGTATTGGGCTGATCAAAAAGTTTGTTCAGGCTTTTCCATAAGGTGTTGTATGTGCACACACATACATACACGCACATATATAATCTCACTTATGCTACTGCTATTTTAGATCTCTGTTACCCATAAATAAATCTAATTCTAACTCATATGCAAAGGTTTATCATATAGTACCCTGAGCATTTCCTTTGTGTTTTTAAGGGCAGATAAGCATTTAAATATTATTTTAAGCATTTTTGGATTTGTTATAGGATGTCGAGATTATAGCCTGTACTCTGCTTTCTTGGAACAGAAGTCCTTTTGCTCATTTGTACATTTTTTCTTATTATAGTGTTAGTCTCTCAGTTGCATCCAACTCTATGTGACCCCACGGACTGTAGCCCACCAGGCTCCTCTGTCCATGGGATTCTCCAGGCAAGAATGCTGGAGTGGTTGCCATGCCCTCCTCCAGGGGACCTTCCCGACCCTGGGTCAAACCCAGGTCTCCTGCATTGCAGGTGGATTCTTTACCATTTGAGCCCCTAGGGAACTCTATATTTATTAAGAAAATTATTTTTTGTTTATCATATGTTACTAATATTTCTGTTTGTCTTTTGCATGTTTTCTTTTTGTTTAAATCTTTTTTCCTTCTTTACAGCTGTGTTATTATTTAAGTAGTTATCTTTATCAGTTTCTTCCTCCTTATGACTTTGGGCTTTTATGTCATTCTTCAAAGGGCCTTTCTACTCCAAGATGATAAAAAATGTCTGTTCATATTTTCCTGATACATTTATGGTTTTATTTAAAAATTAAAAATCATAAACTCACTTGGAATTTATTTTTATATAAAGGACAATACAGAGTTACACTTTTCTTCTGCCAGATGACTAGCCAGTTATCCCTATGTTATTTTTTAACAAATCTAATTTTCGAAGTCTTGGGATTTCCAAGACTTTATATGGAAATAGCAAAATAGAAGTTTGATGTTTATGTACTAAAGCCCCACAATATCTTTTCAGATGAACTCTTTAGACAATATATTATGTTTTACAAAACAGCTAACATAAATAACCAGGGAAAAAAGAAGGAAGAATAGTTGACTTTCTGGGGAAATTTTGGAAACCTTTTGCAGCTGTTTTAAAACATGTCTAAATTCTTTGACAATTCCCCTTGTAAAGGTGAAGGCGTTTCATGATTATTATCAGAACTTAGTGATTCACTTCCTATGAAGAAAATGTGGTCAAATAGATAAAAGACATTAGTTTCCTTCTTGCTATCTCCCAGGTTTCTCATGGCTAGCTGCCATGTCAACCAAACACTTAAGTAGCCCTGTGGAGAGGTCCATGTTTGAGGAGCTGAGGCATCCTGCCAATAACCAAAAAGGATTTTTCCAAGAGCCATCTGAGTGAACCATCTTGAAAGGAGATTCTCCAGCCCAGTCAAGGCTTCAGATCAGTACAGCCCCAGTGAGCATCCTGACAGCCTGAGATTTCCTCTGTTGAAATGATCAGCTAAGCTCCATTCAAATTCCTGATTACAGAAACAAAGGGATAATAAATGTTTCTAGGGATTTCCCTAGTGGCCCAGTGGTTAAGACTGCACTTCCACTGCAGGGGGCATGGGTTTGACACCTGGTTAGGGAACTATGATCCTTTATGCCACACAGCACAGGCAAAAATACATATTTCTTGTTTCGAAAGCAGCTATGTTTTAACGTGACTTACTACAAGCATCTGATAACAAAACACTTTGAGGAAAGAGTAAAATACGAGTTTGTGTGTGATAGGAAAATTTGTTTTTATTTCTTTTAGTAAAGAAGTTGGGAGAAGACGTTCTAAGTGAAGTAGGTGGCATGTGTGAAGTAAAAGAAAAGTTACTATGTGTTCAGGAATAATCTGACTTCCCAGGTGGCACTAGTAGTAAAGAATCCACCTGCCAGTGCTGGAGACGCAAGAGATGTGACTTCGATCCCTGGGTGGAAAAGTTCCCCTTGAGTAGGGAATGGCCACCCCCTCCAGTATTCTTGCCTGGAAAACTCCATGAACAGAGGAGCCTGGTGGGCTACAGCCCATGGGGCCACAAAGAGTCAGACACAACTGAGCAACTGAGCGTGACCACACACACACAAATAAGTTATAATGAGACTCGAGAATACTGCACAGAGTGAGGAGGAGCAGAATTGAATTTAAAGCTTGTGAAAGGCTTTTTTGCAAAGATAAGGAGCTTAGACTTTGTCTTTTTGGTCATGCAGAAGCAACAGTAGGTCTTAACCTACTGCAATACAATGAGATTTGAGTTGGAGAGCAATAAATCTTATAATATAACCTGATGGGTATAGTCTGAAAATGATATTGTCTTGAGAGGGTTGATGAGTTGGATTTACTTCTCCGATAGTAGAGATACAGGAGAA
This sequence comes from Cervus canadensis, assembly GCF_019320065.1. NCBI lineage: Eukaryota > Metazoa > Chordata > Mammalia > Artiodactyla > Cervidae > Cervus > Cervus canadensis. The sequence goes on along the minus strand of NC_057398.1, from coordinate 65,700,507 downwards.
GTATAGTTTAAGATATTTTTGAAGTTGAATAAGTAGAATTTGAAGCTCAAGAGTTAAATTACACAACGCAATCAAATAGAATTGGTTAAATCTTTCTGACGAATGTTGATACTACATGGCACACTATAGGTATGTATTAATTTGTTTCAGTGAAAGAGTAAAATTCTGGGAGGGTACAGAGTATTATATTTGGACCATACTACTATGTTTTACATTTGTATTAAAGCTCTATGAAGTTATCAATGAGAGATTTTTAGTATACTCCCTCCAGTTCTATTCAGTATTGTGAGACATTCTGTTTCCTGGAATGTGAACACAAGTGAGAAGGTTGGAACACGCTGTTTTTCTCCGAGATGACAAAAGCATGAAGGAGATGCTCAGGAAACATTCGGTTCAGTCTCCACCAGGAACACTGAGACTGTTCTGCTGGGAATTTGTTTGCATTTGTTCTCTCAAGAGTCCACCTTTTAAAAAAATCCTACAGAAAAAGCAGCATGCTTGTCTTCATTTCAGGAGTTCCAAGTGGGGAATGTATGAGGATAGAGCAAGATCCCTGAGGCCCCTGCAGCCTGCACCCCTGCTCCCCAAATCCCACAGGGCCTGAGACTCTAAGGCTTATCAGACACCTGAGGTGAGTGGGGAGCGGATGTGCGCTGGTCTGAAAATCCTCCCTCGGTGACTGTCATGCCTTCTTTCACTCCCTGCTCCTTCCTGAAACATCACTATTCTCGTACACATAGTTAAGCACAACCCTTCTGTACTGGAAGAGGCGTGCAGGCAGATCTTTAGGATTTCATGCTGGGAAAAAGTTGCTGCCCTGGAAAGCATACATCTGAATATATATGTCACAGACTTTCACTGGGCCTCGATTTTAAATAGGTTTATGTTTTGTTAGGAATCCATCAAGATGACGGGCAGGCCCTGGTTTTGGTTGTCCTGGGAGATCTGAGTGTCTCCACTACGGCCACTCCCGCTGCGCTGATGCAGCACAGGGCTGGATGACTCACATTCCGAACATACCGCCTTGGTCAGCTGAGTGAGTCATTTAGTAGTTGCATGTTTGTGCTTATAGACTTACCCCAGTGGTCTTAGATGGCTGAAGTTACGCTAACATTTCACCCTGTTCTGTTGATTGTAGTTGATAAGATTCTGCCTTATCCGCAGGCCTTCTTCGCAGTGAGTGCATATTGCTTTTAAAACGCAAATCTAAGGTATTTTTCACTTAGCAAAGAAAGCTAAGATTTCTGCTACTTGTGACATGTGTCGCCCTAAATGAATAAATGACATTTAGGCCTCTTCAGTATGGCTGACGGAGAAAAAAATAGGTACAATGAGTCAGTTCCCTCATTGCTGTTTCGTTTTGTTTCCTATAGATGCACATTGTCAATATCTCTTATGTTCATGAATTTGAACACTAGTCAGTGATGTGCAGTTATTTTTATTTTTAAGATTCATTCTTCTCTGTCATGTTTTCTCTAAGGCAATGAATGAGAGGTCTCAAGGATATACTTGTCTAACTTAGAGTCTCTGAGTTAGACTAAGCAAAGACTTCGTTTAAATAACAATACTGAAAGCTCACATAGAGATGAGTACCTTTGAAGTAAATGTATTTAAATGCTACGGAATTCAAAGGATTGAGAAAGTGAGAAGGTGCCATGTTAGTCAGGGATGCTGGGCTATGCTTCAGTAGCAGACCAACTCAGAAATCTCAGTGTGTTATTACATGAAAGCCTTCAGTGTGCCTGCCAGGTCTCCAAGGCGGCTTACTTTAAGCAGTGATTCAAGGTCCCATCTTGACCCTGTCATCTCTGCACCAGTTTTCTATTCACAGAGGCGGGTAATGCAAATCTGTGCTGAATCCCTCTGGGATTTTTTTTTTTTTTTTATGACCTCAGCCTGGCAGTGACACTCTTACTTCTCACAATTTTTGGTCAAATCTAATAATATAGCATACCTCTCTCATACACAACGTATATAGCATACCTATCTGTAGCAAGACTAGAATTGTGAAGAAGTGCATGGCTATTAGAATCACGCGTCTGTGTCATGACTGTTATGTCATTGTGACTGAGAGAAAGGCATACAATAATGAAATATTTGTGAGGTCAAAGGCACAGTTTAATTTTATTTTACTTTTGGTTCGAAACTTTTTTTTTTTTTTAAGAAAGTATGCTATAGATATAAAGACACAAGTAATGAGTACCCACCAGTCCTGGTTAAAGGTGATGTTTGTTTCTATGATCTTTACTTTTTCTGAGTTTTCACAACTGCTGGAATCTTTACATCCTTTCGATTTCTAGTTGTCATGCATCCAGGTAATCAGTATTTTAAGAATGACATGTACATCTACACTGTGATACTGTATTTGTGATACTGGATCTAAAACATAGCAGAATACTTATTAGCATTTCCAGACAATGTTATCCTAAAGAGGAAAACATATTTTATCTGGTAATAAGAGCTAACTTTTTCAAAGTCACATGAAATAAGGGGAAGATTGTTGAGGTTGAAAGATTTTTTTGTTCTTTTTCTCCCCACACAGGATCTGCAGTTGACCCTTGAACAGCATGGGTTTGAACTGCTTGGACCCATTTGTATACGGATTTTTTTCAACAGCTATACAGAAATATATGTGTTGAACATCATGTGTAAGACTTGTTCTGAAGTGGACAGCCGACCCTTACACAGATACAGAGTGAGTGATATGTAATGCAAAGATTATTAATGTGTTAATTTCTTACTATTTTATAACTTTTCTTTTGAAGAATTACATTACTGTACAGTAAGCCTTCAAGGTTGCCATGCAAAGCAAAGGGAATGTGGAAGAAACACAATGATTAAGCTCTTTGGCCTGGATATGCTATACAGTCACATTCTATAGACCCAAACTGGTAACACAGCATCACTTAGAAGACAGGGGGCTTGGAAATTAGATCATCACTTCCTGGCAGCAGCTTTATAATGGAGTTGGAGCGTATGACTCTCTGGAGGTCAGCTTGATGTCTCCGTCATACCTCTGTTGACCTGTGTCTTTCCAGACTACCATCTCTAGACTCAAACACACACCCTTCTGGCAAAAGTGGCCATATTATAAGACAAAGAATATTAAACATTCCATTTGTAAGCTAGATAAATAGTTCTTAGAAGTGAAATGTGCCTTGTCAAATTTGATGCTCTGTTAAAATTTATATAAGGCAACTGAAAGGAAAAGGAAAGATTGATTTTATCAGGTAAGCAGAAAAAGAAAATTAAAAAAATTAAAAGTAGCCCTTTCTTTTTATAAAATAATTGAAAGATCAAGAAACTAGGCAGTCAATTAGGGTTATAGGAAATTTGGAAATTTTCCACTTTTCATTTTATTCTATTTAGAATATGCTTAGTTTTAGCCAAGTTATTAGAATTTAAAGCTATATTGCTGGAATATTGGTGGTATTGTTAAATACATCCAGCTGTCTATAAGGAAGGAAAGAAGGACATTAAGTTGTAGGTACCAGATTTGCAACATTTTCTCATGTGAATCTCCAGAGATTAACATACATTCTGTTTCTTGGTCTTTGTGGCTGGCATTTGCCATCATTTAGTAATATGTGAATAATACTTTTTAAGTAACTTTTCTGGGGCAAAGATTTTAGATTTATAGAAAGATTATAGAGATAGAAGAGAGTTCCTGTGTGTTCCTCATCCAGTGTCACCTATTGTTACATCTTACATGATTACAGTGTGTTTGTCAAAACAAAGGAATAGTTAACACTAGTGCAGTGTTATTAACCAAACTACAGACTTTATCTGACTTTTACTAGCTTTCCCACTCATGTCCTTTTGCCATCAGTATCCAGCCCAGGCTAACAGACCTTATTAACTGTTACCTCCTAAGTCTTCTCCAGTCTGTGACGGTTACTTAGCTTCCCCTTGTCATTTGTGACCTTGAGACCAAATTTTAAAGAGTTCTGGTGTGGGATTTTGTAAAGGGTCCCTCATTTTAGGTTTGTCTGATGTTTTCTTATGATTGCCCTGGGTTTTTTGCAAAGAACATGCAGGGTGATGATTGGGCTTCCCACATGCTGCTAGTGGGAAAGAATCCACCTGCCAGTGTAGGAGATGCAAGAGACCCAGGTTTGATCTCTGGGCTTGGAAGATCCCATAGAGAAGGGAATGGCAACCCACTTCAGTATTCTTGCCTGCAGAATCCCGTGGATAGATGAGCCTGGTGGGCTTCGGTTTATGGGATCTCAAAGAGTCGGACATGACTGAGCGACTAACACACGCACATAAAATGTGCAATTTAAATGTAAATAGTAATCATAATGTACATCTGTGCAGGGCTGGAGCCTTGTCATTGTGTCTCTGGACGACTTACTTTCAGCTCTTTGGGAAGCTTCTGTGGCCATGAATCTTCTTCATGACCTTGAGTGTGTACCCACCTCCACCTGTTTAGGTGTTACTGTATATTTAAGTTGATACACATGTGTCACTTCAGCATTCCTTTAAAGGGGATTAAAAGGTGACCCTTTTGAACAGTGTCTGTGAATTGATGTCAGTAAAGTGAAACCTGTATGCAGGTCAGGAAGCAACAGTTAGAACTGGACATGGAACAATAGACTGGTTCCAAATAGGAAAATGAGTACGTCAAGCCTGTATATTGTCACCCTGCTTATTTAACTTATATGCAGAGTACATCATGAAAAATGCTGGGCTGGAGGAAGCACAAGCTGGAATCAAGATTGCTGGGAGGAATAGCAATAACCTCAGATATGCAGATGACACCACCCTTATGGCAGAAAGTGAAGAGGAACTAAAGAGCCTCTTGATGAAGGTGAAAGAGGAGAGTGAAAAAGTTGGCTTAAAGCTCAACATTCAGAAAACTAAGATCATGGCATCCGGGCCCATCACTTCATGGCAAATAGATGGGGAAACAGTGGGAACAGTGCTGCGACTTTATTTTTCTGGGCTCCAAAATCACTGCAGATGGTGATTGCAGCCATGAAATTAAGACACTTACTCCTTGGAACGAAAGTTATGACCAACCTAGACAGCATATTGAAAAGCAGAGACATTACTTTGCCAACAAAAGTCCATCTAGTCAAGGCTATGGTTTTTCTAGTGGTCATGTATGGATGTGAGAGTTGGACTATAAAGAAAGCTGAATGCCGAAGAATGATGCTTCTGAACTGTGGTGTTGGAGCAGACTCTTGAGAGTCCCTTGGACTGCAAGGAGATCCAACCAGTCCATCCTAAAGGAGATTGGTCCTTGGTGTTCATTGGAAGGACTGATTTTGAAGCTGAAACTCCAGTACTTTGGCCACCTGTTGTGAAGAGCTGACTCATTTGAAAAGACTCTGATGCTGGGAAAGATTGAAGGCGGGAGGAGAAGGGGACGACAGAGGATGAGATGGTTGGATGGCATCACCGATGGACATGGGTTTGGGTAGACTCTGGGAGTTGGTGATGGACAGGGAAGCCTGGCATGCTGCGGTTCATGGGGTTGCAAAGAGTCAGACACAACTGAACGACTGAACTGAACTGAACTGAAAGTGAGTGTAGAGGCAGGAACATGTGACAACTAAGTTGGAAGAACTTTGCATTTGCAAGTTCCATTGGTGACACTGAATCGAGACATTTAGACCAGGCCAAGCCTGGTCCTAGGTAGTGAATAGCTACATTCATAGTTATTAATAGCTGTACCCACAGCTATTAATAGCTGCATATTAACAATTGAGCTTTTAGGTCACCCCACATTGGAAAATTCTTTGACATCTCTTGTAGCTCATACTGGGCCTGGTAGTGATGCATGGAGTTATACGGGATCTTGTAACCAGTAGGCAGAGTAGGAAGTGCTTCTGTCTCAAGGTAAGGGAAGGCTTTCTGGCTGGGGAGAGACTTCTGAGAAACTCACACATAAGTTAGTAAATTTCATGCATAGATATTAAAATTAGTGATGCCTTAAAATTTATCCTATCCTTCTACCCAGTGAGAAAATCCTTGAAAAATCACTACTTTCTCTTAATTTTTTTTCCACCTGAGAAAGTTGGTTTATGATTTGTTTATACATTGTGTACAAATTAACATATGATCTTGACAACAGATTCAGAAAGGTATTATTTATAGATAAGGAAAGCATTTCCATTTGACTTTTAATTTAGGAAATTTTATCCTTTTGCTAATGTAAATAATAATTCCTCCTATTAGAGGAAATTTTAAACAATAGCTATTATCTTTTTATTTGGAGATTTTTTTCTTTTATGCGTACGCATGCTTACGGAAGCATGATTCGACTGGGTTTTCAATGATTTATGGCTCAGTACAGAGATGAGATTTTTGTTGCAACTGATGCAGAGACTTTCTTCTTGGAGAATGTGCAGTCCCTGCCATTTGGTGTTGCTGTGAAAACAGGAGACTATGGGTCACCCTTATTTACAGCAGCAGTGATATTGCTCTCTTCTGATCAGAGAGTAGCTTCTCAGAATGTAGGGAAAAGCAAACTGTGCCCAGGGTTAGGCTTAGCTTTGTTTGCCCTGAGTCCCTGTGCTCTGGCCTTCCAGTGTTGCGGCGTTGTATTTGATGGTTACAGTCTCAGTCATTAACCCCACGGCATGTTCACATGCTGTTGCAGCTGAGACACAGTAGCACATACAGCCAGTCTCTTCTTATGAGAGTCCAGGGCTTCCCCTGAGCTTAAGTCACCAGTTTAAACACTGACTCAGCTGGGAAAGAATCCACCTGCAATGCGGGAGACCTGGGTTTGATCCCTGGGTTGGGAAGATCCCCTGGAGAAGGGAAAGGCTACCCACTCCAGTATTCTGACCTGGAAAATTCCATGGACTGCATAGTCCATGGGGTCATGGAGAGTTGGACACAACTGAACACCTTTCACTTTCACTTTAAACACCTGAGCTCTCCATCAAGAACACGTCAGTGATGAGAGATATTATAATAGTGTCAAACATCAAATAAAAAGGAGTAGGGGTCTTAAAGTCTGTGCACATCTGAACAGACCTTTGAGTAGACTTCGAGTTTCATATTCTAAGGGATGTGATGTTAGGTGACTTTAATCCTGCTCTAAACTTTTATCTGTTAATTCACAGTATTAATTTAGATTCTCATTCTGCCCATTCTATTTCCTTAATTACTTTTCTTTAAGAATTCTCTTCTTTTTTTTTTTTTTTTGCTATATTTTATAAAATTTGAATCCCCATGGTCATTAGACTATAGAATAACTAAAACTCTCTTCCATTTTCATTATTGTTCTTAGACGTTATACTTACCATGTCTAATTTAAAATGTGATGAGCAAAAATATCTTTGTATATAACAGACTGAAATATAAAGATGTACTAAAGAGGAGTTCTCAAGGACTGTCTCAGAAATGTGATGTAAGGAAAAAGAGGAAAGGAGACTGTGGACTGGGGGAGCTGCCTCTTCTCAAATAGGATTGCCAAGTATTCAGAGACACAGAAAGGAAGTTGAGAGGTGGCTGGTGGCTTCTGTGTGGGTTGCACAGCTTCTCACAGGGTTGGACGTCAGTGGCATTTTGCTGGAGTGACTCAGAGGAAGTCCTCTGCCTGGTTCCAAGCTCCAGTATGAGCCACATGTGAAAGCAGGCCCCTGGGGAAAGAATGAATGACAGAGATGCTCTCAGTAAGGACCTCAGTGAGGATGGAGATGAGGACAGTGGGAAGGTTTGAAGCTTAAAATGTGAAGCAGCTCTCTTAACATGTGAAGCAGTTTTCAGTGAGGCCCTGTGGACAGATAAACATAGTGGTTTAGGTCCATTGACTGGACAGTCACAGATTATTTAACAGCTCTGACTGCCTACACACTTAATGTTTAATGAACATACCTTGAAATATTTGGGCCAGTTCACGTTCTTAAGTCAAGTTTTTGGTAAGAATTTATCCTGTCTTTTAGGTATTGTTAGCAACTGATGGTGACCACAGCAATAGGGGTCAGTGCAACTAATGATGGAGAACTTAAGACAAAAGTATACAGATCGAGGTTCTTATGACTGATTTTCTTTTAGTGGTAGCTTTTAGAGTTTGTTGGATCTGACTCTTTCCCCACATAGGAAAGTAAAAAATAGCAGCCAGACCCTTGTGGCTTTAACAGTGAAGTATTGTTCCCAGGGGTGAATGAGCAAGTGGAAAACATAAGGAAAAAGTAGAGATGACAGTTTCTTTTAGTGGGGGAATGGAGAAATTGTTAGATTATTTAAAAACCATGGCAAAAATATTGTCACTATTTGTAGTTTATCATATGAGAAAGAATTCTGAGTCTTGAAAACGACTGCTCCTTAAACTTATTCTCCCAATATCCCACTTCCATCCCTTAATATGGAGGCCACTGCCTCCTAAAAACCTGAAGGATCACAAAGCTACATACTGGGATTTAAGATCAAAATGCTGTAGAAACTTGAGAGAGGCCACCAAGTACTCTGGAAGCCTCTCTGTGAAAGGAATTGGCCCATTAGAATGCTTGTAAATAGTGTTTATGCCCAGTGAACTAAGTGGCTTCTTCAAGCCCTTTTCTGAAAATGAAAGGTCCTGACATCATGTTGAGTATGTGGAACAAAAACATTGGGGGCAAAGAATCAAAACAGTTTAAACAGATAACATCTTTGAGACAATCTGATAAAGCTTCTGTTCCAGAATTGCAGAGGGAAGGAAGAATGGAATGGGGTCAACCGTGTCTTCCCGCAGCCCCATAAATCTGTCGACAATTGCCAAACTCTGAAAGCCATGTGAAAAGAGAGACTCGGAGTAAGAAAGATCAGAGGATGTCTTTGTCATTTCTGGGAAGAGCATTGGAAAATCTATTCATCTGAATTCTAGGCAAATGTGGGAAGGAAGGTTTTGTGCCTGTTGATTTAATCTAAACACAGAAAGCCAAAGAAGTCCCTATTAAATATTTGATAAGTTGTCCTTATGTTAGTGTACCCGCACAATTGCAGAACAGATTTCTTTTACCAGCTGTGAAAGTATAATGTATTATAGACAATATATTAGTTTAGAGTTAGCATGACAGAGAATGTTTGGAATATTTGCATGCACCCATGCACATTTTCTATCCTAATGGTTGGCTGAATGATTTGTTTTGGGGCTAATATTCAAGCTAGGCTCAATAAGCTGTCAGAGAAAGATGACAGTGGATTGGATGTGGGATACAAGAGGAAAATAGGCGTTAAGAATGATGTCATGTTTTTGGTTTGAGCAATTGGGAAGATGAAGTTGCCATCAACAGGGATGAGGATTTGTGGAGAGGGAATAGGGTTTGGGGGTGGTGCTCAGTGCTGGCTGTGTGAGTTATTAGAAGCCTTTCAGATATCCAGATGAAGGTGTTGAGTAAGAAGTTGGATATAAAAGTCTGCAAAGAGGCTTGGGAGGGAGGTAGATATTTGGGTGTTGACAGCATGTGAATAGTATTCAAAAGCATCACGAAGGGAGTGAGTGGAGGTAGAGAGATGTTCCGTAGCTAGGAGGTTGGAGAGAAGAGGAGGGATGCATGGAGGAACCTGAGAAAGTTTGACTGCGAAGTAGGAAGAAGTAAAGAGAGTTGGTATCCTGGAACCCAGGGAAAATAAAATATTCCAAGGAGGAGAGTCATCACTTGTGTTGTACCAGCAAGTTAAGTAACATGAGGACCGAGAGATGCCAAGTGAATTGAACTACTGGGTTATTGGTAGTGCTGAGCAGTTTTTAGAGTGGTGGGAATAAAGTTAGTAGGGGAGTTAAGACAGAGTGAGAGGTAAGAGGAAGGAAATCGGGATGGTGCCTAGAGACGAAGTTTCAGGAGTTTGAAGCATTGGGGAGCAAAGAAGTAGGACTGTAGCTGGCAGAAAAAGTTGGAATCAAAATCCTTTGTTTCAGGCAGTGTTGGTGTGTGATGTGAAAGATCCAGAGATCCTGTCCTGTAAGAAAGGAAGAGCTGCTGATGGAGGGGAGAGGAGAAGGCTGAGCCCCGCCCATGGGCAGCTGCGGAAGAGGGGCCCCTGGATCACCTCTGCTGGGGGTGTAGACATTGCTAGGGGGTAGCTGGGGAGAAGCGGGGGCGTGCGGGTGCAGACAGAGGTGCGTGGTTCTGAAACAGGATGCAAGGTCTTCGGCCACGAGCGAGTCTGGGAAGTGACGTTATAAGTGTGGGAGAGAGGGCAGTTCTGAAATAGTATCCAGGAATGTCCGCGGTGATCAGCTCCAGGGGCCCAGTCCAGGAGTGATTAGAACACTCAGGGGATTAATTCTTTTCTATAAACATTTCAGCCTTCCAGATCATCTGAAGGCTTTCAGATGATGAATGCAGTAAGTCTTAAAACAGTTACATTCTTGAGAGACTGAATTCTCTCACCCGTAACTATCACTGCAGGTTTTGTCTGTGCTGTAACTGCGAGTACACGTCACGCATTGCATCAGCAGCATGCTGAAAGGCTGAAGAAAGAATTTAAAATGTATGTAAACTCTCTCTGCTTGGATAGGAACTGAACACTGCAGACTCAGCACTTCCAACACTGACTTCTTGAGTTTGTTCTCCCGACTTCCCCTCCCCTGCGCCACCACACCCATCCAGTTCCTTTCTGAATCTCCTTAATCTCAGTAAATATCACCACCATCCACTTGCTTTCAGCCAAAAGTCTTGTCAATACACATCCCAAATACTTCTCAAGAACAGCGTACTCCCTTTCTTCTCCGCTTTTTTACTGTAACTCAAGCCGCTGTCCCTCCTCGCTTGGATTATTGCAACAACCTGCTAACCTCTCTCCCCACTCTGCGTGTCTCTGCTAACTCCGCAAGGAAGCCAGTGTGACCTGCATCACCCTGTTTGAAGCCCTCCAGGGGTTTTCCACTGTGCCTAGGATAAAATCTGCGTGCTGCCTGTTTGGCCGTGTCTGAGCTTGCTTTCCTGACTAACTTCATCACGTTCCATTCATAACCTGGTTCACTGGGTTTCAGTCATTTGGGCCACCGTTCCTTTCTTTTTAGTGCTTTGCACAAGTTGTGGGCTTTTCTGCTGCCTCAAGGCCTTTGCTATTTATTATTTCCTCTGCCTGAATCCTGATTTCTCAACTCTGTGTGGCTAGTTTCTGCTAATTGCCTTCTAAAAGCTTTTCTTTTTTTATGCTCTGGTACCATCGTCTCAGAGAGGCCTTTCTGACCATTCCACTCACAGTGCCCTCTTCCTGTGTCAGAGGTACCTGCTGTTGAGTTATTCACTTTTCCTTCAGAGCCTGTGACAGATTCTGAGTCTGTCTGGTTTAAAATTTTATTCTGTATCTGCTCCTTCTCCTACTAGAAGTATGCTTGTTGAGGACAGGAATTGTGTCTGTCTCATTCCCTGTTTGTGTAGCTGTGGAACAGTGATGGGCACGTGGGGATCACTCAGGAAAGGACAGGAAGTGCTGATAAAAAATGGAAGCCGGAGCATGGATGCTTTCTTCCCTTGTAAATTTGCTACTTATATGTCAGGAAGCTGTCTTGCTGAGTTGTGTGCAAGTGCTGGATGAGTTAGTTGTACTGCATATTATGGAATAAGGAACATGTGCTCTGGAACCATATTGCCTGAGTGAAAATGACTGTGTAACTTTGGGCAAGTTACTTAACCTCTCTGAGTCACATTTTGCTCACCTGTAGAACAGGGCTAATAATAATAATTATATAGCGCTTTTCTGAGGATTGATCAAGTTATCATTTGCTATTGTTCAGTCATTCAGTTGTGTCCAACTCTTTGCCATCCCATGGACTGCAGCACACCAGCCTTCCCTGTCCTTTACCTTCTCCTGGAGTTCACTCTCAAACTCATGTCCATTGAGTCAGTGATGCTATACAACCATTTCATCCTCTGTCAGCCCCTTCTCCCCTTCTCCTCCTGCCCTCAATCTTTCCCAGCATCAGTCTTTTCCTATGAGTCAATTCTTCACATCAGGTGGCCAAAGTATTGGAGCTTCAGCATCAGTCCTTCCAGTGAATATTCAGGGTTGATTTTCTTTAGCATGAACTGGTTGGATCTCCTTGCTGTCCAAGGGACTCTCAAGAGTCTTCTCCAAAACCACAGTTCGAAAGCATCGATTCTTTGGCTCTCAGCCTTCTTTATGGTCCAGCTCTCACATCCATACATGACTACTGAAAAAATATAACTTTGACTATGTGGATGTTTGTTGGCAAAGTGAGGTCTCTGCTTTTTAATATGCTGTCCACTGTCTGGCATAGTAAGGACTCAGTAAATATTACTTAATGTTTAATTCATACATAACATTCCATTTTCCTATCTATAGAATCAACAAGTGAGAAAAGATAAAAATAATTGAAATAGCTTTTAATGATATTTTGAATATGCCACATGTTGGGAAATGAACTATTTCAAATTATGGTAAAAGTTTCTCTTTGATAAAATCAATATGTTTATGCAGAAAGATTATTGGCTTTCTGGCTGCAGCTTCAAGAGTGGTTCAGTGTAATTTGCTAAGCATTGTGATGGTGTCTGGCAGTGTGCCACAAGTGACCAGTTCTTGAAATTAAACTGATGATTAGGAAAACTGTGTTGAAAATATTATTAAGGCATCCAGTGTGGAAGTTTTCCTGTAAAGATTTTCTTGTGGTGTGATTTTTCTTGCTCAAAGGAGGGTGAGGGTGCTTAGGAATAGCTTATTCCTATAAACTGATGCTGCTTAAACTGTTTGCTCTTTGTGAAGTAATAGCTGCATGTTGCTCCTTAAGTCTTGTTCTGCTATATGTAAGTTTTTGTTTATGCTTTCCTGGGGGAATTGGGACTTGTTTTCTTACGAAAAACATCATTAATAGTTCTCATCAGAATGTGATGGCAAACCTCTATATTAAAGCTTAAAACATCATCTCCAGCTTTCAGCACAAAATTGCTTTCACAGTTCTGGTTCTCAATCTCAAAATAAAGAGAAGAAGCTTTGTCACTGAGATAGCCTCCTACTTAAATTTCATTCTCTTTCTCTTTTGGATAAAGGAATGAGAATGCAAGGAAAAAGACCGAGAACCATTTAAATACAAATCTTGGGGAAAAGGGGTTTTCTATTACAGGTCCACATGATAATTAAGAGTAGACTCAGAAAGCCAATGGCTGCTTTCTGAAAAGGCAAACGTCCTGGTGCCCTGCCCAGTATTCAGAGTCCGGCCTCAGCGCTGCAGCAGAGCAGCCTCAAGTCCCACGGGTACCACAGGGGTCAAGCCAGGCTCTTCTTTGCTGAGTAGGTATTGGAGTAGATTGGGCCAGGAGAAAGGAGGCAGGGAGGAAAAATGACAGCTCTGCAGGGATTTCCAAGCAGTTGAAAATATCCAAAATGCTCTTAACCTTTCTTTCTTAAATTCAGTGGCACCTGATGCTGTTTTATTTCTTTTATTTTGTACACAAAATTTTATTGTACAGAAAATAGCTGTTCACATGGTTATGTAAATCATACAACCATGAGACGAAGCACTATTTCATATATGTGACAACTAAGACCCAGGTTAATTTTGCAAAGATCTAGCTGCTCTGTTTAAACATATTCTTAAGTGGTACAATTAGCAAGTGGTGTAAAGTTCAAATTTTAAGCATAAGCCTTGTAACTTTTTACAGATGTAACTTTTAAACATTGTAACTACAACTAATAGCCCTTAAATAGTTTATGGCATATTTGAAAGAAGTTGAAGTAGAATGTGATGTTAGATAGGTAGGGGATAGAAAGTTATTGAAGATATTCATTGAGCAGCTTTTTTTAGTTCAGGTTCTTTTTTATCAGTTAAATGATTTTGAGAGAACCAATTTGATGCATATGAGTGGATCTCAGAAATCTGAGCCTGTTGAAATTTTGAGAACAGAGAAAAATGAATAATACTAATTTGTTCAAAGAAATACACGTATTTAGGCTAAAACTGAGTCTGTGGATAGACTGGATGCTAAAAGCTGAATCTTCCTCCATTGCTTGAATGTTCTGACTGAAAAAAAAAAAGGTTTTGGGGAATTTCAGAACTTTCTGGTGGAAACAAAGCCACAGTTTTAATATGAATTACAAGGTTTGAGGATCAGTTATGCTCAAGTTTTTGCAGATTATTTCTTGAGTCAACCTTAGAAGTTGTCTGAATTGCCAAGTACCCATGCTTTGAGAGGAGACAGAGTGAATCTTTGAATTCCTAGAATTTTAAAGTTTTGAATAGAGTGTATCAATCTTAGAATATCCTTATGACTTGGAACACATGATTAAATTGTAGACATATGTCCAATGACTTACATACTCTCTTTCATGGAATTTCTAAATCAAGTGAAAGCTAATAATGACTGAGGTAAACCTTGAGTTATAAATGAGATATTCTCTAATAGAACTTATTCTTTTTATACCTCCCAGTCTGCTCCTGGGTCTCAAAATATATTGGTCTGTTAATTTCTTCATTAAACTTGATCAATATAAATAGTATTGGCCTTATAACTGAATACATTTTTATGCATGAATTTAATGAAACTTTTGGAGCCACTTCTGCATTATCTCCAGAAATTGACAATACACAGAAGGCTCCCCTGTCAAATAATTTTTTAATGTATAGCTCTCAACAGAAAAGATTAATTTGACTGCAGGGAAGAACAGAGTTGTTTTTTGTGTTCCAATAAATTTACTTTATAAATTCATTATAATTTGTTAGCAAGCATTATACACTTCTTTGTCTTTAGCAAGCAGTCCATGATGTTCTAATTAAGAAATGCCCCTGATAAACTAGGAGAAATATGGACCTTCACAGAGGTATACCTATGTTTGTGAGTGAAATATGAGTATAATGCTCTGGGTTGGAGGAAACTTGAAGATTCAAGGTGTAACTTGAAGGTGAATTTTGAGTAGCACAAGGACAGCATGAAATTGGAACAAAGCTAGGTCAGGAACCTGAGGAAAGAATCACTCACTTCGGCAGCTGAAGCTGGTGACCAGGGAAAGACACCTCCCTGAAAGAATAGTAAACAGTGCACAACTCAACTTCAAGGTAACAGTGAGCGTGAATGAGTTTGGAGGTGAATTGTTCATTCTACTGCAGCACAGTGGACTAGCACCTTCTGAAATGGGGTTTGTTTCTTAATTAATAAAACTGGTTTTCTGTACTTGAAGACCTTCGTCAATGAATATTGTATTTACTACGGTAAAATAAAATTTCTCTGACTATATTTTGAGCACTTGTTTTTTGTTTAGACTTAAAAATTTTTTGAAGGTAATTCTATATGAATCAGAGGATAAGTTGATCACTCGAGTCTTTTTATACTTTACTCCATTTCCTTGAGCAGTTTATTTAAATGTTATAATCCCACAGTTCATTAAGTGTTCTATATTCACTCGTTCATTCGCTCATTCATTCATTCATATTTCCTGGGCACTCACTGTGTGCCGGAGCCTGTGGCATGTGCTCGAACTGCAATGATAAAGCAGGTAAATTTTAACCTTGCTGTTTAGAACTGCAGTTAAGTTTGGTGTGCTTCTGTTTAATTAACCTGCATCTGAGAAACCCTGAAGATTTCAGGGGATGCTTCAGGGCAACAGGCAGAGGTGAGTGGGATGGGAGGGGAGGGGCCAGAAGTTCCTGGCTCATCTTTTTTCCCCTCACTTCCTCTTTCTCCATTTTACCTTTTGACCTTAAAATATTTCAGTTGCATTAAAGATCCTGATGCTAAGCCAGTTTAAAATTCACAATCCAGTTAGTCTAACTGATCTCAACAAGTTCTCCTTTCCCAGTCGCTTCAAGTTTTCACTTGTTTGCTCAGTAAACATTAGACATCAGGGATTATGCTGAATGTCACAGTGTATTTTAAACCATAGTCATTGCACTATGAAGATTTTAATCCAGTAATATTCTGATTTATTGAACTGTGTTAAGATTAGGGCTACTGAGGTGACCTCCATGGAGTTACGGCTGGTCTGCAGAGCCTGTCCCAACGTTCCTGTGCTCCTGAAGTTCCAGGGCTGGTGGAGGGACAGTCAGGGGCGGTGGTTGATGTGGGCTCAGGAGAGTGTGGATTACGTCTTACCCTGCCCATTGGGTACTTAACCTTTGCTCATAGCACCCCATACTCACACACATGCTGGGGGGTTACTCAGGTTTTGGTCATCCTGAGGAAGAAGAACTTAAAAGAGTTTCTGGGGGTGCGCAGCTCCTTTTGTATTAGTCACAGTTCCTCTCCTTTCCGTGACTAACAGCAGCAGGTCATTGCGTCACAAGTAGCCAGGCCAAGGACTGCAGCACTGAGTTAGCTCACCTGAGGTTTTATTTACTGCTCTTGCTTTCTTAGTAAGTGGCTGTGGAACTGGACTCAGTAGGAACAGAGGTCCTTCCCCTACAGACCGTTAAGCTCTGACACAGAGGGGACTGGAGTCGAGGAACCGGTGATGAGCCTTTCTCTAGTGCTTGATTGGCGGATAGGCACAAGGTTCCTTTATCCTCAGGCAGGTCTGACTTGATTGGTAGGATGACTGGGTCATCTGAATGATTTAATTCAAGGAGATTCTGTTAGAAAGCATCTCTCCCCAAGTACCCTCCTGGTTTTTAGAGTCAGCACTTAAGCTGTTTCACTAATGGGTAAAGCAGTTGGTCTGAAAATACATCTATTAAAAATGGATCCTACAGTCCCCGTGCCCTCCCAAAGTGTAACTCATGTTATTACCATTCATTTGAATCTTGTGGGTATTGTTTAATCCATCAAATTGACTTCAGTTAATTTACAGAGACTTTAATAACTTTGATTGAAAGAAGGGCAGAAACATATTTTCTGAACACCAGGCTCTCTGTATTAAGGACCTAGGATACTGTAAAATCTAGCCTTGTTCTTTTCAGGAGGCTGACATGTGGGATTAGATGTATTAAAACACCCCCAAACCCCAAACTATTTCCTCCACAGTTTTGCCTTTGCCCATTTATAACTTTCACTGTTAAAATTTCCATTTGTAATTTTACTGGAACTGAAAGCTGTTTTGATTGGTGAAAGATGGTAAATGCCTTCTTGTATCTATATTTAGATATGCTTCATATAAATTTTTATATTTGGTTCTGAGCCGTATCTATACCGAAGGAAAAGAAAATAATGGATTAGGTCAGAGAGGTCATTAATTCTCTACATCTACTACTGAACTTTTATTCTAGCATAATAGAGGAATTTCTACCAAGACCCCAAATTACTCATTTATCTCAGTATGATGTCTGATGAAGGACATATATGCCATACTTTAATATTTATTGTTAATCACAGTCAAAAGAGTATATTTTAAAATCTGAAATGATATATGTACATGGAAGCCTGTAACAGGTTCTAAATTTGAAATTTTTAAGAGTTCTTGAATTATAAAACTAGAACTTCCATTGGTTTACTTTTTAATATTTCTGAAGACATAAATTGTATATAGGAATCTTTGATATGCCTTAAAATCACTTTAAGTACTGTGAAATTTAATTTGGTGTGCTTATCCAATTAATGAGACCAGATGATAGCTGGCTCGTGTTCAGAGTGATATAATGCTGAAGACATTTTTTCAGGACTAGGCACACAGTTGACTCACTGAGTAATTTCTTGTGTTTACCATGGTGTTATTCTCCTCTACCTAGAGACCTCAATAGGCCGGACATGTTTAGTTTCTTAGGTAAAAGTAGGGTAACTATCACATTTTCCAATGAAAGTCAAAGAGCCCTGTATATCTATGTGAAATAGAATGAGACAAGGCAGAGACATAACTGTGGATTGTGGTTTAGAAAATCTAAACACACTTCTAAATAGGTCAGTTACTGTAATTACCATCTTGGATTTTATTCTTGGAAATTTTTTGTCAAAGGGTAAATTTTATAAATTTATGTGAATATTTTTTGATAAATATGTGAAGTCAGGAACATCTAATCACTCCCCATTACTGATAAAATGCAGATTATTTTTTTGCCTCTTATTCAAAGTTCCTTGTAAGGTGGCCTCTATTTTCTTTTCCAGTATTATATGCTAGTAAGCTTCAGTGTACACCTTTACTCTAGTTAGACTGTTCCAGCCCACATAACTTGTCTGTCCTTCTTCTCTGGCTCCATCCCAGCAGACTGAGTACCCCTTTACCTCTGTCCATGCACATCTTAGCCATCTTTCAGGTTCCCATTGAATTCTTTCTTCATGTCTGAGGTTCTCTTTGACTGCTCTGTTCCATTGTAGTCCACTCCATTTCCAAATTCTTATGACCTCATCTGGCACCATTCAATAGCATTTCCTGAATGCCCACTAAGTGCCAATCACTGTGCTAAGAGCTTTTTCTTCTTTAATGCTTGAACTCCAAGGGAAAGATACTTTCCTTATCCTCATTTTGCAGGTGAGGAAACAGCTCAGAAAATTTAAATGAGGGCTACAGCTAAAATTGGTGAGTGTGTGTGTGTGCTCAGTCGTGTCTGACTCTTTGAGACCCAGAGGACAGTAGCCCGCCAGGCTCCTCTCTCCATGGGATTCTCCAGGCAAGAATACTGGAGCAGGTTGCCATTTCCTACTCCAGGGAATCTTTCCTACCTAGGGATCGAACCTGGGTCTCTTGCGTCTCCTGCATTGGCAGGCAGATTCTTTACCACTAGCACTACCATAATGTTATGTTATATTAACAGTTTTATCCATTTTAATCTCTCCCCACCCCAGACAGTAAATTATGTTGGAATTTGCAGTGTTGCAATATATATTTTCAACCTCTCTGACACTGTCCCTCTCCTGTACATAGTTCCTAGCATAGTGCTCTACATTTGATTGAATCTCAATAGATACTTTTTTTCATTAAAGAAAGAAAGGCATATATTAATGTACTTTTGTCATAGATTATATCTTGTTTCCTTATAGTTTTTGCAAGCGTATGCTTTTCTCTGTAATAAACAAGGATTTTTTAAAATATTTCAATGATGTTAGATTCTAATGTTTTAAGTACCTTAGAAATGTTACTGAATTTTAACCCCAGGAACTTTGAAGTTTTCTCAACTCTGTGGGACTTTATTGTGCCCCAGTCTGTATCATGTGATAGATTTTGAATATATAGGACAAACTTTGGTCAAAATGTTATTTAGTTTACATTGTCATATGCCATCCAATGTTTGTTGAAAAAAAAATGAAACATTTCCACGGAGAAGAGCTAAGAATCAGCACAAGGGGAAGATGTGTCCATGGAGTCCTCAGTACTTTGAATATTCTCAGTTCCTGTGGTTGTGATTTGATCACTTTAGTGCTGAGACAGGGTCGGGATGAGTGGGTGGGCAAAGCTGAAGGTGAAGAAGTAATGGACATTAATGATGTTTGTATAATATAAGTTCACTGTGTTCTTTCATAAAAAAGTCTTAGTTTTTATCTAGTGGAAAAAGAAAAAGTGAATAAGTGAATGAATAAGAACTAAATCTACAGCAGGGCCTTTCTGCCAAAGATACTGAAAATGGGATAATGTCTGTGTGTGTAACTATTTTTAGTGTTCATTGATAAATAAAACCTTGGTACCAAGCTCTACATTGTCCCTTTAAAACTTGTTACTCTACATCATTACTGTAGGAATAAAATGTTGCACTCATCTGAAAGTTAAGATGGTTATAGCTATGGTATCACTGGAATATTCTATAACAACATGTCAGCATTTCATCACACATGTTAATCTTATTTCCCCAGAGGCCAGTGTGGCTTCTTGAGGTTCCAGAACTATCAACGAAAAGATGTAAACAACAGCATATAGCACTGCCTTGGCAGATGGAATAATCTTCCCTCATGGGTCTGATGTCTAACTATTTCACTTTGTGGCTTGGTTATAATTGGGTGGGTGGGGAGAACTTTTTGCCAAAATACATTTTCAAATTGAACGAATGTATTAGGCTATTTAGAAGGTCGGGGGAAGGGTGGGGAGAATCAATCTAAAGCTACCATGGAAAGGTTGTTATTCATGCACATACAAACATGGTAAATGTCTTAATTTCAGCTCCAGAGTTAAAACATTAAAGTCTCTGAAAGATTCTTGTATAATGATTTGTGTTGAAAATGCTTTCTGGCTAGTAATACTTTATTTGTGGATGCATCATTAGTTCATACATCACTAGTTCACACTACTAACTCTACTCAAATGCCAGAGATTCCTGTTAGATTACTTCTAGATCATATACATCACTGTCAATAATTTTAGAAGTAAAAACAAGCCTGTCATCTGGCTAGATATGAGTTATATTGATAAATCTACAGTAATTAAGGAAATTGTATACTCTAAGAATCCAGATGGAAGTCTCATTTGTATTCACTGGGAGTGATTAAGTGCAGAACTTCATCTCTGGTTCCTATCCTTAATCCTATCTATTTGCACCACCAGATAGAAAATCTTGATTATTACTTCTCCGGCTGGGATGCCTAGAAACATCCTCATTGATGGACATTGTTGCTTCCTTATCTTGGCTAGTGTA
The DNA here is from genome assembly GCF_019320065.1 of Cervus canadensis. Taxonomy (NCBI): domain Eukaryota; kingdom Metazoa; phylum Chordata; class Mammalia; order Artiodactyla; family Cervidae; genus Cervus; species Cervus canadensis. The sequence continues at coordinate 65,680,118 of NC_057398.1, read as the reverse complement.
AATAATGCAGCACTGAACATAGGCGGGTATATATCTTTTCAAATTAGTGTTTTTATTTTCTTCAGGTACATACCAAGAAGTGAAATTGGTGAATAATATAGAAGTTATATATTCAGTTTTTTGAGGACTCTCCATATTATTTTTCATAGTGGCTATACTAATCTACAATCTCACTAACAGTGTATGAGGGTTCTCTTTTCTCCACATCCTCTCAGCATTTCTTACTTGTTGTCTTTTTAATAATCAACAGGTGAGAAGTAATATACCACTGTGGTCTTAATTTTCATTTCCCTTGTGATTAGTGATGAGCCTCTTATTATGTGCCTATTGGACATCTGTATGTCTTCTTTGGAAAAATGTCTATTCAGGTCCTCTGCTCATTTTTCAATTGGGTTGTTTTTTGATGTTGAATTGTTTGAGTTTTTATTTTGTCTATTTTTGTTGTTAACACCTTATTGAATATATTTTTAAAATTAGTTAATTTATTTTAATTGGAGTCTGATTACTTTACAATATTGTGGTGGTTTTGCCATACATTGACTTGAATCAGCCATGGGTGTACATGTGTCCCCCATCCGGAACCCTACTCCCACCTCCCTCCCCATCCCATCCATCTGGGTTGTCCTAGTGCACTCTCTTTATATCTGTGTCTCCTCTGTGGTCTTGCATATAGGGTCATCATTACCATCTTTCTAAATTCCATATGTATGCAATAATATACTGTATTGGTGTTTTTCTTTCTGACTTACTTCACTCTATATAATAGGCTCCAGTTTCATCCACCTCATTAGAACTGATTCAAAAGCCTTCTTTTTAATAGCTGAGTAATATTCCATTTTGTATATGTACCACATCTTTCTTATCCATTTGTCTGCCGATGGACATCTATGTTGCTTCCATGTCCTAGCTGTTGTAAACAGTGCTGCAATGAACATCGGGGTACATGTGTCTCTTTCAATTCTGGTTTCCTTGGTGTGTATGCCCAGCAGTGGGATTGCTGGGTCGTATGGCAGTTCCATTTCCAGTTTTTTAAGGAATCTCCATAGTGCATTCCCACCGACAGTGTAAGAGGGTTCCCTTTTCTCTGTACCCTCTCCAGCATTTATTGTTTGTAGATTTTTTGATGGCAGCCATTCTGACTGGCATGAGATACTACCTCATTCTGATTTTGGTTTGCATTTCTTTGATAGTGATGTTGAGCATCTTTTCATGTGTTTGTTAGCCATCTCTATGTCTTCTTTGGGGAATGTCTGTTTAGATCTTTGGCCCATTTTTTGATTGGATCATTTATTTGTCTGGAAATTGAGCTGTGTGAGCTGCTTGTATATTTTGGAGATTAATTCTTTGTCAGTTGCTTTGTTTGCTATTCTTCTCTCCCATTCTGAAGGCTGTCTTTTCACCTTGCTTATAGTTTCCTTCATGTGCAAAAGCTTTTAAGTTTAATTAGGTCCCATTTGTTTATTTTTGTTTTTATTTCCATTACTCTGGGAGGTGGGTCATAGAGGATCTTTATGTGATGTATGTCACAGAGTATTTTGTCTATGTTTCCTTCTAGGAGTTTTATAGTTTCTGGTCTTACATTTAGATCTTTAATCCATTTTGAGTTTATTTCTGTGTATGGTGTTAAAAATTGTTCTAGTTTCATTCTTTTACAGGTGGTTGACCAGTTTTGGCAATGCCAAACAATGCTCATGCTGCAGCTGCTGCTCATACTTCTGCACAATTGCACTCGTCTCACATGCTAGCAAAATAATGCTGAAAATTCTCCAAGCCAGGCTTCAACAGCATGTGAACTGTGAACTTCCAGATGTTCAATCTGGTTTTAGAAAAGGCAGAGGAACCAGAGATAAAATTGCCAACATCCATTGATCATCAAAAAAGCAAGAGCATTCTAGAAAAACATGTACTTCTGCTTTATTGACTATGCCAAAGCCATTGTCTCTGTGATTCATAACAAACTGTGGAAAACTCTTCAAGAGCTGAGAATATCAGACCACCTGACCTGCCTCCTGAGAAACCTGTACACAGGTCAAGAAGTGACAGTTGGAACTGCACATGGAAAAACAGACTGGTTCGAAATCAGGAAAGGAGTACATCAAGGCTGTATATTGTCACCCTGCCTATTAAACTTATATGCAGAGTACATCATGAGAAATGCTGGACTCTATGAAGCACAAGCTGGAAGCAAGATTTCTGGGAGAAATATCAGATATGCAGATGACATCACCCTATGGCAGAAAGCGAAGAAGAACTAAAGAGCCTCTTGATGAAAGTGAAAGAGGAGAGTGAAAAACTTGGCCTAAAACTCAACATTCAGAAAACTAAGATCATGGCATCTGGTCCCATCACTTCTTGGGAAATAGATGGGGAAACAGTGTAATCAGTGTCAGACTTTATTTTTTGGGCTCCAAAAATCACTGCAAATGGTGACTGCAGTCATGAAATGAAAAGACGCTTGCACCTTGGAAGAAAAGTTATGACCAACCTAGACAGCTTATTAAAAAGCAGAGACATTACTTTGCTAACAAAGGTCCATCTAGTCAAAGCTATGGTTTTTCCAGTGGTCATGTATGAATGTGAGAGTTGAACTATATGAAAGCTGAGCATTAAATAATAGATGCTTCTGAGCTGTGGTATTGGAGAAGACTCTTGAGAGTCCCTTGGACAGCAAGGAGATCCAACCAGTCCATCCTAAAGGAAATCAGTCCTGGGTGTTCATTGGAAGGACTGATGCTGAAGCTGAAACTCCAATACTTTGGCCACCTGATATGAAGAACTGACTCATTTGAAAAGACCCTGATGTCGGGAATGACTGAAGGTGGGAGGAGAAGGGGACGACAGAGGATGAGATGGTTGGATGGCATCACTGACTCAATGGACATGAGTTTGAGTAAACTCTGGGAGTTGGTGATGGACAGGGAGGCCTGGCATGCTGCAGTCCATTGGGTCACAAAGAGTTGGACATAACTGAATGACTGAACTGAACTGAACTGAACAGCTTTCCAGCACCACTTGTTAGAGAGATTGCCTTTTCTCCATTGTATATTTTTGCCTCCTTTGTCAAAGATAAGATGTCCGTAGGTACGTGGATTTATCTCTGGGATTTCTGTTTTGTTCCTTTGATCTGTATTTCTGTCTTTGTGTCAATACCATACTGCCTTGATGACTGTAGCTTTGTAGTGTAGTCTGAAGTCAGGCAGGTTGATTTCTCCAGTCCATTCTTCTTTCTCAAGGTTTCTTTGGCTATTTGAGGATTTTGTGTTTCCATACAAATTGTGAAATTATTTGTTCTAGTTCTGAGAAAAATACTGTTGGTAGCTTGATAGGGATTCGTTGAATCTATAGATTGCTTTGGAGAGTATACTCATTTTCACTATATTGATTCTTCTGATCCATGAACATGGTATATTTCTCCATCTATTTATGTCATCTTTGATTTGTATAGTGTTTTATAGTTTTCTATATATAGGTCCTTCTGTTTCTTTAGGTAAATTTATTCCTAAGTATTATTTTCGTTGCAATGATGAATGGGATTGTTCCCTTAATTTCTCTTTCTGTTTTCTCATCGTTAGTGTATAGGAATGCAAAGGATTTGCTCTAGTAATTTTCTGGTGGTATCTTTAGGGTTTTCTAGGTAGAAGATCATGTCATCTGCAAACAGTGAGAGTTCTTCTTTTCCAATCTGGATTCCTTTTATTTCTTTTTCTTCTCTGATTGCTGTGGCTAAAACTTCCAAAACTATGTTGAATAGTGGTGGTGAGAGTGGGCATCCTTGTCTTGTTCCTGACTTTAGGGAAAATGCTTTCAGTTTTTCACCATTGGCAATAATGTTTGCTGTGGGTTTATTGTAGATGGCTTTTATTATGTAGAGATATGTTCCTTTTATGCCTGCTTTCTGGAGAGTTTTTATCATAAATAGGTGTTGAATTTTGTCAAATGCTTTTTCTGGATCTATTGAGATGATCATATGGTTTTTATCTTTCAATTTTTTAATGTGGTGTGTCACACTGATTAATTTGTGAATACTGAAGAATCCTTGCATCCCTGGTATAAAGCCCAATTGGTCATGATGTACAATCTTTTTAATATGTTGTTGGATTCTGTTTGCTAGAATCTTGTTGAGGATTTTTGCATCTATGTTCTTCAGTGCTATTGGCCTGTAGTTTTCTTTTATTGTGGCATCTTTGTCTGGTTTTGGTATTGGAGTGATGGTGGCTTCACAGAAAGAGTGTGGGAGTTTACCTTCCTGTTCAATTTTCTGGAAGAGTTTGAGTAGGATAGGTGTTAGCTCTTTTCTAAATTTTTGGTAGAATTCAGCTGTGAAGCCGTCTGGTCCTGGACTTTTGTTTGTTGGAAGATTTTTTATTACAGTTTCAATTTCTGTGCTTGTGATGGGTCTGCTAAGATTTTCTGTTTCTTTCTGGTTCAGTTTTGGAAGGTTATACTTTTCTAAGAATTTGTCCCTTTCTTCCAAGTTGTTCATGTTATTGGCATATAGTTACTGATAGTATTCTCATGATCCTTTGTATTTCTGTGTTGTCCGTTGTGATTTCTCCATTTTCATTTCTAATTTTATTGATTTGATTCTTTTTTTTTTTTATTTCAACTACAGAGGGCAGGTCTTTATTCCCAATCCCGATCCCCCCTCCCACCTCCCTCTCCACCCGATTCCTCTGGGTCTTCCCAGTGCACCAGGCCGGAGCACTTGTCTCATGCATCCCACCTGGGCTGGTGATCTGTTTCACCATAGATAGTATACATGCTGTTCTTTTGAAATATCCCACCCTCACATTCTCCCACAGAGTTCAAAAGTCTGTTCTGTATTTCTGTGTCTCTTTTTCTGTTTTGCATATAGGGTTATCGTTACCATCTTTCTAAATTCCATATATATGTGTTAGTATGCTGTAATGTTTTTTATCTTTCTGGCTTACTTCACTCTGTATAATGGGCTCCAGTTTCATCCATCTCATTAGAACTGATTCAAATGAATTCTTTTTAATGGCTGAGTAATATTCCATGGTGTATATGTACCACAGCTTCCTTATCCATTCATCTGCTGATGGGCATCTAGGTTGCTTCCATGTCCTGGCTATTATAAACAGTGCTGCGATGAACATTGGGGTGCACGTGTCTCTTTCAGATCTGGTTTCCTCAGTGTGTATGCCCAGAAGTGGGATTGCTGGGTCATATGGCAGTTCTATTTCCAGTTTTTTAAGAAATCTCCACACTGTTTTCCATAGTGGCTGTACTAGTTTGCATTCCCACCAACAGTGTAAGAGGGTTCCCTTTTCTCCACACCCTCTCCAGCATTTATTGCTTGTAGACTTTTGGATAGCAGCCATCCTGACTGGTGTGTAATGGTACCTCATTGTGGTTTTGATTTGCATTTCTCTGATAATGAGTGATGTTGAGCATCTTTTCATGTGTTTGTTAGCCATCTGTATGTCTTCTTTGGAGAAATGTCTGTTTAGTTCTTTGGCCCATTTTTTGATTGGGTCATTTATTTTTCTGGAATTGAGCTGCAGGAGTTGCTTGTATATTTTTGAGATTAATCCTTTGTCTGTTTCTTCATTTGCTATTATTTTCTCCCAATCTGAGGGCTGTCTTTTCACCTTACTTATAGTTTCCTTTGTAGTGCAAAAGCTTTTAAGTTTCATTAGGTCCCATTTGTTTAGTTTTGCTTTTATTTCCAATATTCTGGGAGGTGGGTCATAGAGGATCTTGCTGTGATTTATGTCGGAGAGTGTTTTGCCTATGTTCTCCTCTAGGAGTTTTATAGTTTCTGGTCTTACATTTAGATCTTTAATCCATTTTGAGTTTATTTTTGTGTATGGTGTTAGAAAGTGTTCTAGTTTCATTCTTTTACAAGTGGTTGACCAGTTTTCCCAGCACCACTTGTTAAAGAGGTTGTCTTTTTTCCATTGTATATCCTTGCCTCCTTTGTCAAAGATAAGGTGTCCATAGGTTCGTGGATTTATCTCTGGGCTTTCTATTCTGTTCCATTGATCTATATTTCTGTCTTTGTGCCAGTACCATACTGTCTTGATGACTGTGGCTTTGTAGTAGAGTCTGAAGTCAGGCAGGTTGATTCCTCCAGTTCCATTCTTCTTTCTCAAGATTATTTTGGCTATTCGAGGTTTTTTGTATTTCCATACAAATTGTGAAATTCTTTGGTCTAGTTCTGTGAAAAATACCGTTGGTAGCTTGATAGGGATTGCATTGAATCTATAGACTGCTTTGGGTAGAATAGCCATTTTGACAATATTGATTCTTCCAATCCATGAACACGGTATGTTTCTCCATCTGTTTGTGTCCTCTTTGATTTCTTTCATCAGTGTTTTATAGTTTTCTATGTATAGGTCCTTTGTTTCTTTAGGTAGATATACTCCTAAGTATTTTATTCTTTTTGTTGCAATGGTGAATGGTATTGTTTCCTTAATTTCTCTTTCTGTTTTTTCATTGTTAGTATATAGGAATGCAAGGGATTTCTGTGTGTTAATTTTATATCCTGCAACTTTACTATATTCATTGATTAGCTCTAGTAATTTTCTGGTAGAGTCTTTAGGGTTTTCTATGTAGAGGATCATGTCATCTGCAAACAGTGAGAGTTTCACTTCTTCTTTTCCTATCTGGATTCCTTTTACTTCTTTGTCTGCTCTGATTGCTGTGGCCAGAACTTCCAACACTATGTTGAATAGTAGTGGTGAGAGTGGGCACCCTTGTCTTGTTCCTGATTTCAGGGGAAATGCCTTCAATTTTTCACCATTGAGGGTGATGCTTGCTGTGGGTTTGTCATATATAGCTTTTATTATGTTGAGGTATGTTCCTTCTATTCCTGCTTTTTGGAGAGTTTTAATCATAAATGAGTGTTGAATTTTGTCAAAGGCTTTCTCTGCATCTATTGAGATAATCATATGGTTTTTATCTTTCAATTTGTTAATGTGGTGTATTACATTGATTGATTTGCGGATATTAAAGAATCCTTGCATTCCTGGGATAAAGCCCACTTGGTCATGGTGTATGATTTTTTTAATATGTTGTTGGATTCTGTTTGCTAGAATTTTGTTAAGGATTTTTGCATCTATGTTCATCAGTGATATTGGCCTGTAGTTTTCTTTTTTTGTGGCATCTTTGTCTGGTTTTGGAATTAGGGTGATGGTGGCCTCATAGAATGAGTTTGGAAGCTTACCTTCATCTGCAATTTTCTGGAAGAGTTTGAGTAAGATAGGTGTTAGCTCTTCTCTAAATTTTTGGTAGAATTCAGCTGTGAAGCCATCTGGTCCTGGGCTTTTGTTTGCTGGAAGATTTTTGATGACAGTTTCGATTTCCTTGCTTGTGATGGGTCTGTTAAGATCTTCTATTTCTTCCTGGTTCAGTTTTGGAAAGTTATACTTTTCTAAGAATTTGTCCATTTCATCCAAGTTGTCCATTTTATTGGCATAGAGCTGCTGGTAGTAGTCTCTTATGATCCTTTGTATTTCAGTGTTGTCTGTTGTGATCTCTCCATTTTCATTTCTAATTTTGTTAATTTGGTTCTTCTCTCTTTGTTTCTTAATGAGTCTTGCTAATGGTTTGTCAATTTTGTTTATTTTTTCAAAAAACCAGCTTTTAGCTTTGTTGATTTTTGCTATGGTCTCTTTAGTTTCTTTTGCATTTATTTCTGCCCTGATTTTTAAGATTTCTTTCCTTCTGCTAACTCTGGGGTTCTTCATTTCTTCCTTCTCTAATTGCTTTAGGTGTAGAGTTAGGTTATTTATTTGGTTTTTTTCTTGTTTCTTGATGTAAGCCTGTAATGCTATGAACCTTCCCCTTAGCACTGCTTTTACAGTGTCCCATAGGTTTTGGGTTGTTGTGTTTTCATTTTCATTCATTTCTATGCATATTTTGATTTCTTTTTTGATTTCTTCTATGATTTGTTGGTTATTCAGAAGCGTGTTATTTAGCCTCCATATGTTTGAAGTTTTAACAATTTTTTTCCTGTAATTGAGATCTAATCTTACTGCACTGTGGTCAGAAAAGATGACTGGAATGATTTCAGTTTTTTTGAATTTTCCAAGACCAGATTTATGGCCCAGGATGTGATCTATTCTGGAGAATGTTCCGTGTGCACTTGAGAAAAAGGTGAAGTTGATTGTTTTGGGGTGAAATGTCCTATAGATATCAATTAGGTCTAGCTGGTCCATTGTGTCATTTAAGGTTTGTGTTTCCTTGTTAATTTTCTGTTTAGTTGATCTATCCATAGTTGTGAGTGGGGTATTAAAGTCTCCCACTATTATTGTGTTACTATTAATTTCCTCGTTCATACTCATTAGCGTTTGCCGTACATATTGTGGTGCTCCTATGTTGGGTGCATATTTATTTATAATTGTTATATCTTCTTCTTTGATTGATCCTTTGATCATTATGTAGTGTCCTTCTTTGTCTCTTTTCACATCCTTTATTTGAAAGTCTATTTTATCTGATATGAGTAGTGCAACTCCTGCTTTCTTTTGGTCTCCGTTTGTGTGAAATATTTTTTTCCAGCCCTTCATTTTTAGTCTGTATGTGTCTCTTGTTTTGAGGTGGGTCTCTTGTAGACAGCATATATAGGGGTCTTGTTTTTGTATCCATTCAGCCAATCTTTGTCTTTTGGTTGGGGCATTCAACCCATTTACATTTAGGGTAATTATTGATAGGTGTGGTCCCGTTGCCATTTACTTTGTTGTTTTGGGTTCACGTTTATACAACCTTTCTGTATTTCCTGTCTAGAGAAGATCCTTTAGCATTTGTTGAAGAGCTGGTTTGGTGGTGCTGAATTCTCTCAGCTTTTGCTTATCTGTAAAGCTTTTGAGTTCTCCTTCATATCTGAATGAGATTCTTGCTGGATACAGTAATCTAGGTTGTAGGTTATTCTCTTTCATTACTTTCAGTACGTCCTGCCATTCCCTTCTGGCCTGGAGGGTTTCTATTGATAGATCAGCTGTTATCCTTATGGGAATCCCTTTGTGTGTTATTTGTTGTTTTTCCCTTGCTGCTTTTAATATTTGTTCTTTGTGTTTGATCTTTGTTAGTTTGATTAATATGTGTCTTGGGGTGTTTCGCCTTGGGTTTATCCTGTTTGGGACTCTCTGGGTTTCTTGGACTTGAGTGGCTATTTCCTTCCCCATTTTAGGGAAGTTTTCAGCTATTATCTCCTCGAGTATTTTCTCATGGCCTTTCTTTTTGTCTTCTTCTTCTGGAACTCCTATGATTCGAATGTTGGGGCGTTTCACAGTGTCCCAGAGGTCCCTGAGGTTGTCCTCATTTCTTTTGATCCTTTTTTCTTTTTTCCTCTCTGCTTCATTTATTTCCACCATTTTATCTTCTACCTCACTTATCCTATCTTCTGCCTCCCTTATTCTACTCTTGGTTCCCTCCAAAGTGTTTTTGATCTCATTCATTGCATTATTCATTTTTAATTGACTCTTTTTTATTTCTTCTAGGTCTTTATTAAACAGTTCTTGAATCTTTTCAATCTTTGTTTCCAGGCTATTTATCTGTAACTCCATTTTGTTTTCAAGATTTTGGATCATTTTTATTATCATTATTCTAAATTCTTTTTCAGGTAGATTCCCTATCTCCTCCTCTTTTGTTTGACTTGGTGGGCATTTTTCATGTTCCTTTACCTGTTGGGTATTTCTTTGCCTTTGATTTGATTCTTCTTCCTTTTTTCTTGATGAGTCTGGCTAATGGTTTGTCTATCTTTTTTATCTTCTCAAAGAACAAGCTTTTAGTTTTGTTGATAGTTGCTGTATTCTAGTTTATTTCTTTTTCATTTATTTCTGCTCTGATTTTTATGATTTTTTTCTTTCTCCTAACTCTGGGGTTCTTCATTTCTTCTTTTTCTAGTTACTTTAGGTGTAAAATTAGGCTATTTATTTGATTTTTCTCTTGTTTCTTGAGGTAAGCTTGTAATGCTATGAACCTTCCCCTTAGCATTGCTTTTACTGAATCCCATAGGTTTGGGGTTGTAGTGTTTTCATTTTCATTTGTCTATACATATTTTGAATTCCTTTTTGATTTCCTCCATGATTTGTTGGTTATTCAGAAGCATGTTGTTTAGTCTCCATATGTTTGTATTTTTAATAGTTTTTTCTCCCTGTAATTGATATATAATCTTACTGCATTGTGATCAGAAAAGATGCCTGAAATGATTTCAGTTTTTTTGAATATACCAAGGCTGGATTGATGGCCTAGGATGTGATCTATGCTGGAGAATGTTCCATGCACTTGAGAAAAAGGTGAAATTCATTGTTTTGGGGTGAAATGTCCTATAGATATCAATTAGGTCTAACTGGTCCATTGTATCATTTAAAGTTTGTGTTCCCTTGTTAATTTTCTCTTTGGTTGATCTATCCATAGGTGTGAGTGGGGTATTAAAGTCTCTCACTGTTATTGTGTTACTGTTTATTTCCCTTTCATACTTGTTAGCATTTGCGTTACATATTGCGGTGCTCCCATGTTGGGTGCATATATGTTTATAATTGTTACATCTTCTTCTTGGATTGATCCTTTGATCATTATGTAATGTCCTTCTTTGTCTCTTTTCACAGTCTTTATTTCAAAGCCTATTTTGTCTGATATGAATGTTGCTACTCCTGCTTTCTTTTGGTCTCCATTTGCATGAAATATTTTTTTCCAGCCCTTCACCTTCAGTCTGTATGTGTCCCTTGGTTTGAGTGGGTCTCTTGTAGATAGCATATATTGGGGACTTGTTTTGTATCCATTCAGCCAATCTTTGTCTTTTGGTTGGGGCATTCAACCCATTTGCCTTTAAGGTAATTATTGATAAACATGATCCCATTGCCCTTTACTTTGTCATTTTGGGTTCGAGTTTATAAACCTTTTCTGTGTTTCCTGTCTTCAGCATTTGTGGAAGAGCTGGTTTGGTGGTGCTGAATTCTCTCAGCTTTTGCTTGTCTGTAAAACTTTTGATTTCTCTTTCATATTTGAATGAGATCCTTGCTGGGTAGAGTGATCTTGGTTGTAGGTTTTTCTTTTTCATCACTTTAAGTACGTCCTGCCATTCCCTTCTTGCCTGAAGAGTTTCTATTGAAAAATCAGCTGTTATCCTTATGGGATAGTTGTGTGTTATTTGTTGCTTTTCCCTTGCTGCTTTCAATATTTGTGTTTGATCTTTGTTAGTTTAATTAATATGTGTCTTGGAGTGTTTTGCTTGGGTTTATCCTGTTTGGGACTCTCTGGGTTTCTTGGACTTGGGTGGCTATTTCCTTCCCCATTTTAGGGAAGTTTTCAACTATTATCTCCTCAAATATTTTATTATGCCCTCTCTTTTTGTCTTCTTCTTCAGGGACTCCTATGATTTGAATGTTGGGGTGTTTAACATTGTCCCAGAGGCCTCTGAGGTTGTCCTCATTTCTTTTAATTCTTTTTTCCTCTCTGTTTCATTTATTTCCACCATTCTATCTTCCACCTCACTAATCCTCTCTTCTGCCTCAGTTATGCTACTGTTGGTTCCCTCCAGAGTGCTTTTTATGTCAGTTATTGCATTATTCATTGACTGTTTTTTATTTCTTCTAGGTCTTTGTTAAACATTTCTTGCATCTTCTCAATCCTTGTCTCTAGTCTATTTATCTGTTACTCCATTTTGTTTTCAATATTTTGGATCATCTGTACTATCATTATTCTGAATTCTTTTTCAGGTAGACTCCCTATCTGTTCCTCTTTTGTTTGGTTTGGTGGGCATTTATCATGCTTGTTTACCTGCTGAATATTTCTCTGCCTTTTTACTTTGTTTAGATTGCTGTGTTTGGGGTGCCCTTTCTGTAGGCTGGAAGTTCGTGGTTCCTCTTTACTGTGGATCCTGCTCCTCGTGGGTGGAGTTGGACTAGTGGCTTGTCAAGCTTTCCTTGACAAGGGGAGTTGCCAGCTCAAGGGGAGCTTGCATCTGTGTTCTGGGGTGGGGGTGGAGCTGGATCTCACAGTTTGGTGAAGGATGCCAGTCTCTGGGGCCAAGATTGCAGCATCCCCTTGCCTTCTGGCTCTGGCTGTTGCATGCCTGCCTCTCTGCCTCTGGTCGGGGGGGAGGGGCATGTATGCAGCCAGCTAGGTCTCCTTTGGTATTCACTCAATCCTTTGTTCTGTGAGCAGACCAGGCTGCACGTTAACACCTGAAGTTCTTTTTTTTCCCTCTCTGGCAGTCCCACAGTTTGGGTTGCTATCTCACATTAGCTCCTTCAGATTGTCCTTCAGGGCATTCAGGCCCGGTCCTTATCCTAAGCACGGATTATGCAGCCCGCACCTCACTGTCCAGGCCCTGCTTGCTGGTGGTGGACTTGAACGTCTGGGCTACTTCTCTGCTGGCAGTTGCAGTTAGGTGTGTATTCTGTGGGTTCCCCCCACCCCTGTTATGTTGCCCTCTGAGATTCCGAAACTCCCCACAGACCTGCCTGTGAGAGGGTTTCCTACTGTTTGGAAACTCCTCCTCCTTTATGACTCCCTCCCAGGACAGGTCTCCATTCCTAATGCTTTTGTCTCTTTGTCTTTTATATTTTGTCCTATTGCCTTACAAAGAGAATGGGCTGTCTTTCTGGGTGCCTGGTGTCCTCCACCAGCATTCAGAAGTAGTTTTGTGGAAGTTGCTCAGCATTCAAATGATCTTTTGATGAGTTTGTGGGAGAGAATGTGGTCTCCCCGTCCTATTCCTCTGCCATCTTGGCACTGCCCCCCTGAATATATTATTTGTAGATGTTTCCTCCTATTCAGTAACTGCATTTTCATTTTATTATGTTGAGGTATGTTTCCTCTATGCCCACTCTGTTGAGAGTTTTTATCATACATGGATGCTGAATTTTGTTAAAAAAAATTTTATTTTGTAACTTTTGACATGATCTTATGATTTTTTCCTCCAGTTATTTAATATGGTATATAGTTTGGCCACCTGATGCGAAGAGCCTTTGAAAAGACCCTGATGCTGGGAAAGATTGAGGGCAGGAGGAGAAGGGGATGACAGAGGATGAGATGGTTGGATGGCATCACCGATTCAGTGGACATGACTTTGTGTAGACTCTGGGAATTGGTGATGGACAGGGAGGCCTGGCATACTGTGGTTCATGGGGTTGCAAAGAGTTGGACACAACTGAGCGACTGAACTGAACTGTTGATTGGCAGATAAATCCATCTTGATGATGGTATATCATTGTTTTTTAAAAATATGTATTTATATATTTGACTGCCTCTAGTCTTAATTGCAGTATGCAAGATCTTCTGTGGAGTGGGGACTCTCCAGTTGTACCATGGAGGCTCAGTATGCAGTGCACTGGCTTAGTTGCTTCACAGCATGTGGGATCTCAGTTCCTCAACCAGGGGTTGAACCCAGATCCCCTGCATTGCACAGTGGATTTTTTAACCACTGGCCCACCAGGGAAGTCCCACTGTTCTTTTAATGTATTATTGAATTCAGTTTGCTAATATTTTGTTGACAATTTTTATATCTATATTCATCAGTAATGTTGGCATATAATTTTTTTCCTGTGATATATTTGTCTGATTTTGGTATCAGGGTTATCCTGGTCTCATGGAATGGGTTTGAAAGTATTTCTCCTGTTCAGGTTTTTGGAATAGTCGGAGGAAAATAGAGGTTAACTCCTTTTTAAATGGTGAAATTCACCTATGAAGCTATCTTGTCCTGTACTTTTCTTGGTGAGAGTCTTTTTAATTACTGATTAAACTTCGTTAGGATTATTTGTTCACATTTTCTTCCTGATTCAGGTTTGGAAGATTGTCTGTTTTTAGGTCTTTGTCCATTTCTTTTAGTTGACCATTTTATTGGAGTATAATTATTCATAGTAATCTCTTATGCTTCTTTGTATTTTTATAGCATTGGTTGTAAGGTTTCCTTTTTTATTTCTGATTTTATTTATTTGGACCTTTTCTCTTTTATTTCTTAAGTCTAGCTGCTGCTGCTGCTAAGTCGCTTCAATTGTGTCTGACTCTCTGCGACACCATAGACAGCAGCCCACCAGGCTCTGCTGTCCCTGGGTTTCTCTAGGCAAGAACACTGGAGTGGGTTGCTGTTCCCTGCCCCAGTGCATGAAAGTGAAACGTGAAAGTGAAGTCGCTCAGTCGTGTCTGACTCTTTGCGACCCCATGGGCTGCAGCCTACCAGGCCTCTCCGTCCAT